>NC_086453.1:359300475-359608690 GCF_028390025.1 Pseudophryne corroboree | reverse complement strand
TACAGAGTAGAAAATAGTTTAAGTAAAAGAAGGAAAATCACATGAGGGTAGAGGGCCCTGCTCATGAGAACTTACATTCTAAATGGGGGGGCAGATAGACAATGGTGACACAGATGGGGCAAACAGTGAGTGTGAGAAAGAAAGCCTAGGAGGAGAGTTTGCTGGGTTAGGTAAAGAAGTAAAGAAACGGGTGCAGGGTGTACAGTTTTAGCCCCCCTTAAGCTGCATGGTCCCATTAACAGAATTAAAAACAATGCTCAAAAAGTTTCCTACCTAGAGTAGAGCTGAGATGGGAATAGCTGGTAAAAACATATATGGGGCCCGGAAGATACAGGGTGTGTGGCCAAATATGGGAGGTTTGGCCATGCACCTCTAAAATAATGAATGAGGAACTCTATGCATACACTATGGACAGGAGCATTCATCCTTCTTAATTGCTTGCCAGACCTCTGCCAGTACCCTCGGACAAGCCTGTGCCCAGGTAATGAGTTTCTAAATCTGTTTTTGAAGTGCTAAAATGCAGCGGCAACACTTTATTTCCATGGCAAGTTCTGTTGTGCTTCACATACAGACACATTTGCACACATATATACAAGTGTTGCATATCATATAACTCAGCAGAGTCTGCTGGTACGGGCTAAGAGCATTGCATTGTAATAGACACTAGCAGAGGGAACTGGTAACTCATACACGCCAGGTATCAGTGATATCTAAGTGTGCATGTTTCCTAAGAGATTACATTATGGCACATTATGACACTTCTGAGGTGTGTAAATGTCTGTGTGTATATGCAGGAAAGGTGGCGACAGTTACTGGAAATGCTGATCAAAGAAGTTCTTACATACCTCATACATTACAGTGAAGCAGCAACAGGTTCTCATTTGTTTTGGATAACCAATAAGACAAATACTGTATGGATAAATCCAAACTTTAAATACATTTTGCGAAAAAAATGAGTCAATCCCATCCCGCACATCTCTACCAGTAACAGGACATTACAGAAAGATATATAGTAGAGTACTGTAGATGCTACATATTATATTACACTCTGTAATCACTGGGATCTTTCCCTGCAGGTCACATTAAGGGAGATCTTTTGATTGACATCAGTCCTGGATCCTTCATTCATCATCTATATACAGCCAGTGGATATTTCAACCAGATCATTGTGCTGAAGTGCTCTGAGCAATGTATTATGGAGCTGAACAAATGGATTAACACACATACCGGAGCGTTTGATTGGTCTCACATAACGGAATATATTAAATGTCTAGAAGGAAACAGGTAAGAAAACATATCTCCCAAAACATCTATCAAGTGTAACCCAGTGTCAGTACTCAGTAACCTATTCCAATTGCTTTACACTGGGCCTCATTTATCCTGGGATGAAAGAAATATCTGTTATACAGCTCATGCCATTGGGGGTAATTCAGATCTGATCACTGCTGTGCGTTTTTGCACAGCGGGTGATCAAATCCTAATGCACATGTGTATGCACCACAATGCACATGCGTGTCAAACAACAACAAAGGGGATCGTCGATCAGCGACGGGATGGTGCAAAAAATCCATTTGCATGGGAGCTCGCAAGGTAAATGACAGGAGGAAGCCATTTGTGTGTGGTAACTGAATGTTTACTGGGAGTGTTCTGGATAACCCAGACATTCCCAATCATTTTCAGTGACGGTGTCTGACGTCAGCTCTGGCCCCAACCACACTGGAAGAGTAAGTCCTGGGCTGCGCAGAGACTGCACACACAGAATTTTAGCAGCTCGGTGTACACATAGCATCGCACACTTGCACAGCAAATATACACTCCCCCTGTAGGCGGCAACAATCTGAACGCAGGACAGCAATATACGCAGTAAAGAGATCAGATCTGAATGACCGCCATGGTCTCCTGTTACATGTATTTCACCAGACTTATCTAATATTACTAAACACATTACTGTTTAACTCTTTCATTTGAAATAAACACCTTGCCCAAATCCCTGGGTTTCAATTTCATTCATCGCCTAAATCCATATGGATTCTTCTTCTCTTATCTCCTGAAGGAGAGCTATAGGTAAAAATAAAAACCCTTTACTGAGGGACATGAAGTTGCTCTTTGCAGAATATAGGCATGAATTACTCAAAAAGAGCCTTAAAGCACATACCCGTTGTGACTCTGGCTGCAGTATGGGAAACCATTCTGTTAGGTGTTTGTTATTGATCTCTTGTGGAAAATGAATGAAAATATTATTAAGTCAGATCAATTAAAGGTCTAGCATCTACTTTTATAGGTGGGATGCAGCCAGTGGCGGGCTGGGATGGGGGCATGTTTCCATCTGCCATCTTAGCTCCTTGGCCACCTGAGAGGTGGTTATTGGAGGAACCAGGGAGATTGCTTTGGACTGGGTGGGGGAGAGAGAGAGTGCTTTGGGGTGGACATTTTGGGGTCCTGAGTAGGGGGTTGATGTGTGATGGTTGTTAAATCCGGGTAGTGCATTGGAGGGAGATGCTGTGAGGTGGACATTGAAAGGGTTAGGGAGTGATGTGAGATGGACATTGGTGGGGGGTGCTGTGTGGGGTGGATAGTGAAGGGGGAGTTCTGTGATAGATGGAAAGAAAAATGGGGAGGTGTACTTTGTCGTGGACATGGAAGGTGGGTGAGTGCCAGGTGGTGTTAATTGGAGGAGTAGGGGGGCAGTAAGGTAGTTATTAAAGGTGGGCAGTGCTTGGAAAGGACAGTTAAGGCTCATGTGGAATTGCTGTGAGGTGAATATTGAGGGGTCGGGGTGCTGTGGGGTGGTTGTTAGAAGGGGCAGCGAAAGGGGGAGTGCTGTGAAGCAGATAGTAGAGGAAAGGGGAGGGCTGTGAGGTGAACTTTGAAAGGTACATGGGTGACACATGATAGACAGTGAAGGAGAAAGTGAATGATGTAAGGGTACACTGAGGGTGTCTCTGAGGTGGACACTGAGTGCTGTGGTTGGTACAATGTGGCCAGTGTGTGCTGTGTGGTCAGTGAGTGAACTGTGGGGGAGGGAGTCAGTGGGTGAGCTATGAGGTCAGTGAGTGCTGCAAGAGGCTCAGTGTTATATGGAAGGAACTGACTGAGACCGAGAGCTATAGAGGGGATAATGAGAGACAGCTTTTGGGGGGGAATTGAGGATATATACAGGGAGGACTAAGGGGCCTATTTATCACCATCCACATCCTTGGATGCGGATGTCATGTGATTAAATCACCCAAATTTGCACCAAGATAATTGAGTACATCGCAAGAATGCATCAATTATCGCATGTAGGGACACAGCTTGCGAGCAAGCTCTGTCCCTGCAATGACACTCTGCAGCCTCATCGGGGTATGTTTAGTAAAAATAACCTGATGTCCTGCTGTGCATGTGTTGCCCCTGCCGACAGGGCAGAGAAAGCTGGGCAAATGACTGCCTGTCAGAGTGCTGCCCAGTGAACTCGCCAGCCTGAGCTGGCAAAATTACCACAGGGGACACCTCGGTATTTATTTATTATTTTTTTTTGTAAATTTGGCCACATCGCATTTCCCATTATAAGTATGGGGAATGCGATGTGGGTTACTAAAAACATGTGAATTAAAGGTTATGGAGTAGTTTTTCATGAAAACTGTTCCAAATGTCCTTTAATACATTCAGGTGATACTAAAATAATGTGAGAATGGTGTGAAAACAGAAAACACCCCTTTCCACATTATTTTAGTAAAAATAATGTTAATAAATGGACCTCTAAATGAGGCAGCTATGGAGGGGACAGTCAGGAAAATATGTGTCACCCCACCAAAAGATCACTTTCCCTTTTCATATTCACTGTGGAAAGTTTTATTTGTACTCATGTATTTGTCATATGTGTTGTTGTGGTATATTTATTTATTAATATCTACAAATGCATAGAGTGCCCCACGTACATTGGTGACAGTGGACAGGAGTGTGCAATGACGAAAGTAAGGAGGTATGGAGTACAATTAAGAAATATGGTGGTGGTATTCAGAGTGAATGCTGATTATTTTACAAGACTAAAAGCAATACTTTAAAATACACTCAATACACTTTAAAATCGAGCCGCTGCGGCCGCTGTATTCAATCCTTAACCTACGTACTTTTTACTCAGTTAGCATACAAAGCCCCGTACAAAGTATATGCAGTGCATACACACACACCGACACGCTGAGAGCACAATGCAGCTTCACGTGTGGCTGAAATACACTTATAACCTTAGCAGGGAAAGGGACAAGACACCAATTGTATTTAAGAAGTTGGGATCCGACCCGCTAACATATAATTGATAAAAGGGGGTTACAACAAATATACAATTACAATAAGAGAAAAGAGGCTACAATACAATGGTACATACGTTTGGTTTCGTCAGCGCTACTCGATCCAGTGCTCAGATCAATCAAGCAAGATGACCTTCAGAGAGAGAGAGACCGGCTAGGCAGCTTTGGTTTTAATACAGTTGGTAAAAACACAAGACAATAGAAACTGTAACCTCTTCATCTATAGGTCAAAGGGCTGGTCATTTACAGTACAGGAGGGGGTCATAGGTTGGTTTGAATAGGTGGGTGATGTCTGTTCCAGGTGTGCTTGCAGTTGGTCTCCACTGGGTTCCCGCCGCATATCAAAGTACAGTAAACACAGTTTTATAGTAATATTCTGCTCCTGTGCATAATTATGTGCAGGAGCGTGCTATCTTCTGCAAACAGCTACCGGAATGTTGCCCTTAAATTACCCTACAGCTAGATACCAAACACCACCTCATAACCTAATGCTGTCCCCTCATATCCTGTAAAGGTGAATCCCTTTGTTGTACCTTTTAAACAAGTATAACTTGCTGGTGTGGTGAGTGTGGGCTATGTGTACATTGTGCACTATGTGGATTAAATATGAGATATGTCTTTGTGGCTTTTCCATGTGAGTACAAATGCTACCGTAATTACTCATACAATGCGCTAATACGCAGGACCGCGTGAGCGGTCATATGCAACTTGCAAATAAGTGCACGCACGGCAGAACAAGTACGCGCACGGAAGCCATCTGTGTGGAGTTTGTACATGATGTGTGTACTGTAATATTTTCCGACTTCGACAGTCCACCCTTTGGCAGTCATGAATAACTGCCACTAACTAATAAATAAACAGAAAAATATTACCTATACAATATATACAGAAGCTTGGATGATCAGGGAGAGTTGTAGGTGGGAAAGGTATAGCCTAGTGGGATAGTAAATAGCATATATGTATGAATCAATGTCTGAGGGGCATGTATCATCGTACCGTATGTGTAGTAAGCTTCGAGGTATTGCGAAGTATACATTAAATCCTTCTCATCTCTTATTAAGTGTCTGTAAATGGGCAAACAAACACTACCGAGCTCTTTTCGGCTTCTTATTCCAACAAATGGGGAGCACATTTAGTTGATGATACATGGAGGGGAAACATATGTGAGTGCTAGTATATGTGGATAACACCTGTCGATTATGTGTGCCATTAACTGGAGGTTGCAGGGATGAAGGTAAGACACATATATAAAAATGTATTCACATAAACAATTGGGTAGGGCTGACGTCTTTTCCGGTTGGATGTTTTCTGGGTAAAAAGGGGGAAACGGAGAAAAATGGTGACAGAAACAGGCCATGAAATTCATTTGCAATCCTTATCATAACACTATCTCTATGGATGGATCATAAATCAAATCTGCTGCTGTAACAACGCCCTCGCTCCTTGGACTCATCAAATTTGTGCTTTGCTTGCGCCGTGTCAGAATTCGAACACACCTAAATATCAAACCAATAATTATGACGACACCTAGGATACAAAGGAGAAACTTTCCTACACTTGCAATTACATTCTGCACCCACTCTACTAATCCAGAAAACCATTTGAGTGGGTTTAACCATGAGACCCAGCCGGTCAATTCATTACCCACCGCCGCCAAGATTGTGTCTCCTCCGGAACTCCCACTTCAACTGCAAGATCTTGTCCATCCTTTGATCGATGATCTCCGTGGGGTCGTCAGTGCTGTTCGTAATGTACGTACAGCACTTCACAGCATATTGAGTTGCCAAAGTGACACAATATCCACCCGTCACTGCCGTGACATAATTCTGGACCATCCTGTGTTGGACCAACTCCATCTTGTAGGCTTGTAACTCCCTGCCCGTATACCTAAAGGTGTCATCATACATCTCAGTGATATTATCTATCAAGTTCACAAGTGCATGGATATACCTAAAATGTATTATTCCTCTGGCAGTACGGGTGATGTCTAATGCAAAAAGAATTTGAATCCCGGTGGATTCATGGATCAAATCAGAGGCTGCATGCTATGCCCTATCTATGATGTGTCTCTTGATGATGTGTTCATAGTGAGTATGAGTATAAGAAGTCTGAGCGTTGCGGTGAATGTCTTTCATTTTATCGTGCTCTAAGGTCATGACCTCTGGTAGTACCCTTCCAATGTAACACAATCCCTCAGAGCTCGGAGTAAGCCACTTGTACGCTTTCCTCCCACATATGAAATAAGCATCATCTGGGAGAACATAGGGGACAAAATGTAACATCACCATATTGCAAACCTTCCAGATAAAGAAACCAATCCCTAGTTCTCTCATTTGCTCAGTACACGTATCAGGCTGGATGATGTGGGCACAATACCCTGGTGATACTTTTCCAACCCACATGGTCTTGCTCCCACGTGTATACCTATACCGAAAATACCTCCCACTGTTGGCTATCTTGCGTACAAGTTCAGAGTCAATAGGTATCCTATCAGCTCTGTGTGAGAAGGTCATTGTCTCGTTATTCCAGGTTACTTCCCAATTTCCGGGTTTTCAGGAATTGGAGACATTAAAGCATATTAGTGATCTATCTACATGATACTGGTGGAGCTTCAAGCTAGGGAGCCTAGATATATTGAATTTCTTGTCCACCGGTCTCCCACCCTGTAATTCGAGTACCTCATCTAACGTTAAAGGATATGGCACTAATCCCGACTTACTCTGTCCTTGAGGTACTTGTGAGCACACCCCGCATTCTGTCTGGTTTAAGACCTTACCCACAAATGATTTATAATCACTCAACGGATGTCGGTCCATATCGATATTACTGTTGGACTGACATCTCTGGATGCACCCATCTTCAACTATGTTCTCGCAATATCTACAAATACAATATTCATCAGACAATGACCCCTCACATTGCCTTCGAGCTCCATGACTACCAGAGCGCTTACTCATACCAGCCTTTACTCGAGTGATGTGCTGCTCCTGAGATCCTACAAATTTGTACTCGCCATCAGAACCCATTCCAGATCCTTGCTCGACCTCTCTGGGACCCTCACAAAACAGATTGTCTTGATAAAAAACAGAACTACTAGCAGAACCCGAAACGCAGTCTCTTGTGATATATCCATTTTGTTAAGGGAAGAAGAAGGGAGATAAGAAGGGTGAGGAAGATAAAAAGGGCAGTGGGAGGTGAAAAAAGAAAACTGGTATGACAACCGCCTTTGATCTTGTTGCTCTCCATGCTCAGGTGTCGTTTCAACAGTCCTGCCTCTCAGCTTTCCCGGAACAAACACTATAGTGATACGAGGTTCTCTTCACCTTGCTCTTTGAACACACAGTTCTCTGGGTCAGCGACCTTCTTGCAGTGGGATGAGTGGACCCATTTCTCTCTTTCGGCGACCTTTAGTGCTGTCGTGCTGGTTAACAAGAATTGATACGGTCCTTCCCTTCTATCAATGAGGCAAGCTGAGCGTAGAAAATGTTGAATCATCACATAATCCCCAGGCTCAATGTCATGACAATTACTGTTCGGTAGGTCAGAAATCACCAGCTTTAGATTTCTTTGTTGATTTCTGAGCTGCTGGCTCATCCTAACCAAATATTTCAGTTATTTCATTATTGCATTTCAAATCATCCTGGGGGTCTTTCATTACGTGCGGTTGTCGACCAAAAAGAACTTAAAAGGGTGATAAGTTAAGCAGTGATCTGGGAGTGGTTCTGATGCTGTACAACACAAGTGACAAAGCTTCTGGCCACAACAATCCAGTTTCAGCCATCACTTTGCTCAGCTTATTCTTAATAGTGCTGTTCATTCTCTCCACCTTTGCACTCGCCTGTGGTCAGTACGGAGTATGCAGCTTGCTATTAATTCCCTTCAGTCTGCACATGACCTGAAAGACTTCACCTGTAAAATGGGGTACCCCTGTCACTTTCAATCATTCTAGGGATACCATATCTGCACACAAATTCCTGCATGATTTTCCTTGCAGTGAACACAGCAGTATTTGTGACCACAGGGAATGCTTCTACCCTGTTGGAAAACACATCAGTACATACTAACACATATTTAAAATTCCTACAGGGTGGTAACTGTATGAAGTCAATTTGTATTACCTGAAAAGGTCCTTCTGTAGGAGGGATATGGGATGGCTTCATTGGTATTGTCTTACCAATATTCTTCCTCAAGCAAGTAAGACATGTCATTGCTCTCTTACCTGCATGAAAAGAGAATCCTGGTGCACTCCAGTAGGCTCTTACCAGCTTGAACATACCCTCCTTGCCCAGATGAGTCAGGCCGTGTGCCGCCTCAGCTAGACTTGGAAGATATGCTCTGGGGGCCACTGGCTTACCGTGTCCATCTGTCCAAAGTCCTGAGGACTCCTGACCATATCCCTTCACCTTCCAGACCGTCTTTTCCTGTAGGGAACACAAATTTTGAATTTTGTTTAATTTAATTATTTCACTTTATCAGTTGTGTGAAGTAAAAACATCTCTGGATGAGAGAAGAGAGGGAAAATGAAAAAGAAAATGTCAGGTTTGCCATTCATCAACCATCATGCATATCAGTGTCTGTACACAATCTCCCTTCACCAGTATTCCCATTCTCCACCCTTTGTGCATGACCGGGCACACTGTAGTAATACTGGTATCATTATGTGGGTGAGATATCCTGGGTTTGGGCAGAACTCTGAAGGACCGAGTAGGCATGTGGTGTTTGAACTGTAATCGGGTCCACGTATTGGACCACCCTGTGTGAACACAAAAGATGAAGAGGAAATTGTGGAGAAACAGAATAGACAATGGTGACAGATAAGTTTGTAGAGGCAAAGAAGATTTTCTAAAATTTGACAACTGGATTGGGCACTACGGGGAAGTGATTTTCTACTTGGTCTACTCCCCTTAAAAAAAAATTGTGTTTGTTGTATCGCTATTGGGACTATCCCAGCCATCAATCCAGTGTCCTGTCCATCCTAAATTCATAGGGAACCCGGTATCTGTGAGATAATTTCCTCTACCTGTGATGGACATGAATCTAGAACAGAGAAATGAAACATTAGTCTTCGTGGGTGTCTAACATACTTTGTACTTCCTGAGAGGGAGCACATTATATGTATATTATATGTAACAAAGCTCCTGTTAAGTTAATCAGGGGCCATTTCTGCTAGAAGAAGAAGCAAAAGTTTAGAGGCCCCATCTTAACCCTAGCAAGTTTTGTCAAAGGGTAATGTTGCATTTATTTCGTTCTTCCCATTAGCCGAATCTGTGTTTTCTATATGGCTTGTGATTCCTTACTATATGTCCCTTGGTCCCGTCTATGTGTTTAATAATGTGGCTTGTGTTGTCTAGGGGGTCTATATTGACTATATGTCCTACTACTACTACAATCTCTGGCAAAATGTCCTTTCTTCCAACAAATGTAACATATTCTTGGTCTTCTCCAAACATCAAGGGTCTGGGGTTTGGACTGATGGGTCTTTCCTGTATGTGCCTGTATACTTACAGTCCTCAAATTCTCCTCCTGTTGTTCTCTGTGCCTAGCAATATTCTTGTGGTGTTCAATAGCACACTCTCTAAGATTAGCTACTGTGACTCCTTTCCTTATTGAGGCCATCCATTAGCACAGAGACAGCCACCTCCCTGTAATTCTCATCGTTCCCTATATCCGATACCCCAGTGTATCTAGCCATTATTTGCAAAGCCCTATGGAAATATTCAGATGTCATTTCATTTTCTCTCTGTTTTATGGAGAAAATTTTTCTCCACTTAACAGTAGTGGGGAAATACAACCCTAGTTGCATGTTAATTCGTTCCACATTCTCCTGATTGTGTTCATCAGTCATAGGACCATCCTACTCTAATTTACAATCTGTAATACATTTTTGGGTGTCAATATTAGGGGGTAGGCACGCTTTCAAGAATGTCCGCCAATCTTTGTTTGCCGGTTCATTGGTATTACCCAGGTCCCTGATAAACTTCTGACATCTGGCTAAATGCTCCTGGGGATCGTGGAATTCTGAAATGAATGACCGCAGCTATGATCTGGACCACGGGCAATACATTACATTATTCCTGGTGAGGATTATTCCCTGACTATGGGTCCTCCTATCAGGAGTTACTATTTCCAAGACAGGATGTAATCCTACCATTCCATTCCTAATCTGCTCACTGTGGGGTGTTATTGTCTCTGTGAAATGAACAGTCTCACACTTACCGGTAGCTGTGATCTCACCAGTCCTTTCAGTTGGGGACGCTGTTACTGCTCTTACTGGTTGGGCCTGTAAGGTGACTGCCTGAATGAGGGCTGTGATTAGACTGGATCCTTCATCTTCCTGTGACCTATAACCTTGGAGAGATTTCAAAACAGTATACAACTTGCACGAGTTAGGGTTAACACATTGCTTCTGCATTTTACTATCATTTACAGATGTACCATTGATTGTAGTCACTTCCTCCCCTTCGACTTGTGTCGGTAATGGTGTGCTCATGTGCACATTCCTGCTAGGTTTGGAACTTGCTGTGCGAGCCAATTCCCTCTGCACCTTCCCCTCTTGTTGTCACAGATTTAAACAATCATTATGTCTGATCCTTTGTTTTCTAGATTTGATCAGACATATTCTAATACCTACATTCTGCAGTACCTCTGGGTCAAAGCTGCCCATCCTAGGGAATGATGCGCTATCTTCAGCAGTCATACGATCCCATTCAGAATTTTTTTTATCTGCGTGTGGACCATATTTCCCACACATAATAAACCTCGCTGACCCCTTGGGCCGTGGCTCTTCATCCTGAACCCTGGCTACCATACGTCTCTTACTTGTGCAACTGGCTCCCATTGTGGGTCCTTTTCCACAAACCACCAAAATACACAATGCAAGCAGATGATGAAAGTTCTCCGAGCGCTCTTCACCCGCTCTCGCCCATGTTGGCCAGTACAACGATACACTGTTGATAGTGGATCACAATGTACCTAACCTAGGGCCCTAACTGGCTTCTATTCATTGGAAGTTATTAGGAGTGACTTACCTTTTCCAGTGAATATCTACCGTTGGAGATTTTCCTGAGAGAGACCAGCGAAAACTCCCTATACACTTATACACAAATCACGCTTGCGTATGCTCTACATGGCGCTAATGATACCGCGGTTTTGCACACAAAAAAATTTGCACAAGGGTATCAAGTTGCACCACGTATCGCACCCACCAATCGCACAGCATATAGGTACTTGTTACCTATCCGCACTACGACCACAGGAGTCGACTATACAAGCTGCGCTCCTCAGCCGGAGCGTAACAAAAAACCTTAACTTTAATCACAATTCTTTACTACACAATGCACAATTCCCTATTACGCTCCTCTGCAAATCTCCTTATGATTTGCGTACTTCAATATCTGTATTAACGTGAGTCAGCCGCCTCACGACGCCAAGCCTCCACTTACTTGGTGTCACCGATGGGTTCCCGAATTCCCGGGGTTCAGTACACTCATTCAGACTTTCAGCTCACAAAAATACACAAAAATTCCACTCTTTCTGATTGGCAGCTTCACCCCAGAGGCAGTATAGTTTAGACAAAAGTCTTACACTAATCTGCTTTTGAAATTAGATATTTATGTTCTATTTGTATTAAAAGTGTACTATCCCACCTTATTTGAACAACTATCGTGTGATTCTATTATGCTCACGCAACCCTACGCAAGCTTGCGTAATCACGCAAACATGCATGCCGCTGTGCCACGTGTGCGACCCTGCGCCACATGCACGTTTTCGTATGCTGTCCTCACGTTCCGTACAACGTGTACCAGCGTGTGTACGTAATAAAAACCCCACAACTCCTATAAATGTGAGCAATAAAACTACTATCACCCACTAAACACAACTCACACTGGTTCTGTGTAAACCGTAATGACTAGGTCAGAACTGTGTTTTGTATTATTACAATTACACCCTTAATATACTATATCAAATTTATCTATATAGCAAACAAATGTATCCGAATTCACACAGATCTAAAATGAACTAATAATCTATACCTGTGGCAAAAATGTGTGAGAGTGTATGCAAAGTATCGGTACGCCCTGTGTACGCTTTTTTTGCGCCAACAAAAATTACACTGAGATAATAAACAGCATCTTCCTGTCTCCGGGTTTCACACCAGCATCACTTAAGACTGCAGTTACAGACGTGATCTAACAACACAGAATAATAGGGTTTAAGAACATCCAAGCAACCAGAAAAAGGTTTATCTTAAGATGCGTCTCCACCCTTTGTTGATAGATCAAAGTCTGGTTTATTAGCTGCAAATCTATGAGTATGTAGTGGACCGGAGGAGCCCCCAATTGTGAATGCTGATTATTTAATAAGATTAAAAGAAATACTTTAAAATACACTCAATACACTTTAAAATTGAGCCGCTGCGGCCGCTGTATTCAATCCTTAACCTACATACTTTTTACTCAGTTAGCGTACAAAGCCCCGTACTGTGTACGCACTTTGCGTACACACATTGCGACGGACGTACAAAGTACACGCAGTGCATACACACACACCGACACATTGAGAGCACAATGCAGCTTCACGTGTGGCTGAAATACACTTATAACCTTAGCAGGGAAAGAGTCAAGACACCTATTGATTTTAAGAAGTTGGGATCCAACCCGCCAACATATAATTGATAAAAGGGGGTTTCAACAAATATACAATTACAATAAAAGAAAAGAGGCTACAATACAATGGTACATACATTTGGTTTCACCAGCGTTACTCGGTCCGGTGCTCAGATCAATCAAGCAAGATGACCTTCAGAGAGAGAGAGACCAGCTTGGCAGCTTTGGTTTTTATACAGTTGGTAAAAACACAATACAATAGAAACTGTAACCTCTTCATCTATAGGTCAAAGGCCTGGTCATTTACAGTACTGGAGGGGTCATAGGTTATTTTGAATAGGTGGGCGATGTTTGTTCCAGGTGTGCTTGCAGTTGGTCTCCACTGGGGTTCCCGACGCATATCAAAGTACAGTAAACGCAGTTTAATAGTAATATTCTGTTCCTGTGCATAATTATGCGCAGGAGCGTGCTATCTTCTGCAAACTGCTAGTGGAATGTTGCCCTTAAAATACCCTACAGCTGGATACCAAACACCACCTCATAATCTAATGCTGTCCACTCATATCCTGTAAAGGTGAATCCCTTTGTTGTTGTACCTTTTCAACAAGTATAACTTGCTGGTGTGGTGAGTGTGGGCTATGTGTACATTGTGTACTATGTGGATTAAATATGAGATATGTCTTTGTGGCTTTTCCATGCGAGTACAAATGCTACCGTAATTACTCATACCACGCGCTAATACGCAGGACCGCGTGAGCAGTCATACGCAACATGTGAATATGTGCACGCACTGCAGAACAAGTACGCACATGGAAGCCATCTGTGTGGAGTTTGTACGTGATGTGTGTACTGTAATATTTTCCGACTTCGACATCAGTGCCACCAGTCCACAGCTGGGGCATCATTTCTAAGGGGCATTTTTGTGTGTGGGACATAAAATGGTGTCAGTGACATACGGTAACTCTGTGTAGTATAATATGTAAGGCATTACAGTGTGTGACATAATGTTTAATGGGCATTACGGTGTGTGGAATAATGTGTAATGGGTGTTACAGTGTCTGGCATAGTGTGTACTGGTCATAACAGTGTTTGTCATAATGTGTAAGGGGCATTACAGTGTGTGGCATAATGTGGCCATGCCCTATTGTCATGTATCCTCTCCCCTAGTCTTGTGTGACCACACCCCCTCATGACACGTGACAATGGCCAATTTTACTATCAGTACCACTAAGAAAAAAATTCTACTTGCAGCACTGGGACTGTGACCCGTGTTATAAGCACTTATATTGGTGGCAGTGGATGGGCAGGAGCAGGAGCCGGTGTGTGATTAAAACTGGTAGACTATCCATGCACGCCGGCTGCACCAGAAATCACGGCCCCCTGAAAAGTCTGTTGGGGGTACTACACACTTACCACTGGAACAGTGGAAGGCATTGGAAGTATGTGCTGCACCATAAACGACCTGGTTGGACAAGGTGTGCAGCTCTGGTAACCCTCAATGTATGAGTCTCAGAGTGGTGGGACTTGAGTGTCTCCCCAGCAGTATGAGAGAGAGCAGCTCTGGTGACAGTGAGGTGGGGCTTTCCTGATTGATGGCAGCAGAGAGAGGCTTTCCTGGTGAGAGGCCAGTGGGGTGTAGAGGAGGCGCAGCTTTCTGGCAGTAGTCACACTAGGAGGCAGTGAAAAGGCGGTGCATCTTTGCCAAAGCTATCCCGGAGGAGTGGCCCACCAGAGATTGACAGCGGAGGGAGGAGTAAGCCTAAGGGATATCTCATCTCTGTACAGCTGATGCAGACTGTGAGACAGGGCTGGGAGCTCCATATAAAGGTATTGCTGTCTACAGGAGAGGTAGTACAATAAGCACCACACATCACACCTGCACAGCTTAGTGGAGGAGAGAGACAGTGATCTATCACCTATTACGTTATAAAGCCATCTTAGTCAGCACTAGAACTATAGCAGACAATATTCTCAGCTAATAACTAGGCTGTAGTAAAGTGATACACTATCTACAGTTCACAATAACAGCACAGAAATGCAGGATTTGTTCACGGGGGTATCCGTGGGTATGTGCATATATATATATATATATATATATATTTATAGATATATAGATATATATAGATATATAGATATATATATAGCAAATCCAATGTAGGCACTCGTTGGTCTTATTTAAAAGAATCACCTCTGGAGTGAGCAATTTGCTGCAACATTTCAGGATATATTTCCCTTCATCAGGCTTTATACATAATACCAAACCCCCCTACTACTTCAACTCCCCTTCAGCAATTACTATTACTTGATTGCAGGCCTCTACCCTCTAGCACATAGTACAGCAGTAGTAGAGTGAGTCTACCTTGTTATCATTATGCCCTACAATATACTTTCTCTGAATGTTGAGGGATTGAACACTCCCCCAAAATGCTCCCTTTTATTTAGAATGCTCAATTCTCATCACGGGTATATTGTGTTTCTTCACAAAACACATTTTAGAAAACATTCCCACCACTCCTTGAAATCTAGATGCTTCCCTACTGCAGTGTCTTCCTCTCACCATCAATAAAAGAATGAATTTGCTATATTGTTGCATCCCAATTCAAATCCTTTCCACCAATACTGACTCTGAATGGTATTGCATTATACTGGTATGTCAACTAGGTCCCCAGGTTATGACCCTTGTAAATTTATTTGCCCCAAATGTGGGCCAAAGTGTTTTTTTGCCAGAAATTATTCACAGAACATTCAATCTGTCTGCAGGGGTGTCCTCCTGGTGGCGGGTGATTTTAACTCTATAATATCTTCAGATCTAGATAAATGCGGCCAAACCCACTCGTATTCTCAACATAACCCACCAGGTAATCTGAGGAGACACATGGCCGAGACTGGTCTATTTGACACGTGGTGGGCAGACAATCCATCCTCCAGAAGCTATACCTTCATTTTGAATCCCCATAGTATGTACACTCACATCAACATGAATCTTGGATGTAGTAATTTAATTTAATCTTTACTGAAAGTAGACATTATTTACAAATCCTGGTCAGACCTATCGATTGTTCTGACTTCCATTGATCCAGTGGACACACACAAGGGCCGCCAATCTTGGAGAGTAAATAAAACCCTTCTTTGCATCCCATACTTTCAGGATTACATCAAAACCCAATTAAATGACTATTTCGAGGTTAATATAATGGGCAGTATTCCCTTTACAGTAATTTGGGAAGTCCACAAGGCGGTCCTCTGTGGCACAATAATTAAATATGCTTCACATAGGAAGAAACAGCAAAACAAGAGGATCACTTCTCTCACCTTCCAGTTGACTCATCTAGAACACATACAGTACATAAACGATCCCTTTCTTCCCAAATTTGAAACCAGATCCAGGGTGTTAGAGGTGAACTTCAGTCCCTCCTGGCTGAGCGCACTGAAAAATTCCTTTGATAGCGCAACCAAAAATTATATGAAAAAAGCAACAAATCTGACTCCCTTCTAGCAGCAAGACTCAGGGCAAAGAAAGTCTCTCATCCTGTTCTGGCTCTTAGAAATGAATCAAATGCCCTTAGCTATGATCCAGGTTCTGTCAACAACTCATTATATACTTACTATAAATCTCTTTATAACTTACCTGTCCCAACTACAATACCCAATATGCTTTCCGTAATTGCCCAGCATTACCTGGAAGCATGTAACCTTCCTAGATTCTCAGACTCTGCCATACACACCCTCAACTCCCCTATCTCGATCGAGGAGTTTCATTCAGCCATGAGGACCCAAAAACCATCTAAAGCACCAGGCACAATGGTTTTCCCATGTCCTACTTCAAGTCTTTCTCGGGCTTACTAGCTCCTCATCTGGTTGACATTTTTAACAAAGTGATGCAAGGTGAACATTTCAATGCTGTTGCTTTAAAATCGACAATCATTGTGCTCCCCAAACCTGGAAAAAACCCCACACTTTGCACGAGCTACAGGTCTATTTCACTCATCAATGCAGACATAAAGCTACTTGTAAAAATATTGGCTATTAGGCTCAGTATATACCTGACACAAGTAATCAATGCAAGTGGGATTTGGATTTGTCCATGCAAGACAGGCCCTATACAATACTAATGGTCAATTTAATCTCACACATCAATAAACATAAGATCCCAGCAGTTCTGTTATCCTGGCCTTTTATGTTTCAGATGTTGCAATCCTATGGCCTATGTGGTGGCTTTATGTCTGTACTGCATGCTATGTATCATAACCCTACAGCATTTGTTTCCACTAATGGGCTCTCCTCCCCTGTGTTTGGCTCCTCCGCTGGGCAATGGCACCAGGCAGGCTTACCCCCTGTCCCCTTTGTTGTACGCCCTAAGTATTGAACCCCTCGCGACTCATATCAGGCAGAATCCAGATATTAAAGGGATTGTGGTTCAGGGCTCCCATCACAAAATCTCATTTTTCGAGGACAATGTCCTTCTTTCTTTATCATCTCCATTGACATCCCTTCCCAATTTACAGGTTGAACTTTCCTTATATGGTTCTTTATCGGGGAAATCTGAAGCATTGGCTTTCCACCTTCCCCACACCTCGATGCAGCTACTGGAGCTGAACTATACTATGTTTGGAGGCCTAAGTCCATTAAGTATCTTGGAATCCATATCACAAAATACTATGGTCAACTGTTAAAATCTAATTACATCCCTCTCCTGCATGATATTAAACAGGATATAGCTACGTCGACTCCCCTGTGCATTTCATGGATGGGTAGAATAAACTTGATTAAAATGTCTTCCAAGATTGCTATATCTAATTCAAACTTTTCCTATAGTTGTCCCCTCTTATCTTCGCACAGTGCAATCTCTATGCGGCCAATTTGTCTGGTCTAATAAAACACCTAGGCAGGAAGTGTCTGGCTAAATCCTCAATCAATGAGGGCTTAGGTCTACCTATATTTGAACGATACTTCCAAGCCACACAACTGAGTCACGTAGTAGCATGGCAATCCCAGGAGGGGTGCAAGAAGTGGGTGACTCTGGAAAACAACCTGATTAACTATCATTAGGTCAGCTTTCTTCCATGGCTACCTCCATATATGAGACCAGCCTTGGTCAGCACCACTCCTTCTGTCCAATCAGTAGTGAAAACTTGGGATGGCCTCAATAGGAATCACAAGATTGCACCATACCCTTCTCCTCTGACACCTATCTGGTGCTACCCCACTTTCCCTTGGGTTGTATGGTTTCTTATATGCACCCTTGGGTTACAGTGTGTATAACCAGGCTTTAACACATTTCAGGGGAATTTGCCTTAAACTACTTTTCAGCCCTCTGCGAGAAATATGGAGTACCACAATCTAAACACTTCAACTTTATGCAGATTACCAGTTTTGTGAGCTCCCTGAGTAGGCCTGACAAACTCAGACCTTCAACCCCCTTTGAATGAATATGTTTTTATACTCCTGACCGTTAGGGCATCATATCCATTCTGTACTCTCTTCTGACCAGCTCCCCCTCCTCCAAGAAGCCATTTGAACTAGCCTGTGAATGTGATTTGGGTGTGACTCTGGAGAAGGGGGACTGGTCAGAAATTAGAGAGTTTGTCACTAAAGCCTCTATAAATTTGATTATCAAGGAAAATGCCTACAAGGTATACAAGGTGGTACATGGTTCTTGCACAAATACACAAGCTCAGATCTGTGTTGGAGACACTGATTCCAAGGGCTCTTTTTTACACATGTGGTGGGTGTGCCCGGGGATTTACCCTTACTGGGATGATATTTTCTCTCTTTTAAAACACATCCTGAATTCCTCCATCCCCAAAAATCCACGTCATGCATTGCTTTGCAAGCCGCTGGAAAACATTTCCAGACCAGAAAGCAAATTATACAACTATATATTCAATTCTGCCAAATTATTAATAGCAGCTAACTGGCAAAAAACCAGCTGCCCCATTCCTACAAGTGGTGATCAACAAAATTTGGTTTGTAGCCTCAATGGAATATATCACAGCCCTACTCCATGACTCGATAGATACATTTTCTGCATTCTGTAGCCCTTGTTACCACCATTTCCAGAGACAGTTGCCTTGTGCCCTGTAGACTCTCTCACTACCTTACATGCAGGTCTGCCCTTACCCCCTTTTATTTTGGTGTTTTCACTTATTCTACCAACCTCAACATGGTCCCCTTCCCCAATCTCCTCCCCCTCCCCTATTTATACAAGGTCTCTGCTTTTTTTTTTCATTTGTTTTGCATGTATATAAAAAGTATAAAATTCAAAGTGGATTATATTGCCATCTTACTTCTAAATGTTTAATATGTCCTGCAACATTTATTGACCCATGTTGTAATGTAATTTTGTTTAAATTACATATTGCTATTGCAAGTTCATTATGTTGTGGAGTCCTTGGTAGAGGATGTCAGTTAATAAATAAACACTGTCACATAATCTTTCAAGAAGTCCTTATTGTGGAAACCATCCGTGCCCTTCTGGGAAGAGTGGAGTCTTAAAAAGACCTGTAGAGTGAAGAAGAGATAAGGTACTTCTATAGAGATTGAGTACTTCCCTGCAACTTATAAAAGCATACTTATTTTCCAACAGCTACCTCTAGTAATTACCTGAGGGTGATAGTACAAATTTGGTGTCACAAGGATCCAGGACCTAGTGTTAAGAACATTTAATATCACACAAGATGTCACAAGACCAGCAGCCAACAGGAGGTGCATCTAACATTAGTTCTACCTCCGGAGATTCAGCTAACAGTTAAAGACAGGGAGAAAAAATGTATTGTACAAGACTAGAAGTGCTTTTCAAGTACCACATTAATTTGTAAAAACACCACAGTGTAACATGCATAAAAGGAATGATTCACCAAAATAAAATCCTCTCGGACTCCATCTATGAAAAGGTAGAACCAAATCTAGATGTAGATTTCTATTCTCCAGGATTATCCTCAGCCACAGTTATTTCAAGTGCTTTAAGGTAAACCTGAGAGATACAGTGTTTCCTCTTCCTCGTGTGATTGAGGATGATTGGAGACAAAAACACTCAAGTTAAGACAGCATATCACAATAGACTCCATCAGACCACAGCATCGATATATCACCCTGGGAGATTCCTGGTACCACCGATGGTTTGGCAGTGAATAGGTTCCAAGCTCCAGATGCCCAGTCCCACACAGGAACATGCAGCTCCTCTCAGTGTTAGTTCAGTCCTGCAGTCCAATACATACAAATACGTGAGCCACGCTTAACGCATTTCAGACTGGTTTGTCCTTCATCAGAAGGGTGGTAGAAAGACTCATAATGTCTGTATTTATAACCTATACATAATTAGTTCACAGGTGTACATTATCGCCGCTAATTGGCATTGTCCCGTTACCGCGCATGCGTGCTTGATCCAGAAGGCGGAAGCAGAAGTCCGTCATGCGTTCCATGAGACCGGAAGTTCCAATGTTTGCATTCCACAGCAAGCGCTTTTATTTCCCAGTCGCCAGAACGCTGGTTTGTCTTAAAAAGTTGATGAAAAGTTCCACCAGATAAAGTCCAAAAGTGCATCTGCAAAATATCCATATATAAATAAAACGTAAAACAACATGATTACATAATTAAAAAGGAAAAAGACATATATAGGAGTAAAAAGACCCAAATTCTAAAAACCGGACAGTTTAAATATATAGAATATAGTCATAAAGCATTTGAGTTCAAATTCACCGTTTAGACCCTTGGGACCAAGGGTACCCAAACGGTGAATACACCTCATCTCCATCTGAGCCAGCCTCTTATCACTGTCCCTTGTTCGCCATCTGGGAAGTATCACTTGGATACCACAGAAGGACTTCATAAAACATTCTCTTGAGCTATGAGTCTTTTTAAAATGTGATGAAACTGTATTAAAGACAAGACATTCCCGTGATGTCTCAACTGAAGCCTATAACGCTACTCTATTACTTTGAACCTACACAGGAGATGATCTAGGTTCCGACGGCAACTCTCTGAGAGAGTTCAAGAACAAGATGAAAAGTATGTTTTTCATCTCAACCCCTTAATGTATGGTCATCAAGTGGAGATTCTAATTGGACAACTAAAGGGATCTACATTATGAGTAGTAAGTTGATGGCCACAAGAAGAATGACAAGAACAACGACAGAATATTGATAAAATTGTGCAGAGATTAGCAGATACCTTCGATATTAGTATCATTTCTGATCCAAAATTAAATTATATGTGAGGAAACAACAGCCAGGGGAATCTCTACATGGCTATGCTCTAGGCCTATAAGAGACATTACAGAAGATACAAGCGGTGGAAAACACAGAAGTAAGAAATGTTAACGAAACCTTGATTAACAAAATCATAGAAGTTGTGGATAGTGAAAATTTAATATCTCAGTTACATTTGTTTAGACTAGGGATGAGCGGGTTTGGATCTCTAAGATACAACCCCCCTTGTACTTCAGGATCAGATCCTGGATATGAGTCCATCTCATAAATTCCTGCTAGACTCAGATCCCAGAACAAGGCAAAATGTAATGTTCCCGCTGTCGGATTCTTGTGGGTTTTGAATTCCATATAAGAAGCTGCGTGTCACTGCTATTTTCACTCCAGACTTGGAGAGTGAGGGAGACAGATCTCTGTCTGTCTGTGGGTGGTGGTGTACAGGAGTGCTGCTGTCCTGTGCTGTTCTGGGGTGGTGTCCTGTGCTGGTGTACTGTGCTGTTAGGGGTGCTGCTGTTCTGTGCTATTCTGGGGTGGTGTCCTGTGCTGGTGTACTGTGCTGTTAGCGGTGCTGCTGTCCTGTGATGTTCCGGTGTGGTGTTCTGTGTTGCTGAACTGTGCTGTTAGGGGTGCAGCTGTCCTGTGCTGCACAGGGTCGCTGTTCTGGCATGCCCTGTGCTGTTTCGGGTGCTGTACAGTGGTGCAGCAGTCCTGTGCTTTACAGGGGTACTGTTCTGTGTGCTGTAAAAATAAAGGCCCTTACAGTAAAATACAGGGGTGCTGTGGCCCTGTCATGTATGCTTTAAAAATACAGTGGTGCTGTGGCCCTGTCATAATTGCTTTAAAAATACAGGGTGCTGTGACCCTGTCCTGTATGCTGTAAAAAAAGAGGGGTGTTGTGGCCCTGTCATGTATGCTGTAACAATACAGGGGTGCTGTAAATTTACAGGAGTGCTGTGGCCCTGTCCTGTATGCTGTAAAAATAAAGGAGTACTGTATAAATTCAGGGGTGCTGTGAAAATAAAAGAACACTGTGGCCCTGTCCTGTATGCTCTAAAAATATAGGGGTGCTGTAAATATAAATAAACGCTATGGCCCTGTCCTATATTCTGTAAAAAATATAGCTGTGCTGTAAAAATAAAGGAATGCTGTCTCCCTGTTGCGTATGTAAAAATAAAGGAATGCTGTGTCCCTCTCAGGTGCTGTAAAAATAACGGAACGCTATGGCCCTGTCCTGTGTGATGTAAAAATATAGGGGTGCTGTAAAAATAAAGGAATGCTGTGGCCCAGTCCTGTATGCTGTAAAAATATATGGGTGCTGTCTATCTGCTGTATAAGTCCAGAGGCGCTGAAATATAATTTCAGGGGTGCTGCTGTATTTGATCCTAGGTTTAAAGTTTAAAACCTAGTGCAGAATATGAAGCAAGCTTCAACATTACAACCAGATTTGTAAAAATATATAGTCATAAAGGTTACACAGTTACATAGTTGTTGAGGTTGAAAAAAGACAAATGTCCATCAAGTTCAACCTACTGTACATTTCATTTTTTTATATTATTTAAATGCTGTATCCCTGGATATTTTTTTACGCTAGGATTTTATCTAATCCATTTTTAAACTTATTGATTGAGTCCACCATTACTACCTTCTCTGATAGAGAATTCCAAATCCTTACTGCTCTTACTGTGAAGAATCCTTTTCTCCGTTGGGTATGGATTTTTTTTCTCTTCTAATCTCAGGGGGTGTCCTCGTGTCCTATGTAGTGTTTTTTTGGTAAACAAATCATTTGATAGACCCTTGTTTTGCCCCTTAAAGTATTTATAAATATTAATGATGTCCCCTCTCAGTCGCCTCTTTTCCGGTGTGAACATATCAAGCCTTTTAAGTCCTTCCTCATAGTCCAGTGCCTCTAACCCCTTAACCAGTTTAGTGGCTCGCCTCTGAACCCTTTCGAGTTCCAAGATATCTTTATTATAATATGGTGCCCAAAACTGTACACAATATTCCAGGGAGTAAATTTACTAAGATGGGAGTTCTATGTAAGATGGGATGTTGCCCATAGCAACCAATCAGTTTCCAAGTAGTATCTTCTAAAAGGCGCTAAATAAATGAGAAGTAGAATCTGATTGGTCGCTATGGGCAACATCCCATCTTAAATAGATCTTAGTACATTTACCACCAGGTGTGGTAGCACCAATGATTTAATCAGAGGCAGGATTACACTCTCATCCCTTGTCTCCATACCCCGTATTATGCATGCTAACAGCTAATTAGCCTTTGCTGCTGCATTTTGACATTGCGTACTGCTACCAAGTTTATTATCGATGAGCACACCTAAATCCTTTTCAACTACCGTTATTCCTACAATTTCCCCATTTAGTTTATAGCTGCCTGATTGTTCTTAGTCCCAAAGTGCATAACTTTACATTTGTCTATATTGAACCTCATTTTCCATTTGTCTGCCCAGGCCTCCAGTCTAGATAAGTCATTCTGTAGAGACTCAACATCCTTGTCTGAATTAATTATTCTACATAGTTTAGTATCATCTGTAAAAATTGACACTGTGCTTTCCAGTCCCTCTCCTAGGTCATTAATAAATATATTAAACAGCAATGTCCCGAGTACTGATCCCTGCGGTATTCCACTGAGTACTGATGCCCATTCAGAGTATATCCCATTAACCCCCACTCGCTGGTCCCTACTAAACAGCCAATTACTCACCCAAGTACAGATAGTGTTTCCTACCCCAAGCTCTTTTAATTTGAGAATTAGTCTCCTGTGTGGAACTTTGTCAAAAGCCTTAGCAAAGTCTAAAAAGATTACATCCACTGCTTGACCCTGATCAATATTATCTCACTTTCTCATAGAAGCTTATTAAGTTAGTTTGACATGACCTGTCCTTCACAAATTCATGTTGATTCCTAGTAATAACCTTGGAGGTATCCAAGTACTCTAGAATGCTATCCCTTAATATACCTTCTAGTATTTTCCCCACTATAGATGTCAAGCTAACCAGTCTATAGTTCCCGGGAGTGTTTTAATATCCTTTTTAAATATTGTGACTACCTCTGCTATCCGCCAGTCCTTTTGTATCATTCCTGATCTAATTGACTCGCTGAAGATCAAATATAGAGGTTTTGAAATCTCTATGTTGAGTTCCATAAGAACCCTGGGTGGAGTCCATCTGGCCCAGGATATTAATTTATCTTAATTTTACTTAGTCTCTTCCGGATTACTCCCTCATTTAAACAAGTGCCAAGCAATGGGTTCATTATTATTTTTTATGTTATGCTCTACTCTCGTCAACGTGTCCTCTTTCGTGAATACTGATGAAAGGAATTTATTAAATAAATCTGCTTTTTCCCCTATCATCATTAATCAAGAAATCCTGCTTGCCCTTTAAGGGCCCAATATTCTCCCTTTTCAACCTGTTAGCGTTTATAAACTTAAAGAACTTTTTGGGGTTTGTTTTACTCTCCTTTGCGATTTGTTTTTCGTTTTCTATTTTAGCTGCTTTAATCGCTTTTTTGCATTTTATTGTTACATTCCTCGTAGAACTGGAATGATTCCACCTTTCCCTCAGGCTTAAATGCTCTGAAAGCACGCCTATTATTTATCTATTTGCTCCTTGACCTTCTTATTAAGCCACATTGGTTTGGATTTCCTTCTTCTGTTTTTGTTGACTTTTGGAATATAAAAATTAGTGTACTTATTGAGCGCAGTTGCAAAAACGTCCCACATTTCAGCAGTATTCTTACCATGAAATACAATTTCCTAAATAATCTCCTTCATTGCTTGTTTCAGCAATATGAAATTTGCTTTCCTAAAGTTAAAAATCTTGGTTAGATCCTTATATTGTTGTTTTTGAAAGCGATCATATTGTGATCGCTATTTCCTAGGGTCTCCCCTACTTTAGTATTTGTTATTATTTCCTCATTATTAGTTAGTACTAGGTTCAGTATAGCCACTTGCCTAGTTGGCTCCCCAATTACCTGGGACAAGTAATGATCTTTTAGCATGTTTAAGAAACTTTTACCCCTAGCAGTATTTACTGTTTTGGTGTTCCAGTTTAAGTCTGGGTAATTGAAGTCCCCAAAAATAACGACGTCCCCCATACCTGCAGCTTTTTCGATTTGCTGCAAGAGTTGTAATTCGTCAGCCACACTAATATCTGGCGGTTTATAGCTTGTCCCTATTAAAAGTTTTTTTGTATCTTTACCCCCACTCAAAATCTCAACCCATAATGACTCTACGTTATCTCCTGTCTCCTCGTAAATGACCTCCTTTAAATATAGTTTTGAGAATGGTTTAACATAGAGACAAACACCCCCTCCCTTTTTATTAATCCTATCTCTCCTGAAGAGAGTGTATCCCTCAATGTTTGCCGTCCAGTCATGAAAATCATCCCACCATGTCTCAGTAATGCCTATTATGTCATAATGGTCATTAAGTGCAATTGCCTCTATTTCCCCCATTTTACTTGTTAGGCTTCTCGCATTTGCAATCATACACTTAAGTTTATTAATTCCCTGATCCACAAGTTCTGTTGTACATAACATGTCCTTAGGAACCTCAGTTTCCCTTAAATTACCATTGCTGACTACATATTTCTCTCCTTCCCCCCTCTCCACCCCCATTATACTTTCTACATCCCATCCCACTATTCTTTGCTCTCTAGCTGTCCCACTAATTCTTTCTAATCCCTCCCCCCAGGCACCTAGTTTAAAATCTCCTCCAATCTTCTAACCATCCTTCACCCCAGCACTGCTTCCCCCTCCTCATTCAGATGCAATCCATCAGGACCCTGACTGAGAAGTCAGCCCAGTGTTTTAAGAACACAAACCCCTCCTTCCTACACCAGTTTCTAAACCACACATTTATCTCCCTAATCTCCCTCTACCTTCCTGGACTAGCGCGTGGCACAGGTAATATTTCAGAGAATATTACCTTAGATGTCATTGCCTTTAAATTTTGTCCTAGGTCCCTATAATATCTCTTAAGGACATCCCACCTACCACTAACTTTGTCGTTGGTGCCAACGTGCACCAAGACCGCCAGGTCATTCCTGGCCCCTCCCAACAATCATTCTACCTGGTCCACAATGTGCCGTACCCGAGGCAACAGACTGTATGGCAATCGTGGTCCTGGTAGCAGATTGCCCTATCTGTATTCCTGATAATAGAATCCCCTACCACCACAATTTGACTAGGTACCTCACTTTCTTTTTTTCCCTTTTTCCTGGAGGGACCGCTCCTCTGGTTGCTAGAGGGAACGGTATCCTCCAGTGCCATAATTTCCTCACTGCTATCCCCAGAATCTTCATCCAGTCAGGCAAATTTATTGGGGTTTGGCAGGTCGGAGATGTACTGTCTCCCCCTCATCTTCTTCCTTCTAACCGTGACCCAGCCTAATACCTGATTGTCCTCATCATCGACTACTCATGGCCCCCCTGCAACTCCTCCACTGTTCTATCTAAGCTCAGTTCGAGATTGTGAATACTCCTCAGTCTCATAATGGTTTGCTCTAGATCAGTACCTGGGCTTCCAGGGCACCCATTCGCATACACCTCGTGCAGATGTATTCACACTGGGCTGGTTGCTCCAGTTGCACATACATCATACACGATATGCACTGAGTGAGATTACCAACCATGGACTCCCCCATTTTATCTAACTCTCTGTTCTAAATGGAAATTCCAAGTTTGACAGTGTTTTCCAATAAAGTGGGGAGAGACTACATTTTTGGCCAAAGCCAGTCAAACTCAGAAGATATAGAATCATAATCTAGTGGAACATGGCATGGCAACATCTCCTACTGTACTTCATTTTCTCTGTCAACTGCCAGAGAAAACTAGATTTTCTAAACACACCTATGTCTATATGACTGCCATAAATTTTCAGGGGTGCCCTGTCTGAACCCGCTCATCTCTAGTAGATATACAGTATCTTCTAGTGTGCACTGTGTACTCATCATTAGAGAGAGGTTCTTCTTAATTATTTCATATTAGGGACTCAAATTAATGGCTTCAATTAGGTAACCTTAATTTTGATTTATTAATGTTCCACATTTTGGGATTATTTACAAGATGCACGTTTGTTGTACAAGGTTCTTTTCCTTTATTTTGTAAATGTTTTCTCCTTAATATTTGTACAATGTTAGGGCTGTGTAGGATTATTGCAAGACCTTGCGGTGTTAGAAAAACAGAGTTTCAGTGATCTTGCCGTGCATCAGCTTTCCATTGCACTGCAGCACTAGATGAGCAAGGAGCTCCTGTGAGGCACAAACAGTTACTGAATAAGGGCACAGTATGGAGTCGCATGGTGTCTTACAGCCAGGAAGCTGTCTGGCTTGCCTGGCTGAAGCATGCTGGTGGCACCGAGGTTAGCATTGTTTCCTCCCACAGTCCTACTTGTAATATGAAATGAGTTTGGACTGTAGAGTGGTAAGCTCCACTAAGGCAGGGGGCTAATAACAAAAAAATCACTGCACAGTCCTGCTTAGTACTATTCCAAACCCATTATAACTCAATGTACCCCATGCCAAGCTGCTGTGGGAGCTCACGAGGGGCTGCTAACACATTTAAGGGGCTGCTTTATTTAAAAATAAAATAGGAATAAAATAAACAAGACACACAGATATCCTCACATGCATGTAACTGGGAGCTAAAACAATTTAAAATAAGGCATCTGCCACAAAATATGTAAATAAACATGCAATAAAAAAAATTAAAAAAAAGAAACCCAGGAGATTTTCACAAATTAAGTCCCCAGACTCCGTGGAGGTGAAAATATCCAATCTTGTTCCTGTAGTATACAGACACATGTTTATTTGCATCCCAGCATTAAATCCGAGCTTATTGTAGTCCCTGAAAATGGAGAAGGGGGTACAAATTAGGAGCCTTTGGCCCATGATTTTTCATTTTGTCCAGTAATGTGGTAATTATATATTTGCTTGGATAAAGTCCTTTCTGTTCCACACCAATATAGGAGCGGAGGTGAAGGCCTGTGTGTTGTTCCTGATTGCGTGTGCCTCTCTAATTTTTAATCACCTTCTTGACACTGTCCTCTTCCTCTGGCCTCTTCTCATAATGTGAAAAGTCATCAAATATGGAGGTGGTATGTTTGTAGCTAGCTATGATTCGGAGAACTTGACAAGCATTTTCCAGGGGACAACCTGTTGCTGAAATGATGGGTTTATTAACTGTGCATGTCCTGTTTAAACAACAATCCCAAGGACAATTACATCTTGCACCTCTTTTTTGTCTATGCATTATGTGCTCTTTGGGGCCTAGCTTTTAAAACTGTCATCCTGTCTGCCACTGTAGTGCCACTCCTAGCTGGGCCACGTGTTTGTGTCACCCACTTGTGTTGCTTAGCTTAGTCATCCAGCCACAGTACCTCAGTGCAACCTTTTGGCCTGAAAACAATATTGTGAGGTGAGGTGTTCAGAATAGACTGGAAATTAGTGGAAATTAATGTTACTGAGGTTAAAAATACTGTAGGAACAAACAAAAATTCTGTGATGTTAGCTGGGTTTTTTCCCCCCAAAAAAATCCAGAACCAAAACCAAAACCCAAAATGGTGGTTTTGGTAAAACCAATCCAGATCCAAAACACGAACGAAGATCCAGATCCAAAATCAAAACACAAAACCTGAAAAGTGTCCAGTACCCATCTCTAGTAAGACTTCAATTTCCTGAGAGTTCCTTCTTGAATTTTAAAGAGGCAGCAATTAAATTGATGGGCTCTCACCGGAGTAGCAAAGTGACTTTCCCTGAGTTGCCAGGCTTTCAGGAGTTGGGCAAGGGAAATTCTTCCTTAACAAAAGAAGTTGTTTCTCAAGGAGCCCAGAAGCCATTCCCTAACATTGACGGGATGAGTAGAGGAACTAAGTGCTGGCATGGCAGAAATGTGCAAGGAATTAAAGAATTTTGCTAGACAAGCCATGGAACCTCAGGAGGCCAGGCGACAGGTGGAGCAAAGGAGAATGAACACTGACTGGTGGACTCTTCCACGTTCAACGAGGCATCGACCCACTGACAGATTTGATTCACAGGGGTGCCCAATCTGCCGTCGGTGGACACATCAAGAGGAATTGCAGTCAAGCCGGATCTTTAAACTCCCCTGCCCCGAGGATGGAGGACAACCCTCGGGGGGACAGCAATAATAGAACCGACACTAGAAGGGTGGTGGCAACAGTACATGAGACAGTGTTCAATTATAAACATCTTATTGAATGGCATAGAAATACCAGCCATGCTTGATACTGGGTCCCAGGTGACCAGTATAGTTAAAGACTGAAGTATTGGGGAGCTGAACCGGTTCACCCTCTACCTCTAACATGGTTACAGTTAATAGCCAGTAATGGAATGGGAACATCTTGCCATGGATACTGGGAATCTGATATTCAAATTGGCAATGTTCAGCAGCCTAAGCAAAGATGTCTCATTACTAATGTAGATGATGTCAATGCTACCCCTGTTAAAATAGGGATGAATGTCCTTCAATATTGTTCCGATGAAGTGATAGGTGCACTGAAAAATGCATTTACCAAGAAGAGGACTATGAAGCAATGAGCATTGCAATGCACAATAAAAATCCTTCAGGTGCACCAGATATTTGCCTATCAGGAGGGAGAGATAGGAAAAGTCTGGGTAGCAGATTACCAACCTGTGATTTTACAGCTTAATTCCAAAACAATTGTGTGGGGCGAAGCCCATTGTGGACCCCGGGGCACCAGTTACAAAGCTATGGTGGAGCCCAATGAGATTCATTTCCAGGACAATATAGTTGTTGTGAGATCACTAGTTCAAGTGGAAGATGAATGAGTCCCGAATTCTGAATCCTCGTAAGACCATATTCGGTTATTTCATAATTGCTCAGTTGCTAAACTGGTAAAAAAACACTTTTCAAGACATTATTGACCTGAGTATCAGTGCAAATCAGTGCAGTGTGATGACAAAGCCTAATTCAAACCGAGAAACAGAGGCATGGTGGAAGACCATACAGATTGGTGATGAAAATACCCTACTTGAATAGAGAAAAGGAGTTCTCCAAGTTGTACATTGAAAGTTCAAAGCCTTCAGTAAAGACCCTTTGGATATTGGGAAGGTAACCATCATTAAACAACATATTCCCACTGGAGATGTAGTACCAATTAAAGAGAGGCATCGGCCCCTTGCACTAGCTCTATACCAACCAGTAAGGCAAATGCTGGACTACATGAAGGCCTCTGGTGTCATCAGGGAGAGCCATAGTCTATGGGCAGCTCCAGTAGTCTTGGTAAAAAAAGGATGTGCAGTTAAGATTCTGCGTGGATTATCGCAAATAAAACAACGTCACACATAAGGATGTGTAACCATTGCAGCAGATAGAAGAGTCACTAGGAGCCTTGAATTCAGCCTAGTGTTTCTCTACCCTTTACTTGACTAGTGGCTACTGGCAGATTCAGATGGCTCTTTAAGATAGAGAAAAGACAGCCTTTACTACTCCAATGGGGCTATTTGAGTTTGAGCGTATGCCCTTTGGGTTATGCAATGCTCCAGGAACCTTCCAGCAAGTAATAGAGCATTGCATAGGACACATAAACTTTGAGATGTTGAGATGTTCTTATTGTACCTTGATGATATTATTATCTTTTCTAAAACCTACCAGGATCACCTTCAACACCTGAGATAAGTTTTCAAGCAGTTAATAAAGTATTGGATAAATATAAAACATTCTAAGTGCTACCTTCTCAAGCCAAAAGTTTCATACCTGGGCCATGTAGTTAGTGTGGATGGAGTATCTCCTGATCCATAGAAAATTAGAGACATGCAGGATTGGCCAACTCCTCAGAACATCAGAGATGTCAGAAGGATTCTAATCAGTGTGGGATATTATAGGCATTTTATTGAACACTTTGCCAAAATTGCAGCCCCAATCAATAAACTTCTTTGAGGGGTTCCTAACTCTGGTCATTCCAGGAATATTTCTATTACATGTACCCCACAGTGCCAGGAGACATTCACTCAGTTGAAGAAGATTGATAGAGGAGGGAGGAGTAATCCTAAGGGACAGCTCATAACTGTACAGCCGAGGCAGACTGTTAGACAGGGCTGGCAGCTCCATATAAGGGCATTGCTGTCTACAGGAGAGGTAGTACAATAATTAGGCTGTAGTAAAGTGATACACTATCTCCAGTTCACAATAACAGCACAGAGACAGTAATGGCAGTCAGATTACACAAGAATACAAAGATGAACAAATATTGCTGGAGCTAGGAACATCAACCTATCAATCCCAGAACAAGCTGCTCACCACTGGCAGTGCGGGCTCACCCTGAACAAGGAACACCAAAAAATAGAAAAGAAGTGGTAGCTCTGGTGGGGTAAAGTATATCAACTAAATTTAAAAAAGGAGATATGTACAATACTTTTAAAATTGAATAACATGAAAATACAAGCAAATACACAATAATTATTAAAAATATGCAACAATGTAGCATGTATTGGAGACACAAGTGGGTGATCTGATCCACTTCCAAAGTGTTAGACTGGACACATTATTTTGCTACTGGAGCTGCAACATATACAATGAAGCCAGGAAGTGTGTAGAGTCTGATATAACGGCAGTCTTTGAAGATCTGAACACTAGCAGTATTACCGGCTATAGTGATCCGTGATTACTGATCGGGACTGCAGCCTGTGATGAAGTCTTACCCACTAGGTAATCCTTGATCCATTCAGTGTGTGCTGCTGCGCCCTGCTGTATGGTCTGTTCTTGGAGTAGCAGAGGGGGCCTGACAGTGTTTGCATGCCAAGCGTCCACGGCAAATGTTCAGACCCATCTCATGAGCAGATGACGGCATGGCTCGAACCCATTAGGGTGTATGGCAGGTGCAGGCCTGGTGCTACCCGCTCAGCGAAGGGATGCAGTGCAGGGAGGCACTGGGATGGAGAGGTGCTGTCCCTGCTCTGCATCCCTTCTCTGCTGCTGCGCCGTCCTGTCCCCCCCCTGCTGCTTCTGCCAGTATTATGCCCCCCCCCGCTACTGGCAGCATGAAAGCTATCTCTCCTCCACTCACCTGTGTGACAGTGGCTGTGTACATATCAGAGGAGGGGGCAGAGCTACATGGGCCTGAAGAGGGTGGAGCTAAATGGCCCAGAAGGGGCAGAGCTACACGGACCAGGCTGCTGTACAGAGGGAGACTGGAGAGTAATTACAGTGGTGACCAGACAGATTTTGGTAAGTAGAGGGTGAGAGAGAAATGTATGTGTGTGTGTATGGTTGGTGTGTATGTGTGTGTATATGTATGTGTGAATTGTGTGAATTGTGTTTGTGTGTGTGTGTTAGGTATGTCTGTGTGCACGCGCTTTATGGACGATACTACTGGGGGGGCATTACGTATAAGGATGCTACTACTACAGGGGGTGGCATTACGTATAACGATACTGTTACTACTGGGGATAATTACATGTAAGGTTGCTACTACTACAGGGGGGGGGCATTACATGCAAGGACACTGCTACTACTGGGGGGGTATTACGTATAAGGATGCTACTACTACAGGGGGTGGCATTACGTATAACGATACTGTTACTACTGGGGGATAATTACATGGAAGGACGCTACTACTACAGGGGTGGCATTACATGTAAGTACGCTACTACTACTGGGGGGGGCATTACATATAAGAACGCTACTACTGTGGGACGGGGCATTACATATAATGCGCTATTATTGCTGGGGGGCATTACATATAACGATGCTACTACTACTGGGGGGGCATTACATTTAAGGAAGCTACTACTACTGGGGGAGGCATTATGTATAAGGACAGTACTACTACTGGGGGGGCATTATGTATAAGGATGATACTACAACCAGGGGACATTATGTATAAGGACGCTACTACTACTGGGGGGGCATTACATGTAAGTACGCTACTACTACTACTGGGGGATAATTACATATAAGGACGCTACTACTGTGGGAGGGGGCATTACGTATAAGGACGCTATTATTACTGTGGGGCATTACATATAAAGATGCTACTACTTCTTGGGGGCATTACATATAAGGATGCTACTACTACTGGGGGGCATTATGTATAAGGATGATACTACTACCGGGGGGCATTACGTATAAGGAAGCTACTACTACTGGGGGAGGCATTATGTATAAGGACAGTACTACTACTGGGGGAACATTACGTTTAAGGAAGCTACTACTACTTGGGGGCATTATGTATAAGGACGCTACTATTACGGAGGGGGGCATTACGTATAACAATGCTACTATTACTGGGGGGGGGGCATTACATATAAGGACGCTACTACTGGGGGAGCATTACTTATAAGAACGCTAGTACTACTGTGGGGGCATTACATATAAGGAAGCTACTACTACTGGGGGGGCATTATGTATAAGGATGCTACTACTACTGGGGGGCATTATGTATAAGGATGCTAGTACTACTGTGGGGGCATTACATATAAGGAAGCTACTACTACTGGGGGGCATTATGTATAAGGACGGTACTACTACTGGGGGCGCATAACATATAAGGATACTACTACTACTAGGGGGAAATTACGTATAAGGACGCTTCTACTACTGGGGTTGCACTACGTAGAAGGATGCTACTACTACTGGGGGGGCATTATGTATAAGGATGCTACTATTACTGGGGAGGCATTACGTATAAGAATGCTACTACTACGGGGGGTGCATTACGTATAAAGACGCATCTACTACTGGGGGTGCACTATGTATAAGGACGCTACTACTACTGTGGATGCATTATATATAAGGATGCTACTACTACTGGGGGGCATTATGTATAAGGATGCTACTACTACTGGGGGGCATTATGTATAAGGATGCTACTACTACTGGGGTGCATTACATATAAGGACGCTACTACTACGGATGGGGCATAACATATAAGATGAATAAGATTGTGCTACATTGTGGCATAATTTTAAATGGGGGTACTATTGTGTGGCCATGCCCCTTACTTGTGAGATTACACCCCTTTTCCCGGCACGCGCTAAAGGAATATGGGAGGGCGCAAATTTATCGTTTGCGGGGGGGGCGTCAGACACCCTAGAACCGGCCTGGGCAGGTGATACCTCAGTGGGAGATTTACGCTATAGATCACAGTTCACTTTGAAATAGGGCACACACTGTGCTTGTGTGTCATCCAAAAGAGCCGATCCTCAACTCGTTTCTCGGTCTATGTCGCTGACCATTTCCGCAGGAGGGTTAGTGAAGAAGATTACAGAAAAAGTCATTAACAGACTACAGGCTATAATAGATATATTGTCTGCAAATTCCAAACTATTTCCTCAGCAGCCAGCACTAACAGATGTGATTTGCATCTGTCATTTACCCCCAGCTTCTTCTTCCATCTGAAATGGGAAAACTTTAACCGAAGTTAAAGAATCGGGCGCAAGTTGGGCTGGTGTTCTAATTGTAGCAGCTGCTATATAACAGGTATAGTCAATCCTGTAAACACTGTAGACAATAGACAACAAACAAAGATAGCAGCGCTGTGTGTTATAAAGAATTCGGCAGTTATAATCATTAACTATGGTGGAGATAGGAACACGTGGAGCTGAATGGATTAGGTGAAAAAAGATAATAATTTATTAAAATACATATAATGTATGGATAAAATTAATGACAAATGAAAATGATAAAATTGCAGCAGAACAGAATCACCATGGAGCTATCTTAATTACACTTATCCGTATTTCTTAATTTATGTGGACTTATTGTTGATATTGGAATTAGGTAAACTTTTTAGCACAGTCCTGATGGCTGCAATGCCACAGTATATTACCGCTGGAGGAGGGGGTTCTCTGGATAGCGTCCCTTTTAGTGGGTAGAACCAAAACACTCTTATATCCTCACCAGTGTGCGGAGTCCTCAATGCTGAGTAGTAGGGCTGTGTTACCAATTGGCAAGTTGTTCACCTGTTCCTTTTGGCGTAGTTCGTATAAGTCCACTAAAGATCCGGATATGGTAAGTGTAGCTCCCGGTTGATGAAGGTGATCCAGAATTCAAAACATCTGACGCGTTTCGCTGCAGAACCTGCAGCTTTCTCAAAGATGATCTAAACAGTGTGAGGGCTTCTATTTTTATACCCTAAGATGGCTGCTGATTGGCTCCACCTGTTAATCCATTCAGCTCCAAAAAATGGTCAATCTCCTCCACATAATGCGTACAGAAAATGTGTATAATTTAGTACAAGACAGACTCAATCAAACTATATGGTTTAATTCATAATATATCTAAAACTGAGAAATAAAACAATTTCATTCATATCAATTATTTCCAGGTTAATCTATTTCTTACTAATCACAGACTTCCTATGACTTCAGGATCTTAAATCCCTTCCGGGTCAAACCATACTGTTGCTTAGCAACCTCCATTTCAGGGACTTTTCTAAAGATCTCATTAGCACAGAGATCTAAAATTCATTTAACCATTGCTAGTTAATCAATTATCTCCCGCCTGTTAAGTAACCCCGGCTCTTATATAGAGAGTGAAGCCGATCATTTACGACGTATCTGTGTCCGTGTCTAATAAACAGACATCGGGCACAGAACACGTCACTTCCGCGTACGGACCAAATCCCCGGTCCGTTACCTAGCAACCATATAAACACGGCACATCCGTGTCTGTGTCTAATGAAGGCAGCCTGGCCGGACCATGTCACTTCCGCACACAGACCAACCACTCGATATGTAACCTGGCAACCATATAAACAATTGGTCGCCTGGTATTTTGAACTGTGATGTCTGCATAATTATCCAGACTTGGCTCACAAAAACCGGGGCATGAGATATTTACAGATATAATTTCACTGGACAACCTTTATCATTTTAAATGTCTACAGTTCAGTCTTTATGACTCTCACTGAGTACTATAATTATACAGTATCCTACATTCATCCAGATCCCAACAGTAGATAATAATACTAATCAATTTTGATATATTCTCCTAGTAATTGAATATTCGACTCTCCCTTTTTTTTATATAAATATATTTTTGAGCTTTAGAAATCTCATCTTTTGATTTTTATTTTTAATTTTATTATTTATTTTTAATTTTTTGTTTTTTATTTTTTATTTTTTATTTTTTATTATTTTTTACTTTTTATTTATTATAAATATATTTATATTAATGGCCTTTATAGATCACACCCTTTGATTTTTTCTTTTTTCTACCCTGATATATATAATATCTATTATATAAGTAGATTTATAGATGGTCTATCGTTTTCGATATATATCATGGTAATGAAATCTTAATAGTACCCAAAGAATATATAATGGTCCCCATGTAGATCTAACTAGCTTTGTCTCCTAAATATCTTAATTGGGACTAAAAAAAGAGGGGGGGGGGGGTGGGAGGGTGGAGGGAGGAAAGGTTGATGGTGGGAATTGTGGGGTATGAAAAATTCCTTCAGGTTACAAGGCTGACTTAGAGATTACAGAACCAGAAAAAACCGGAGAAAACTTCTGATATTCTTTTTAGAGGAAGGATCTTCTATATTACCATATTAAGTTCCACTGATTCATTCAGCCCATCTGGAAATATGCTGTTCATTCTGAACATCCATAGGGTCTCTTGTTTACATAATTTTTTATATCTATCCCCTCCTCTTGATGTTTTTGGGATATGTTCTACCCCAATCAGTTTTAAACAGGCTGGATTCCCTTGATGGCAGTCACTATAGTGTTTAGATACACTATGAGTCTGAATTCTCTTTAAGATATTTCTGCGATGCTCTAGAAATCGAATTTTCAGAGAGCGGGTGGTTCGGCCTATATATTTTTTATCACAGCTACAAGTTAATAAATAGATCACATATGAGGTATCGCAATTAATAAATTGTCCGATCTCATGTGTTTTCTCGGGGTCCTCTAGTTGAATTTTGTGGATCTTATTTAGAATGAAATTGCAAGTAATGCACCTGTTTTTTCCACACTTATAGCAGCCCTTTGGTTTTTGTAACCAGGTGAGGCTCTCCATATCCCTGCTACCTGAATCTTTAATGGGTCTGAGGTGGCTTGGTGCCAATAGATTCTTCAGGGATAAGTTCTTTTTAAAAATAAACCGTGGGGTCTGTGGAAGGAAGGGGGAAAGGAAAGTATCCTGTCTAAGGATGTTGAAATTTTTCGAGACAATATTTCTAATTTCAGAATGGCAGTTATTGAAGGTGGAAATAAATGCCACCTCATCTTGGTTAGGATTAGTTTTTTTGACCTTTTTACTGGGATCCAAAATCTGGTTCCTGTCTAATTTTCTAACTTCAGCTAATGCGTTTTTTAACAGTGGTTCAGGATATCCTCTTGAGACAAAAGAGTCGTACATTAGCTTAGCTTGAGTCTCAAATAAGTTTTGTTCCGAACAGTTCCTTCGGATTCGTAGGAACTGACTTTTTGGGATACTTCTTTTCCAAGGCATAAAATGTGCACTTTGAAAGTGTAGGTATGAGTCAGTACCCACTTCCTTTGTGAAGTTTGTGGTACATATTTTGGATTCCCTTATCTCCAGGGAGATATCAAGAAATGAGGTGAAGTGTGTGTGAAAAGTGTGAGTGAAAATCAAATTATATGTGTTTGAATTTAATTGATCCACAAAGGTCTGTGCTAAAGTGATATCCCCATCCCAAATAATAAAAAGGTCATCTATATAGCGGCCATAGAGAACCAGGTTCGCGCCAAAGCCACTGCCCCACACGAGTTTATCCTCGACCTCACCCATGTAGAGATTAGCGTAGCTTGGCGCAAACCTGGTTCCCATGGCCGTCCCCATCACCTGTAAATAATATGTGTCTAAAAACAAGAAATAATTGTGCTGTAGGATAAATGATATTGAATCTATTATAAAAGTTTGATGTTTTGCCGTGAGATCCCCATCATTAAACAGTCTATTGGCTATGGTCCGAATACCCAAATTATGTGGAATACTCGAATAAAGACTTTGGACATCAAGTGTGAGAAAAGCATATGAATCTCTCCACTTGATGTCCGTTAGCAGATTAAGAAAGTGTGTAGTGTCCTTTATATGTGACTTAAGTGATGACACCCGTGGTTGCAAAAATGAATCAACATAAAAAGAAAGATTGGACGTGAGGGAATCTATACCCGAAATAATAGGGCGTCCTGGTGGTGAAGTGAGGGACTTGTGTATTTTGGGAAGGTGATAATATGTTGGAACTGTGGGGTGTGTGCACATAAGGAATTGATATTCCTCCCTGGAGATAATCTCATCAGCCATTGCCCTGGTCAGAAGACTCCCCAGTTCTATCATAAAGGTTTTTGACGGGTCATGAGGCAATATTTTGTAACATTCCTCATTATTTAGTTGCCTGAGGGCTTCCCTAATATAATCTGTTTTATCTTGTATTACCAAGCCCCCCCTTTATCAGCCTGTTTGATAATTATTGAACTATCTTTAGTTAGCTTCTTAATGGCCTGAATTTCCCACTTATTCAAATTTTTCGGTTTTTTTGCCAATTTACAGGAATTAGTACATAGACTTTTTAGATCCCCTAGAGTGGTTTTATAGAACGAATCTATGCTTGAGCCCTTTGATTTAATGGGGTAAAATTCTGATCTTTTTTTAAATTTATTCCTTTCTTGTTTGATATCATAAAGTAAAATCTCTTTTTTGGGCGAATCATTGTCGCCCTCCTCCAGGAGATCTGTCAAAGCTTCCAAAGCGACTCTATCTTCTGTATCAAGGACTATAGGATGAGATTCATCCTTGTTCTTTTGAAGGGCAATTTTTGCAAAATACTTTTTTCTGCATAGTGTCCTTACAAACCGATTTAATTCTACGAATAGGGTGAAAATATTTGGTGGTGCAGAAGGGGAAAATTTTAGGCCTTTATTAAGTACTTGCAATTCATTATCGTTTAGTTTTTTAGAGGATAAATTGAACACTGTTTTTTGAGATGTAGTTTTTTTAGCTGCTTTTAATCTCTTTAGTACCTCCTTCCTTCCTCCTCTTCTTCCTCTATACTGACGTTTCTCCTTCTTTTTGGTGGTTCTGACTGCCAATCTCTGTGATTCTGTTCTGCTGCAATTTTATCATTTTCATTTGTCATTAATTTTATCCATACATTATATGTATTTTAATAAATTATTATCTTTTTTCACCTAATCCATTCAGCTCCACGTGTTCCTATCTCCACCATAGTTAATGATTATAACTGCCGAATTCTTTATAACACACAGCGCTGCTATCTTTGTTTGTTGTTCTTCTTCCATCTGCTTATTTACCTCAAGAGTCAGTCAGGAATATAAAGTTGCTGATAATAGGCACTGAACTCTTAATAAACCATTCATCTTCAAATACTCCTGTGAGGAGCAGCACTTACCGGTGTTAGTCAGGAGACCGCTACTTTACTGTTCCCTTTTCTACTCTCTCAGTGAACAGGCAGAGATAGAGCAGGGTTATATTGATACATCTGCTATTATTGCTAGAACGCATTAACCCCTTCAATCCCTGTGAATTTATACAAGTAAAGAGAGATTGGGGAAGCCTAGTTAGTGTTGTTTAACCCTCTGGAGCCTTGTAGCAGGGAACTGTTTCAGAGGAAAACAAGACTCATTTACTAGAGACATACAGTAGGTGGTAATTCCGAGTTGTTCGCTAGTTGCATTAGTTCGCTGTGCAGCAATGAGGCAAAAAACCAGCACTTCTGCGTATGCGTATGCGGCGTAATGCGCACCCGCGATGTACTATTACAACGAATGATATAGTTTCACACAAGGTCTAGCGATGCTTTTCAGTCGCACTGGATGCCGCAGAGTGATTGACAGGAAGAGGGCGTTTATGGGTTTCAACTGACCGTTTTTAGGGAGTGGTCGAAAAAACGGAGGCGTGGCAGGAAAAATGCAGGCGTGGCTGGGCGAACGCAGGGCGTGTTTGTGACGTCAAAACAGGAACTGAGCAGTCTGAAGTGATCGCAAGCACTGAGTAGGTTTTGAGCTACTCTAAAACTGCACAAAAAATCTTTGTAGCTGCTCTGCGATCCTTTTGTTCACACTTCTGCTAAGCTAAAATACACTCCCAGTGGGAGGTGGCATAGCGTTTGTCGGCTGCTAAAAACTGCTAGCGAACAAACAACTCGGAATGACCACCATAATCTCCAAAGGATTCTTCACATGTGCACCAACAAGGGAGAAGGGGTACCACAATGGACTGTGATATTGGTATTGTACTGTGAACTTGATGAATTATCATATAGGCGGTCATTCCGAGTTGTTCGCTCGGTATTTTTTTCTCGCAACGGAGCGATTAGTCGCTAATGCGCATGCGCAATGCCCGCAGTGCGACTGCGCCAAGTAAATTTGCTATGCAGTTAGGTATTTTACTCACGGCATTACGAGGTTTTTTCTTCGTTCTGGTGATCGTAATGTGATTGACAGGAAGTGGGTGTTTCTGGGCGGAAACAGGCCGTTTTATGGGTGTGTGCGAAAAAACGCTACCGTTTCTGGGAAAAACGCGGGAGTGGCTGGAGAAACGGAGGAGTGTCTGGGCGAACGCTGGGTGTGTTTGTGACGTCAAACCAGGAACGACAAGCACTGAACTGATCGCAGATGCCGAGTAAGTGTGGAGCTACTCAGAAACTGCTAAGAAGTGTCTATTCGCAATTCTGCTAATCTTTAGTTCGCAATTTTGATAAGCTAAGATTCACTCCCAGTAGGCGGCGGCTTAGCGTGTGCAAAGCTGCTAAAAGCATTTGCGAGCGAACAACTCGGAATGACCCCCATTGTACTGTACTATACTGATCAAGTCTTGAGGAAGTCCCGAGCTGTGACGGGACGAAACGCGTTGACGTCATCCCCTCGCTCAGTTTTGCACACTGACAGATTGCCGACTGCTGAATCCGCACTCAGCGGTTAACTTTGGACCAGCCTGTGGAGCTTCTATACCGGTACGCCAGGTTAGCAAACCTCCGGAGCGTCCGTATCCACCCGACAGGACAGTGACATCTGCACCGTGATAGTGCCGGCGGCGGACGCTGTGAAGACACCTCCGTGACTCTTGTGCTGCAAGATTGAACACTCCCGCAGGTCGGGTAATTATAACCAGCAGCATTCTTCTGCACTGGGACGCCAGTAGCATAGAGGACTGGAGTTACAATTTTTCATCAAAGGCTGTAGCAACTGTTGCAATCTGTTTATTTATTCAATAGACCAGACGGGTCTGTGTGGTATTACACAAGCTACATTGTCTCTATTTCAACTACAAAGTGGCAATGAATTTTGAACGTTCTTTCAGTGTGCCTGAGCTCATATATTGGTTTTAGTAGTTAATGTCTATGTGTTAATAAATTTATTTTCATTTAAATATATTAGCAAGTTCCATGTGTGCAGAATTTGGTACAAGCAGACATCTGTGTATATACTTTTGATAACTTAAATACAAACATTAATACATCAAGCGCAATACACATTTTTTTATATTTTCTTGTTTATATTTTTTGGGGGGAATTTGCCAACCCTCAGTGTATGTAGCTGATGTATAATTAATTTATTCACAATTATTTGCGCCAGGAGTTGGAGTAGTAAAACACTCTAAACAAATAAATCTCTAGAATTTCCAAATAAATGAATTACCTCACTGCACCCACAGGCTTTTAATTGTAACAATGGGGGTCATTCCGAGTTGATCGTAGCCGTGCTAAATTTAGCACAGCTACGTTCATCTTCCCTGACATATGGGGAGACGCCCAGCACAGGGCTAGTCCGCCCCGCATATCAGTCCGCCCCCCCACGCACAAATACAAAAGCATCGCACAGCATCGATGTTTTTGTATTTGTGGAGTAACTCCCGGCCAGCGCAGCTCCTGCAGCTGGCCGGGAGTTGATTGTTACTGCCACTGGCCGCAGCGGCTGCATGAGACGTCACACAGCTGCCGCGGCCCGCCCCCTTCCCCCACGGTCTGGCCATGCCTGTGTTGGCTGGACCACACCCCCTAAACGGCGGCTTAATGCCGCTGTCCAGACCCTCCCGCCCAGCGACCGCCTCTGTTTCAGAGGCGATCACCAGGCAATGATAGCTGCCATGCGCTGGTGCACTGCAGCGCCGGCGCATGCAGAGTTCCGACCCGATCGCTGCGCTGCGACAAACTGCAGCGAGCAATAAATCATTTTAAATGTGTCACCCCATGACACCATGTTTCGTTTTTCTTCATGTATAATATGAAAGGAATGGATTTTGGAATAAGGAACTTCTAGAACCAGCGGGACCACCCTAAAGATACCTTTATACACAAGTCCCCGCATTGTATAGTGTGAGTTGGGTACGCCCACTATTCTTTCCATCTATTCAATCTGCATGAGTGTGACCATGTATGAAAACATATCGACACAAGAAAAGATAACCTTTATGTGTTTTTCACCTTCCTGTATGGATGTGAGTACGGTACGCACTCTCCCATTAAAAGTGATAAGTTCAGAGGAGTGAATTACTTCTCAGTAATTACTCACTTCACCTAAAAACTTACTACACTATCAACTGTCCTCTCTCCTTTTCCACTCCCGAGAATAAGAACCATAAAGGATCCTGTCTGGAGGAAGAGGAGAAAATCACAAGAACACTAAAGATACCTTTATGCAAGGGGTACATCACGTCTCTCACGTGAGTACGGTACGCAATCAGCAGTTGCTACTTTTTTTAAGATCTCCCTAAAAGACACTCTTACTAGTTTAAGACGTCATTTTCAACACGCTTACTACACTATCAGCGGCTATCTCTGTCTCTCTGTCTCGAACTGTTGAGGATAAGAACCATCCGGTACCCTGGTCGGAAGTACAGGAGAAAATCCGGAGAACGAATACCAAAGATACCTTTATAGGAGAAATACACCACGGTCCAACGACACGAATCTATTCAAGATCCGACTCGGAGAAGTGGAAATAAAGACACATAAAGATATCGTCACAAGAGAGGCCTAACACGTATCAACGACATCACGGGACATATTAAGCCAACAAACATAATTTAAGAACTTTCCATCCATCAGAGACTGTGCACCATTAACCCAACCTCTCTAAGGGCAGTACTCTTAAACGAGCGCAGACGTGATCTCTCATTTGTTTGTGTATCCATGTTTTAGGGGGTTGAGTGACCACCTGCAGATATCACCACTGCTGCTCTCTGGGGCGCGGCAGTCCTTCATAAGCCCTTTTTAAACTGCAGCGAGCGTTCGGGTCGGAATGACCACCAATATTCCGCTTAGTTAATGCTGGCTGCCGGCATCCCAGCTAAGTTCAGACGCAGCATACTGATTACTGTAGCGTGGCGGCTGTAATAGTTACCCCTGCACACGTGTAGTAATCCTTCCACTATGATCAAGCCCCCATTCCTCTTCTCCTGGTGGAGAGGATATCACCGCCCCGGGCATGTAACAGCGATGGTAAGCATTTAGTTCTGTTTGGTTAGCTGCCGGATGTTTGTCGCTGCCAGTGCAGACCACAGTGCCGGGGTAGTTTCATTCACTTACAGCAGCATATCTCCCTGTGCTGGTGATGCAGTAGAGGTAACCAGTGAGTGATAGTGTCAACGCGTTTCATCCCACAATGCACTGGGGCTTTCTCAAGACTGCAGACTCCTTGGTCCTTTGCTTCCACTAACCCAAAAGTGGCACAAATGCTCTAAGATCCAAATTCACTATTTATATTGAATGAGGATAAGCAATAAATAAATATGACGCTCTGATCATCTTCAGTCTTATTATCTGCTTTATAATTGATTGTAGCTTTGTTTTATGCAGAGAATAAAGCAGATAGGAGCTGAATGTTCTGGATAGAGGCATCCAATGGCCTCCTGTTTCCCACCACTGCCATATAAAATGCTAATGAAAGATTAAAGGGGTGACTGATTGAAAGTGTAGAATAATGCCCAATCTCTACCACTTTCAAGGAACCCTTCTAGAAAACAAACAATGCCTTCCTAAATTATACCTTCCCACTTATTCAATCTCCATAAAAAACTATGGGGGTCATTCCGAGTTGTTCGCTCGTTGCCGATTTTCGCTATGCTGCGATTTGTTGCTAATTGAGCATGTGCAAGGCACGCAGGGCGCATGCACTTAGTTATTTAACTAAAAACTTAGTAGATTTGCTGTGGATTCTGCTGCGATTTTCAGTCGCACTGCTGATCGGTGAATGATTGAAAGGAAAGGAGCGTTTCTGGGTGGTAACTGAACATTTTCCAGGAGTGTGCTAAAAAAACGCAGGCGTGTCAGGGAAAAACACGGGAGTGTCTGGAGAAACGGGGGAGTGGCTGGCCGAACACAGGGCGTGTTTGTGACATCAAACCAGGAACTAAACGGACTGAGCTGATTGCAATCTGTGAGTAGGTCTGGAGCTACTCAGAAACTGCAAAGACTTATTTATTAGCAGTTCTGCTAATCTTTCGTTCGCTATTCTGCTAAGCTAAGATACACTCCCAGAGGGCGGCGGCCTAGCGTGTGCAATGCTGCTAAAAGCAGCTAGCGAGCGAACAACTCGGAATGACACCCTATATCCTATTTCTCATGTGGTAGCATGGCTAGTCCTAGATCCCAGTGAACTTTATTGTGTTTGTATATTTCAGTGACCAGTGTCAGGACAAAGACATGACATTGAAGACGGCAATAACAAAGATCATGAAATGTGACATTGACAATGAGAATCTCACAGACCCGGAGGTGCTCCCACCAGCAGACTGTGTCATCAGTGCAGCGATGTTGGATTTCATCAGCAAAGACCAAGATGATTATATAAATAATTTCAGAAAATTTGTGAAGCTACTAAAACCTGAAGGATGCCTGATATTGTTGGGAACTTTAAATACAACTTATGGTATGATTGGGCAGAACAAGGTACATGTGTTCAGATATGATGAGAAATTTGCAAGAAAAGTTCTCACTGATGAAGGGTTTGTTATTGACCACTGTGCAGTCCATAAAAGAACAGCAGATAGTGACCTTTCTGACTATGAGGCATTTATGTTTATTACAGCTCATAGAGAGTAATAAGGGCCTAGGGGGTCATTCCGAGTTGTTCGCTCATTATTTATTTCTCGCAACGGAGTGATTAGTCGCTAATGCGCATGCGCAATGTCCGCACTGCGACTGCGCCAAGTAAATTTGCTATGCAGTTAGGGATTTTACTCACGGCATTGCAAGGTTTTTTCTTCGTTCTGGTGATCGTAATGTGATTGACAGGAAGTGGGTGTTTCTGGGCGGAAACTGGCCGTTTTATGGGAGTGTGTGAAAAAACGCTACCGTTTCTGGGAAAAACGCGGGAGTGGCTGGAGAAACGGAGGAGTGTCTGGGCGAACGCTGGGTGTGTTTGTGACGTCAAACCAGGAACGAGAAGCACTGAACTGATCGCACTGGCAGAGTAAGTCTCGAGCTACTCAGAAACTGCACAGAGAAGTCTTTTCGCAATATTGCGAATCTTTCGTTCGCAATTTTGATAAGCTAAGATTCACTCCCAGTAGACGGCGGCTTAGCGTGTGCAATGCTGCTAAAAGCAGCTTGCGAGCGAACAACTCGGAATGACCCCCCTAATTCTGTGTCACATGCTGTGTCGGGTGCAGTTACACATTTTCTTTATACTGCGCGTGTGTCTAAATCACACTGTGCATACATCCTGATTGTGTTTGTACAGAGATGAAGTCGCTTTGACATACGCACATAGAAGTGTATTGATAATGTATTATGTGTTCCCAGGTGTGGTTTCAGAGAAGAGGGGACCCGTATACAGGTTCCGTATGAATCATCTACTCTCCGGTGGTGCAGTAGACTCTGGCTTCGTGCCACAGTTTGCTCTGCATGCACAGGTCTCTGAGAACTTGGCACCTGCACCTTGTTCCCAGGGAAATCTCTACTGCGCAAATCACAAGGATAATGGCCACGGCGGACACTTTCCCTTTGATTTTTGCAGCTCTGCAGCCAGTGTGGGGACAGCAGAGTGATAAGTATATTTATATAGGTGCAGGGTGTGCGGGGTGTGGGTTTGAAAACAGGGGGCGTGGATCACAATCATATCATTTCTGCAAAGCCATGCCCCATTTTGCCAAGTTCATATCTCCTTTTTGGGTGCAGGAGTACCTATGTCACCATGGAGAATGTTGGGTGGTATGTATGAGAGTGACATGGAAGTGATGCAGTTACAAATGTGACCACTTACACCTTTTCTATACATACCGCGACTAAGATTTTTTCTGCATGCAGCGAGTGGATGGATTTAAAAAAGTGGTTGCATACACAGACGTTCAGATGCTCACACATAGCATGGGATGGGGTAAGTGTCTATGGTGTGACTGACGGTGACATGTAAAGATGTACTGAGCGGTGTTACAGTGTCTACAGATGCTGGAGGTCAGCGTCTCAGTCCTGGGACAGTCAGATGCAGCTTGTACACCAGGGGAAGGGCTATTACCTGTATTAGCATATAGTCACATATACAACTACACCAACAGAAGCGGACGCAGCGTGTGACTCAGATCAGCCCCTACTGTAAGTCTGAGATGCAAATAGACATAAATACACCAGATCTTCCTGTCAATTTGCAAATGATAAATCCTAATAATAAATAATCACATATATTACTTGACATTTATATTGATCTGATGTTATTACCTGATAAACAGATAAAGTAATAGTCACATTTTGCAGTTTACTGTGTGATTAAAGAGTCTGAGATTCATGTGTGATCTGTGAGTGGTTCTGTCACCCACCAGGGATCATTGATGTCATTCACTCAGCAGACTCGTAGTTACTACAATGAACCACATATCATTTTATTATCCCCCTGATCAGGGGCGTCAGATAGTTTTTAGGTTGGGGAGGGCAAGATATAATCTTATTTTGGTGCCCATTTAGCTGAATCGCTGAAGGCCAGATCCACATGAAATACATCGAGAAGACCAGATCCACACTAAATTCCCACACCCAGAAAAGCATACTATATTTTTGGCTGCCTCATGTACAGATGTAACCACGCTTCTCATCATGACATGGATAGCGTGGCTAGTGTGCCCGCATCTATGGCATGCACACCATAGACTTCAATGGTGTAATCACTAGCTGTGACAAGTTGCAGTATGGTGTACGCTGCAGCTTGCCGCGATGTGTGTGCCCATGTATATGCATCATGGCAATGATGAGCGTGGCTACATCTGTAATAAGAAACCAAAATGTCTGATTGTATGATGTCACTTCAGCTCTCCCATGTCACCCTAGTTTCCCACCACGTGTCCCATGTAGCAGGGAGAGTAGATCAAGCACTAGCAGTGACCAGAGCAGTGCAGGTGCCGGGGTGACTGATAGTAGTGGCCGTGGGAGTTACAGGGAGGGCGAGGGCAGGGACGCTCAGAGGGAGTTACAGGGAGGGCGAGGGCAGGGATGCTGAGAGGGAGTTACAGGGAGGGTGAGGGCAGGGATGCTGAGAGGGAGTTACAGGGAGGGTGAAGGCAGGGATGCTGACAGGGAGTTACAGGGAGGGTGAGGGCATGGATGCTGAGAGGGAGTTACAGGGAGGGTGAGGGCAGGGATGCTGAGAGGGAGTTACAGGGAGGGTGAGGGCATGGATGCTGAGAGGGAGTTACAGGGAGGGTGAGGGCAGGGATGCTGAGAGGGAGTTACAGGGAGGGTGAGGGCAGGGATGCTGAGAAAAAGTTACAGGGAGGGCGAGGGCAGGGATGCTGAGAGGGAGTTACAGGGAGGGTGAGGGCAGGGATGCTGAGAGGGAGATACAGGGAGGGCGAGGGCAGGAATGCTGAGAGGGAGTTACAGGGAGGGCGAGAGCAGAGATGCTGAGAGGGAGTTACAGGGAGGGTGAGGGCAAGGATGCTGAGAGGAAGATACAGGGAGGGCGAGGGCAGGGATGCTGACAGGGAGTTACAGGGAGGGTGAGGGCAGGGATGCTGGGAGGGGGTTACAGGGAGGGTGAGGGCAGGGATGCTGAGAGGGAGTTACAGGGAGGGTGAGGACAGGGATGCTGACAGGCAGTTACAGGGAGGGTGAGAGCAGGGATGCTGACAGGGAGTTACAGGGAGGGTGAGGGCAGGGATGCTGAGAGGGAGTTACAGGGAGGGTGAGGGCAGGGATGCTGACAGGGAGTTACAGTGAGGGTGAGAGCAGGGATGCTGACAGGGAGTTACAGGGAGGGTGAGGGCAGGGATGCTGAGAGGGAGTTACAGAGAGGGTGAGGGCAGGGATGCTGACAGGGAGTTACAGGGAGGGTGAGAGCAGGGATGCTGACAGGGAGTTACAGGGAGGGCGAGGGCAGAGATGCTGAGAGGGAGTTACAGGGAGGGCGAGGGCAGGGATGCTGAGAGGGAGGTACAGGGAGTGTGAGGGCAGGGATGCTGAGAGGGAGATACAGGGAGGGTGAGGGCAGGGATGCTGAGAGGGAGTTACAGGGAGGGTGAGGGCAGGGATGCTGAGAAGGAGTTACAGGGAGGGTGAGGGCAGGGATGCTGAGAGAGAGTTACAGGGAGGGTGAGGGCAGGGATGCTGACAGGGAGTTACAGGGAGTGTGAGGGCAGGGATGCTGAGAGGGAGTTACAGGGAGGGTGAGGGCAGGGATGCTGAGAGGGAGATACAGGGAGGGTGAGGGCAGGGATGCTGAGAGGGAGTTACAGGGAGGGTGAGGGCAGGGATGCTGAGAGGGAGTTACAGGGAGGGCGAGGGCAGGGATGCTGAGAGGGAGTAACAGGGAGGGTGATGGCAGGGATGCTGAGAGGGAGTTACATGTAGGGTGAGGGCAGGGATGCTGAGAGGGAGTTACAGGGAGGGTGAGGGCAGGGATGCTGAGAGGGAGGTACAGGGAGGGTGAGGGCAGGGATGCTGAGAGGGAGTTACAGGGAGGGTGAGGGCAGGGATGCTGAGAGGGAGTTACAGGGAGGGCGAGGGCAGGGATGCTGACAGGGAGTTACAGGGAGGGCGAGGGCAGGGATGCTGAGAGGGAGTTACAGGGAGGGTGAGGGCAGGGATGCTGACAGGGAGTTACAGGGAGTGTGAGGGCAGGGATGCTGACAGGGAGTTACAGGGAGTGTGAGGGCAGGGATGCTGAGAGGGAGTTACAGGGAGGGCGAGGGCAGGGATGCTGAGAGGGAGTTACAGGGAGGGTGAGGGCAGGGATGCTGAGAGGGAGTTACAGGGAGGGTGAGGGCAGGGATGCTGAGAGGGAGTTACAGGGAGGGTGAGGGCAGGGATTCTGAGAGGGAGTTACAGGGAGGGTGAGGGCAGGGATGCTGAGAGGGGGTTAAAGGGAGGGTGAGGACAGGGATGCTGAGAGGGAGTTACAGGGAGGGTGAGGGCAGGGATGCTGAGAGGGAGTTACAGGGAGGGCAAGGGCAGGGGTGCTGAGAGGGAGTTACAGGGAGTGTGAGGGCAGGGATGCTGAGGGGGAGTTACAGGGAGGGCGAGGGCAGGGATGCTGAGAGGGAGTTACAGGGAGGGTGAGGGCAGGGATGCTGAGAGGGAGTTACAGGGAGGGTGAGGGCAGGGATGCTGAGAGGGAGTTACAGGGAGGGAGAGGGCAGGGATGCTAAGAGGGAGTTACAGGGAGGGTGAGGGCAGGGATGCTGAGAGGGAGTTACAGGGAGGGTGAGGGGCAGGGATGCTGAGAGGGAGTTACAGGGAGGGAGAGGGCAGGGATGCTGAGAGGGAGTTACAGGGAGGGAGAGGGCAGGGATGCTGAGAGGGAGTTACAGGGACGGCGAGGGCAGGGATGCTGAGGGGTGAGTTACAGGGAGGGTGAGGGCAGGGATGCTGAGGGGGGAGTTACAGGGAGGGTGAGGGCAGGATGCTGAGAATGGGTTACAGGAAGTGTGAGGGCAGGGATGCCGAGAGGGAGTTACAGGGAGGGTGAGGGCAGGGATGCTGAGAGGGAGTTACAGGGAGGGTGAGGGCAGGGATGCTGAGCGGGTGCTACAGGGAGGGTGAGGGCAGGGAAGCTGAAAAAAAAGAGGGAGTTATAGGGAGGGCGAGTGCATGGATGCTGAGAAGGAGTTACAGGGAGGGTGAGGGCATGGATGCTGAGAGGGAGTTACAGGTAGGGTGAGGGCAGGGGTGCTGAGAGGGAGTTACAGGGAGTGTGAGGGCAGGGATGCTGAGGGGGAGTTACAGGGAGGGCGAGGGCTGGGATGCTGAGAGGGAGTTACAGGGAGGGTGAGGGCAGGGATGCTGAGAGGGAGTTACAGGGAGGGTGAGGGCAGGGATGCTGAGAGGGAGTTACAGGGAGGGCGAGGGCAGGGATGCTGAGGGGTGAGTTACAGGGAGGGTGAGGGCAGGGATGCTGAGGGGGGGAGTTACAGGGAGGGTGAGGGCAGGGATGCTGAGAATGGGTTACAGGAAGTGTGAGGGCAGGGATGCTGAGAGGAAGATACAGGGAGGGTGAGGGCAGAGATGCTGAGAGGGAGTTACAGGGAGGGTGAGGGCAGAGGGAGTTACAGGGAGGGTGAGGGCAGGGATGCTGAGAGGGAGTTACAGGGAGGGTGAGGGCAGGGATGCTGAGAGGGAGTTACAGGGAGGGTGAGGGCAGGGATGCTGAGAGGGGAGTTACAGGGAGGGTGAATGCAGGGATGCTGAGAGGGGATTACAGGGAGGGTGAGGACAGGGATGCTGAGAGGGAGTTACAGGGAGGGTGAGGGCAGGGATGCTGAGAGGGAGTTACAGGGAGGGCAAGGGCAGGGGTGCTGAGAGGGAGTTACAGGGAGTGTGAGGGCAGGGATGCTGAGGGGGAGTTACAGGGAGGGCGAGGGCAGGGATGCTGAGAGGGAGTAACAGGGAGGGTGAGGGCAGGGATGCTGAGAGGGAGTTACAGGGAGGGTGAGGGCAGGGATGCTGAGAGGGAGTTACAGGGAGGGAGAGGGCAGGGATGCTAAGAGGGAGTTACAGGGAGGGTGAGGGCAGTGATGCTGAGAGGTGGTTACAGGGAGGGAGAGGGCAGGGATGCTGAGAGGGAGTTACAAGGAGGGTGAGGGCAGGGATGCTGAGAGGGAGTTACAGGGAGGGAGAGGGCAGGGATGCTGAGAGGGAGTTACAGGGAGGGAGAGGGCAGGGATGCTGAGAGGGAGTTACAGGGAGGGCGAGGGCAGGGATGCTGAGGGGTGAGTTACAGGGAGGGTGAGGGCAGGGATGCTGAGTTGGGAGTTACAGGGAGGGTGAGGGCAGGGATGCTGAGAATGGGTTACAGGAAGTGTGAGGGCAGGGATGCTGAGAGGGAGTTACAGGGAGGGTGAGGGCAGGGATGCTGAGAGGGAGTTACAGGGAGGGTGAGGGCAGAGGGAGTTACAGGGAGGGTGAGGGCAGGGATGCTGAGAGGAAGTTACAGGGAGGGTGAGGGCAGGGATGCTGAGAGGGAGTTACAGGGAGGGTGAGGGCAGGGATGCTGAGAGGGGGTTACAGGGAGGGTGAGGACAGGGTTGTTGAGAGGGAGTTACAGGGAGGGTGAGGGCAGGGATGCTGAGAGGGAGTTACAGGGAGGGTGAGGGCAGGGATGCTGAGAGGACGTTACAGGGAGGGAGAGGGCAGGGATGCTGAGAGGAAGTTATAGGGAGGGTGAGGGCAGGGATGCTGACAGGGAGTTACAGGGAGGGTGAGGGCAGGGATGCTGAGCGGGTGTTACAGGGAGGGTGAGGGCAGGGATGCTGAGAGGGAGGTACAGGGAGGGTGAGGGCAGGGATGCTGAGAGGGAGTTACAGGGATGGTGATGGCAGGGATGCTGAGAGGGAGGTACAGTGAGGGCGAGGGCAGGGATGCTGAGGGGGGAGTTACAGGGAGGGTGAGGACAGGGATGCTGAGAGGGAGTTACAGGGAGGGTGAGGACAGGAATACCGAGGGGGGAGTTACAGGGAGGGTGGGGGCAGGGATGCTGAGAGGTAGTTACAGGGAGGGTGAGGGTAGGGATGCTGACAGGGAGTTACAGGGAGGGTGAGGGCAGGGATGCTGAGCGGGTGCTACAGGGAGGGTGAGGGCAGGGAAGCTGAGAGGGAGTTATAGGGAGGGCGAGTGCATGGATGCTGAGAGGGAGTTACAGGGAGGGTGAGGGCATGGATGCTGAGAGGGAGTTACAGGGAGGGTGAGGGCAGGGGTGCTGAGAGGGAGTTACAGGGAGTGTGAGGGCAGGGATGCTGAGGGGGAGTTACAGGGAGGGCGAGGGCAGGGATGCTGAGAGGGAGTTACAGGGAGGGTGAGGGCAGGGATGCTGAGAGGGAGTTACAGGGAGGGTGAGGGCAGGGATGCTGAGAGGGAGTTACAGGGAGGGCGAGGGCAGGGATGCTGAGGGGTGAGTTACAGGGAGGGTGAGGGCAGGGATGCTGAGGGGGGAGTTACAGGGAGGGTGAGGGCAGGGATGCTGAGAATGGGTTACAGGAAGTGTGAGGACAGGGATGCTGAGAGGGAGATACAGGGAGGGTGAGGGCAGAGATGCTGAGAGGGAGTTACAGGGAGGGTGAGGGCAGAGGGAGTTACAGGGAGGGTGAGGGCAGGGATGCTGAGAGGGAGTTACAGGGAGGGTGAGGGCAGGGATGCTGAGAGGGAGTTACAGGGAGGGTGAGGGCAGGGATGCTGAGAGGGAGTTACAGGGAGGGTGAATGCAGGGATGCTGAGAGGGGATTACAGGGAGGGTGAGGACAGGGATGCTGAGAGGGAGTTACAGGGAGGGTGAGGGCAGGGATGCTGAGAGGGAGTTACAGGGAGGGCAAGGGCAGGGGTGCTGAGAGGGAGTTACAGGGAGTGTGAGGGCAGGGATGCTGAGGGGGAGTTACAGGGAGGGCGAGGGCAGGGATGCTGAGAGGGAGTTACAGGGAGGGTGAGGGCAGGGATGCTGAGAGGGAGTTACAGGGAGGGTGAGGGCAGGGATGCTGAGAGGGAGTTACAGGGAGGGAGAGGGCAGGGATGCTAAGAGGGAGTTACAGGGAGGGTGAGGGCAGTGATGCTGAGAGGTGGTTACAGGGAGGGAGAGGGCAGGGATGCTGAGAGGGAGTTACAAGGAGGGTGAGGGCAGGGATGCTGAGAGGGAGTTACAGGGAGGGAGAGGGCAGGGATGCTGAGAGGGAGTTACAGGGAGGGAGAGGGCAGGGATGCTGAGAGGGAGTTACAGGGAGGGCGAGGGCAGGGATGCTGAGGGGTGAGTTACAGGGAGGGTGAGGGCAGGGATGCTGAGGGGGGAGTTACAGGGAGGGTGAGGGCAGGGATGCTGAGAATGGGTTACAGGAAGTGTGAGGGCAGGGATGCTGAGAGGGAGTTACAGGGAGGGTGAGGGCAGGGATGCTGAGAGGGAGTTACAGGGAGGGTGAGGGCAGAGGGAGTTACAGGGAGGGTAAGGGCAGGGATGCTGAGAGGAAGTTACAGGGAGGGTGAGGGCAGGGATGCTGAGAGGGAGTTACAGGGAGGGTGAGGGCAGGGATGCTGAGAGGGGGTTACAGGGAGGGTGAGGACAGGGATGTTGAGAGGGAGTTACAGGGAGGGTGAGGGCAGGGATGCTGAGAGGGAGTTACAGGGAGGGTGAGGGCAGGGATGCTGAGAGGACGTTACAGGGAGGGAGAGGGCAGGGATGCTGAGAGGAAGTTATAGGGAGGGTGAGGGCAGGGATGCTGACAGGGAGTTACAGGGAGGGTGAGGGCAGGGATGCTGAGCGGGTGTTACAGGGAGGGTGAGGGCAGGGAAGCTGAGAGGGAGTTATAGGGAGGGCGAGTGCATGGATGCTGAGAGGGAGTTACAGGGAGGGTGAGGGTAGGAATGCTGACAGGGAGTTACAGGGAGGGTGAGGGCAGGGATGCTGAGAGGGAGGTACAGGGAGGGTGAGGGCAGGGATGCTGAGAGGAAGTTACAGGGATGGTGATGGCAGGGATGCTGAGAGGGAGGTACAGTGAGGGCGAGGGCAGGGATGCTGAGGGGGGAGTTACAGGGAGGGTGAGGACAGGGATGCTGAGAGGGAGTTACAGGGAGGGTGAGGACAGGAATGCCGAGGGGGGAGTTACAGGGAGGGTGGGGGCAGGGATGCTGAGAGGTAGTTACAGGGAGGGTGAGGGCAGGGATGCTGAGATGGAGTTACAGGGAGGGTGAGGGCAGGGATGCTGAGAGGGAGGTACAGGGAGGGTGAGGGAAGGGATGCTGAGGAGGGAGTTACAGGGAGGGTGAGGACAGGGATGCTGTGAGGGGGTAACAGGGAGGGTGAGGGCAGGGATGCTGAGAGGGAGTTACAGGGAGGGTGAGGGCAGAGATGCTGAGAGGGGGTTACAGGGAAGGTGAGGGCAGGGATGCTGAAGGGGAGTTACAGGGAGGGCGAGGGCAGGGATGCTGAGAGGGGGTTACAGGGAGGGTGAGGGCATGGATGCTGACAGGTAGTTACAGGGAGGGTGAGGGCAGGGATGCTGAGAGGGAGTTACAGGGAGGGAGAGGGCAGGGATGCTGAAGGGGAGTTACAGGAAGGGTGAGGGCAGTGATGCTAAGAGGGAGTTACAGGGAGGGCGAGGGCAGGGATGCTGAGAGGGAGTTACAGGGAGGGTGAGGGCAGGGATGCTGAGAGGGAGTTACAGGGAGGGTGAGGGCAGGGATGCTGAGAGGGAGTTACAGGGAGGGAGAGGGCAGGGATGCTGAGAGGGAGTTACAGGGATGGTGAGGGCAGGGATGCTGAGAGGGAGTTACAGGGAGGGTGAGGGCAGGTATTCTGAGAGGGAGTTACAGGGAGGGTGAGGGCAGGGATGCTGAGAGGGGGTTACAGGGAGGGTGAGGACAGGGATGCTGAGAGGGAGTTACAGGGAGGGTGAGGGCAGGGATGCTGAGAGGGAGTTACAGGGAGGGCAAGGGCAGGGGTGCTGAGAGGGAGTTACAGGGAGTGTGAGGGCAGGGATGCTGAGGGGGAGTTACAGGGAGGGCGAGGGCAGGGATGCTGAGAGGGAGTTAATGGGAGGGTGAGGGCAGGGATGCTGATAGGGAGTTACAGGGAGGGTGAGGGCAGGGATGCTGAGAGGGAGTTACAGGGAGGGCGAGGGCAGGGATGCTGAGGGGTGAGTTACAGGGAGGGTGAGGGCAGGGATGCTGAGGGGGGAGTTACAGGGAGGGTGAGGGCAGGGATGCTGAGAATGGGTTACAGGAAGTGTGAGGGCAGGGATGCTGAGAGGGAGTTACAGGGAGGGTGAGGGCAGGGATGCTGAGAGGGAGTTACAGGGAGGGTGAGGGCAGAGGGAGTTACAGGGAGGGTGAGGGCAGGGATGCTGAGAGGGAGTTACAGGGAGGGTGAGGGCAGGGATGCTGAGAGGGAGTTACAGGGAGGGTGAGGGCAGGGATGCTGAGAGGGAGTTACAGGGAGGGTGAATACAGGGATGCTGAGAGGGGGTTACAGGGAGGGTGAGGACAGGGATGCTGAGAGGGAGTTACAGGGAGGGTGAGGGCAGTTATGCTGAGAGGGAGTTGCAGGGAGGGCAAGGGCAGGGGTGCTGAGAGGGAGTTACAGAGAGTGTGAGGGCAGGGATGCTGAGGGGGAGTTACAGGTAGGGCGAGGGCAGGGATGCTGAGAGGGAGTTACAGGGAGGGTGAGGGCAGGGATGCTGAGAGGGAGTTACAGGGAGGGTGAGGGCAGGGATGCTGAGTAGAGATGAGCGGGTTCGGTTTCTCTGAATCCGAACCCGCACGAACTTCATGTTTTTTTTCACGGGTCCGAGCGACTCGGATCTTCCCGCCTTGCTCGGTTAACCCGAGCGCGCCCGAACGTCATCATGACGCTGTCGGATTCTCGCGAGACTCGGATTCTATATAAGGAGCCGCGCGTCGCCGCCATTTTCACACGTGCATTGAGATTGATAGGGAGAGGACGTGGCTGGCCTCCTCTCCATTTAGATTAGAAGAGAGAGAGAGAGAGATTGACCTGATTTACTGGAGCTTAGGAGTACTGTAGAACTGTAGAGAGTGCAGAGTTTACTAGTGACTGACCACAGTGACCACCAGACAGTGCAGTTTTATTTAATATATCCGTTCTCTGCCTGAAAAAAACGATACACAGTGACTCAGTCACATACCATATCTGTGTGCACTGCTCAGCCCAGTGTGCTGCATCATCTATGTATATATCTGACTGTGCTCAGCTCACACATCTTATAATTGTGGGGGAGACTGGGGAGCACTGCAGTGCCAGTTATAGGTTATAGCAGGAGCCAGGAGTACATATTATTATTAAAATTAAACAGTGCACACTTTTGCTGCAGGAGTGCCACTGCCAGTGTGACTGACCAGTGACCTGACCACACTGACCACCAGTATAGTTAGTAGTATAGTATACTATATTGTGATTGCCTGAAAAAGTTAAACACTCGTATCTGACTGTGCTCAGCTCACACATCTTATAATTGTGGGGGAGACTGGGGAGCACTGCAGTGCCAGTTATAGGTTATAGCAGGAGCCAGGAGTACATATTATTATTAAAATTAAACAGTGCACACTTTTGCTGCAGGAGTGCCACTGCAAGTGTGACTGACCAGTGACCTGACCACACTGACCACCAGTATAGTTAGTAGTATAGTATACTAGAGATGAGCGCCTGAAATTTTTCGGGTTTTGTGTTTTGGTTTTGGGTTCGGTTCCGCGGCCGTGTTTTGGGTTCGACCGCGTTTTGGCAAAACCTCACCGAATTTTTTTTGTCGGATTCGGGTGTGTTTTGGATTCGGGTGTTTTTTTAAAAAAACACTAAAAAACAGCTTAAATCATAGAATTTGGGGGTCATTTTGATCCCATATTATTATTAACCTCAAAAACCATAATTTCCACTCATTTTCAGTCTATTCTGAATACCTCACACCTCACAATATTATTTTTAGTCCTAAAATTTGCACCAAGGTCGCTGGATGACTAAGCTAAGCGACACTAGTGGCCGACACAAACACCTGGCCCATCTAGGAGTGGCACTGCAGTGTCACGCAGGATGTCCCTTCCAAAAAACCCTCCCCAATCAGCACATGACGCAAAGAAAAAAAGAGGCGCAATGAGGTAGCTGACTGTGTGAGTAAGATAAGCGACCCTAGTGGCCGACACAAACACCGGGCCCATTTAGGAGTGGCACTGCAGTGTCACGCAGGATGTCCCTTCCAAAAAACCCTCCCCAATCAGCACATGACGCAAAGAAAAAAAGAGGCGCAATGAGGTAGCTGACTGTGTGAGTAAGATTAGCGACCCTAGTGGCCGACACAAACACCGGGCCCATTTAGGAGTGGCACTGCAGTGTCACGCAGGATGTCCCTTCCAAAAAACCCTCCCCAATCAGCACATGACGCAAATAAAAAAAGAGGCGCAATGAGGTAGCTGACTGTGTGAGTAAGATTAGCGACCCTAGTGGCCGACACAAACACCGGGCCCATTTAGGAGTGGCACTGCAGTGTCACGCAGGATGTCCCTTCCAAAAAACCCTCCCCAATCAGCACATGACGCAAATAAAAAAAGAGGCGCAATGAGGTAGCTGACTGTGTGAGTAAGATTAGCGACCCTAGTGGCCGACACAAACACCGGGCCCATTTAGGAGTGGCACTGCAGTGTCACGCAGGATGTCCCTTCCAAAAAACCCTCCCCAATCAGCACATGACGCAAAGAAAAAAAGAGGCGCAATGAGGTAGCTGACTGTGTGAGTAAGATTAGCGACCCTAGTGGCCGACACAAACACCGGGCCCATTTAGGAGTGGCACTGCAGTGTCACGCAGGATGTCCCTTCCAAAAAACCCTCCCCAATCAGCACATGACGCAAAGAAAAAAAGAGGCGCAATGAGGTAGCTGACTGTGTGAGTAAGATTAGCGACCCTAGTGGCCGACACAAACACCGGGCCCATCTAGGAGTGGCACTGCAGTTTTCTGGCGAGAGGATGAGTGCTTCCATCCTCATGTGAAGCTGAACCACTAGCCATGAACATAGGCCAGGGCCTCAGCCGTTCCTTGCCACTCCGTGTGGTAAATGGCATATTGGCAAGTTTACGCTTCTCCTCCGACAATTTTATTTTAGGTTTTGGAGTCCTTTTTTTACTGATATTTGGTGTTTTGGATTTGACATGCTCTGTACTATGACATTGGGCATCGGCCTTGGCAGACGACGTTGCTGGCATTTCATCGTCTCGGCCATGACTAGTGGCAGCAGCTTCAGCACGAGGTGGAAGTGGATCTTGATCTTTCCCTAATTTTGGAACCTCAACATTTTTGTTCTCCATATTTTAATAGGCACAACTAAAAGGCACCTCAGGTAAACAATGGAGATGGATGGATACTAGTATACAATTATGGACGGACTGCCGAGTGCCGACACAGAGGTAGCTACAGCCGTGAACTACCGTACTGTGTCTGCTGCTAATATAGACTGGTTGATAAAGAGATGTCGTAGTATGTATGTATGAAGAAGAAAGAAAAAAAAACCACGGTTAGGTGGTATACAATTATGGACGGACTGCCGAGTGCCGACACAGAGGTAGCCACAGCCGTGAACTACCGTACTGTACTGTGTCTGCTGCTAATATAGACTGGTTGATAAAGTGATGTCGTAGTATGTATGTATGAAGAAGAAAGAAAAAAAAACCACGGGTAGGTGGTATACAATTATGGACGGACTGCCGAGTGCCGACACAGAGGTAGCCACAGCCGTGAACTACCGTACTGTACTGTGTCTGCTGCTAATATAGACTGGTTGATAAAGAGATGTAGTAGTATGTATGTATAAAGAAGAAAGAAAAAAAAACCACGGGTAGGTGGTATACAATTATGGACGGACTGCCGAGTGCCGACACAGAGGTAGCCACAGCCGTGAACTACCGTACTGTACTGTGTCTGCTGCTAATATAGACTGGTTGATAAAGAGATGTCGTAGTATGTATGTATGAAGAAGAAAGAAAAAAAAACCATGGTTAGGTGGTATACAATTATGGACGGACTGCCGAGTGCCGACACAGAGGTAGCCACAGCCGTGAACTACCGTACTGTACTGTGTCTGCTGCTAATATAGACTGGTTGATAAAGAGATGTCGTAGTATGTATGTATAAAGAAGAAAGAAAAAAAAACCACGGTTAGGTGGTATACAATTATGGACGGACTGCCGAGTGCCGACACAGAGGTAGCCACAGCCGTGAACTACCGTACTGTACTGTGTCTGCTGCTAATATAGACTGGTTGATAAAGAGATGTCGTAGTATGTATGTATGAAGAAGAAAGAAAAAAAAACCACGGGTAGGTGGTATACAATTATGGATGGACTGCCGAGTGCCGACACAGAGGTATATATATCACTACTGCAGCCGGACAGGTATATATATTATATAATGACGGACCTGCTGGACACTGTCTGTCAGCAGAATGAGTTTTTTATAGAATAAAAAAAAAAACACCACACAAGTGAAGTCACACGACGAGTGTTTAACTTTTTCAGGCAATCACAATATAGTATACTACTAACTATACTGGTGGTCAGTGTGGTCAGGTCACTGGTCAGTCACACTGGCAGTGGCACTCCTGCAGCAAAAGTGTGCACTGTTTAATTTTAATATAATATGTACTCCTGGCTCCTGCTATAACCTATAACTGGCACTGCAGTGCTCCCCAGTCTCCCCCACAATTATAAGCTGTGTGAGCTGAGCACAGTCAGATATATAATATATACATAGATGATGCAGCACACTGGGCTGAGCAGTGCACACAGATATGGTATGTGACTGTCTTGTACTCCTGGCTCCTGCTATAACCTATAACTGGCACTGCAGTGCTCCCCAGTCTCCCCCACAATTATAAGCTGTGTGAGCTGAGCACAGTCAGATATATAATATATACATAGATGATGCAGGCATGCAGCACACTGGGCTGAGCAGTGCACACAGATATGGTATGTGACTGAGTCACTGTGTGTACCGTTTTTTTCAGGCAGAGTACGGATATATTAAATAAAACAACTGCACTGCTGGTGGTCACTGTGGTCAGTCACTAAACTCTGCACTCTCTTCTACAGTATCAGCCTCAGGTCAATCTCTCTCTCTCTCTCCTAATCTAAATGGAGAGGACGCCAGCCACGTCCTCTCCCTATCAATCTCAATGCACGTGTGAAAATGGCGGCGACGCGCGGCTCCTTATATAGAATCCGAGTCTCGCGAGAATCCGACAGCGTCATGATGACGTTCGGGCGCGCTCGGGTTAACCGAGCAAGGCGGGAAGATCCGAGTCGCTCGGACCCGTGAAAAAAAACATGAAGTTCGTGCGGGTTCGGATTCAGAGAAACCGAACCCGCTCATCTCTATAGTATACTATATTGTGATTGCCTGAAAAAGTTAAACACTCGTCGTGTGACTTCACTTGTGTGGTGTTTTTTTTTTTATTCTATAAAAAACTCATTCTGCTGACAGACAGTGTCCAGCAGGTCCGTCATTATATAATATATACCTGTCCGGCTGCAGTAGTGATATATATATATTTTTTATATCATTATTTATCATCCAGTCGCAGCAGACACAGTACGGTAGTTCACGGCTGTAGCTACCTCTGTGTCGGCACTCGGCAGTCCGTCCATAATTGTATACCACCTACCCGTGGTTTTTTTTTCTTTCTTCTTTATACATACATACTACTACTACTACATCTCTTTATCAACCAGTCTATATTAGCAGCAGACACAGTACAGTACGGTAGTCCACGGCTGTAGCTACCTCTGTGTCGGCACTCGGCAGTCCGTCCATAATTGTATACCACCTACCCGTGGTTTTTTTTTTCTTTCTTCTTTATACATACATACTACTACTACTACATCTCTTTATCAACCAGTCTATATTAGCAGCAGACACAGTACAGTACGGTAGTCCACGGCTGTAGCTACCTCTGTGTCGGCACTGGGCAGTCCGTCCATAATTGTATACCACCTACCCGTGTTTTTTTTTTCTTTCTTCTTTATACATACATACTACTACTACATCTCTTTATCAACCAGTCTATATTAGCAGCAGACACAGTACAGTACGGTAGTCCACGGCTGTAGCTACCTCTGTGTCGGCACTGGGCAGTCCGTCCATAATTGTATACCACCTACCCGTGGTTTTTTTTTCTTTCTTCTTTATACATACATACTACTACTACATCTCTTTATCAACCAGTCTATATTAGCAGCAGACACAGTACAGTACGGTAGTCCACGGCTGTAGCTACCTCTGTGTCGGCACTGGGCAGTCCGTCCATAATTGTATACCACCTACCCGTGGTTTTTTTTTCTTTCTTCTTTATACATACATACTACTACTACTACATCTCTTTATCAACCAGTCTATATTAGCAGCAGACACAGTACAGTACGGTAGTCCACGGCTGTAGCTACCTCTGTGTCGGCACTGGGCAGTCCGTCCATAATTGTATACCACCTACCCGTGGTTTTTTTTTCTTTCTTCTTTATACATACATACTACTACTACATCTCTTTATCAACCAGTCTATATTAGCAGCAGACACAGTACAGTACGGTAGTCCACGGCTGTAGCTACCTCTGTGTCGGCACTGGGCAGTCTGTCCATAATTGTATACCACCTACCCGTGGTTTTTTTTTCTTTCTTCTTTATACATACATACTACTACTACATCTCTTTATCAACCAGTCTATATTAGCAGCAGACACAGTACAGTACGGTAGTCCACGGCTGTAGCTACCTCTGTGTCGGCACTGGGCAGTCCGTCCATAATTGTATACCACCTACCTGTGGTTTTTTTTTCTTTCTTCTTTATACATACATACTATTACTACATCTCTTTATCAACCAGTCTATATTAGCAGCAGACACAGTACAGTACGGTAGTCCACGGCTGTAGCTACCTCTGTGTCGGCACTCGGCAGTCCGTCCATAATTGTATACCACCTACCCGTGGTTTTTTTTTCTTTCTTCTTTATACATACATACTACTACTACATCTCTTTATCAACCAGTCTATATTAGCAGCAGACACAGTACAGTACGGTAGTCCACGGCTGTAGCTACCTCTGTGTCGGCACTCGGCAGTCCGTCCATAATTGTATACCACCTACCCGTGGTTTTTTTTTCTTTCTTCTTTATACATACATACTACTACTACATCTCTTTATCAACCAGTCTATATTAGCAGCAGACACAGTACAGTACGGTAGTACACGGCTGTAGCTACCTCTGTGTCGGCACTCGGCAGTCCATCCATAATTCTATACTAGTATCCATCCATCTCCATTGTTTACCTGAGGTGCCTTTTAGTTGTGCCTATTAAAATATGGAGAACAAAAATGTTGAGGTTCCAAAATTAGGGAAAGATCAAGATCCACTTCCACCTCGTGCTGAAGCTGCTGCAACTAGTCATGGCCGAGACGATGAAATGCCAGCAACGTCGTCTGCCAAGGCCGATGCCCAATGTCATAGTACAGAGCATGTCAAATCCAAAACACCAAATATCAGTAAAAAAAGGACTCCAAAACCTAAAATAAAATTGTCGGAGGAGAAGCGTAAACTTGCCAATATGCCATTTACCACACGGAGTGGCAAGGAACGGCTGAGGCCCTGGCCTATGTTCATGGCTAGTGGTTCAGCTTCACATGAGGATGGAGGCACTCAGCCTCTCGCTAGAAAAATGAAAAGACTCAAGCTGGCAAAAGCAGTAGCACCGCAAAGAACTGTGCGTTCTTCGAAATCCCAAATCCACAAGGAGAGTCCAATTGTGTCGGTTGCGATGCCTGACCTTCCCAACACTGGACGTGAAGAGCATGCGCCTTCCACCATTTGCACGCCCCCTGCAAGTGCTGGAAGGAGCACCCGCAGTCCAGTTCCTGATAGTCAGATTGAAGATGTCAGTGTTGAAGTACACCAGGATGAGGAGGATATGGGTGTTGCTGGCGCTGAGGAGGAAATTGACAAGGAGGATTCTGATGGTGAGGTGGTTTGTTTAAGTCAGGCACCCGGGGAGACACCTGTTGTCCGTGGGAGGAATAGGGCCGTTGACATGCCTGGTGAAAATACCAAAAAAATCAGCTCTTCGGTGTGGAAGTATTTCACCAGAAATGCGGACAACAGGTGTCAAGCCGTGTGTTCCCTTTGTCAAGCTGTAATAAGTAGGGGTAAGGACGTTAACCACCTCGGAACATCCTCCCTTATACGTCACCTGCAGCGCATTCATAATAAGTCAGTGACAAGTTCAAAAACTTGGGCCGACAGCGGAAGCAGTCCACTGACCAGTAAATCCCTTCCTCTTGTAACCAAGCTCACGCAAACCACCCCACCAACTCCCTCAGTGTCAATTTCCTCCTTCCCCAGGAATGCCAATAGTCCTGCAGGCCATGTCACTGGCAATTCTGACGAGTCCTCTCCTGCCTGGGATTCCTCCGATGCATCCTTGAGTGTAATGCCTACTGCTGCTGGCGCTGCTGTTGTTGCTGCTGGGAGTCGATCGTCATCCCAGAGGGGAAGTCGTAAGCCCACTTGTACTACTTCCAGTAAGCAATTGACTGTCCAACAGTCCTTTGCGAGGAAGATGAAATATCACAGCAGTCATCCTGCTGCAAAGCGGATAACTGAGGCCTTGACAACTATGTTGGTGTTAGACGTGCGTCCGGTATCCGCCGTTAGTTCACAGGGAACTAGACAATTTCTTGAGGTAGTGTGCCCCCGTTACCAAATACCATCTAGGTTCCACTTCTCTAGGCAGGCGATACCGAGAATGTACACGGACGTCAGAAAAAGACTCACCAGTGTCCTAAAAAATGCAGTTGTACCCAATGTCCACTTAACCACGGACATGTGGACAAGTGGAGCAGGGCAGGGTCAGGACTATATGACTGTGACAGCCCACTGGGTAGATGTATGGACTCCCGCCGCAAGAACAGCAGCGGCGGCACCAGTAGCAGCATCTCGCAAACGCACACTCTTTCCTAGGCAGGCTACGCTTTGTATCTCCGCTTTCCAGAATACGCACACAGCTGAAAACCTCTTACGGCAACTGAGGAAGATCATCGCAGAATGGCTTACCCCAATTGGACTCTCCTGTGGATTTGTGGCATCGGACAACGCCAGCAATATTGTGTGTGCATTAAATATGGGCAAATTCCAGCACGTCCCATGTTTTGCACATACCTTGAATTTGGTGGTGCAGAATTTTTTAAAAAACGACAGGGGCGTGCAAGAGATGCTGTCGGTGGCCAGAAGAATTGCGGGACACTTTCGGCGTACAGGCACCACGTACAGAAGACTGGAGCACCACCAAAAACTACTGAACCTGCCCTGCCATCATCTGAAGCAAGAAGTGGTAACGAGGTGGAATTCAACCCTCTATATGCTTCAGAGGTTGGAGGAGCAGCAAAAGGCCATTCAAGCCTATACAATTGAGCACGATATAGGAGGTGGAATGCACGTGTCTCAAGTGCAGTGGAGAATGATTTCAACGTTGTGCAAGGTTCTGATGCCCTTTGAACTTGCCACACGTGAAGTCAGTTCAGACACTGCCAGCCTGAGTCAGGTCATTCCCCTCATCAGGCTTTTGCAGAAGAAGCTGGAGGCATTGAAGAAGGAGCTAAAAGGGAGCGATTCCGCTAGGCATGTGGGACTTGTGGATGCAGCCCTTAATTCGCTTAACAAGGATTCACGGGTGGTCAATCTGTTGAAATCAGAGCACTACATTTTGGCCACCGTGCTCGATCCTAGATTTAAAACCTACCTTGGATCTCTCTTTCCGGCAGACACAAGTCTGCTGGGGTGCAAAGACCTGCTGGTGACAAAATTGTCAAGTCAAGCGGAACGCGACCTGTCAACATCTCCTCCTTCACATTCTCCCGCAACTGGGGGTGCGAGGAAAAGGCTCAGAATTCCGAGCCCACCCGCTGGCGGTGATGCAGGGCAGTCTGGAGCGACTGCTGATGCTGACATCTGGTCCGGACTGAAGGACCTGACAACGATTACGGACATGTCGTCTACTGTCACTGCATATGATTCTTTCAACATTGAAAGAATGGTGGAGGATTATATGAGTGACCGCATCCAAGTAGGCACGTCACACAGTCCGTACTTATACTGGCAGGAAAAAGAGGCAATTTGGAGGCCCTTGCACAAACTGGCTTTATTCTACCTAAGTTGCCCTCCCACAAGTGTGTACTCCGAAAGAGTGTTTAGTGCCGCCGCTCACCTTGTCAGCAATCGGCGTACGAGGTTACATCCAGAAAATGTGGAGAAGATGATGTTCATTAAAATGAATTATAATCAATTCCTCCGCGGAGACATTGACCAGCAGCAATTGCCTCCACAAAGTACACAGGGAGCTGAGATGGTGGATTCCAGTGGGGACGAATTGATAATCTGTGAGGAGGGGGATGTACACGGTGATATATCGGAGGATGATGATGAGGTGGACATCTTGCCTCTGTAGAGCCAGTTTGTGCAAGGAGAGATTAATTGCTTCTTTTTTGGTGGGGGTCCAAACCAACCCGTCATATCAGTCACAGTCGTGTGGCAGACCCTGTCACTGAAATGATGGGTTGGTTAAAGTGTGCATGTCCTGTTTATACAACATAAGGGTGGGTGGGAGGGCCCAAGGACAATTCCATCTTGCACCTCTTTTTTCTTTTATTTTTCTTTGCGTCATGTGCTGTTTGGGGAGGGTTTTTTGGAAGGGACATCCTGCGTGACACTGCAGTGCCACTCCTAGATGGGCCCGGTGTTTGTGTCGGCCACTAGGGTCGCTAATCTTACTCACACAGCTACCTCATTGCGCCTCTTTTTTTCTTTGCGTCATGTGCTGTTTGGGGAGGGTTTTTTGGAAGGGACATCCTGCGTGACACTGCAGTGCCACTCCTAGATGGGCCAGGTGTTTGTGTCGGGCACTTGGGTCGCTGAGCTTAGTCACACAGCTACCTCATTGCACCTCTTTTTTTCTTTGCGTCATGTGCTGTTTGGGGAGTGTTTTTTGGAAGGGTCATCCTGCGTGACACTGCAGTGCCACTCCTAGATGGGCCAGGTGTTTGTGTCGGCCACTAGGGTCGCTTAGCTTAGTCATCCAGCGACCTCGGTGCAAATTTTAGGACTAAAAATAATATTGTGAGGTGTGAGGTATTCAGAATAGACTGAAAATGAGTGGAAATTATGGTTTTTGAGGTTAATAATAATATGGGATCAAAATGACCCCCAAATTCTATGATTTAAGCTGTTTTTTAGGGTTTTTTGAAAAAAACACCCGAATCCAAAACACACCCGAATCCGACAAAAAAAATTCGATGAGGTTTTGCCAAAACGCGGTCGAACCCAAAACACGGCTGCGGAACCGAACCCAAAACCAAAACACAAAACCCGAAAAATTTCAGGCGCTCATCTCTAAGAGAGGGAGTTACAGGGAGGGAGAGGGCAGGGATGCTAAGAGGGAGATACAGGGAGGGTGAGGGCAGGGATGCTGAGAGGGAGTTACAGGGAGGGTGAGGGCAGGGATGCTGAGAGGGAGTTACAGGGAGGGTGAGGGCAGGGATGCTGAGAGGGAGTTACAGGGAGGGAGAGGGCAGGGATGCTGAGAGGGAGTTACAGGGAGGGAGAGGGCAGGGATGCTGAGAGGGAGCTACAGGGAGGGCGAGGGCAGGGATGCTGAGGGGTGAGTTACAGGGAGGGTGAGGGCAGGGATGCTGAGGGGGGAGTTACAGGGAGGGTGAGGGGAGGGATGCTGAGAGGAAGTTACAGGAAGGGTGAGGGCAAGGATGCTGAGAGGGAGTTACAAGGAGAATGAGGTCAGGGATGCTGACAGGGAGTTACAGGGAGAGTGTGGGCAGGGGTGCTAACAGGGAGTTACAGGGAGGGTGAGGACAGGGATGCTGAGAGGGAGTTACAGGGAAGGTGAGGGCAGGGATGCTGAGAGGGAGTTACAGGGAGGGTGAGGGCAGGGATGCTGAGAGGGAGTTACAGGGAGGGCGAGGGCAGGGATGCTGAGAGGGAGTTACAGGGAGGGTGAGGGCAGGGATGCTGAGAGGGAGTTACAGGACGGTGAGGGCAGGGATTCTGAGAGGGAGTTACAGGGAGGGTGAGGGCAAGGATGCTGAGAGGGGGTTACAGGGAGGGTGAGGACAGGGATGCTGAGAGGGAGTTACAGGGAGGGTGAGGGCAGGGATGCTGAGAGGGAGTTACAGGGAGGGCAAGGGCAGGGGTGCTGAGAGGGAGTTACAGGGAGTGTGAGGGCTGGGATGCTGAGGGGGAGTTACAGGGAGGGCGAGGGCAGGGATGCTGAGAGGGAGTTACAGGGAGGGTGAGGGCAGGGATGCTGAGAGGGAGTTACAGGGAGGGTGAGGGCAGGGATGCTGAGAGGGAGTTACAGGGAGGGTGATGGCAGGGATGCTGAGAGGGAGTTACAGGGAGGGTGAGGGCAGGGATGCTGAGAGGGAGTTACAGGGAGGGAGAGGGCAGGGATGCTGAGAGGGAGTTACAGGGAGGGAGAGGGCTGGGATGCTGAGAGGGAGTTACAGGGAGGGCGAGGGCAGGGATGCTGAGGGGTGAGTTACCGGGAGGGTGAGGGCAGGGATGCTGAGGGGGGAGTTACAGGGAGGGTGAGGGCAGGGATGCTGAGAATGGGTTACAGGAAGTGTGAGAGCAGGGATGCTGGGAGGGAGTTACAGGGAGGGTGAGGGCAGGGATGCTGAGAGGGAGTTACAGGGAGGGTGAGGGCAGAGGGAGTTAGAGGGAGGGTGAGGGCAGGGATGCTGAGAGGGGGTTACAGGGAGGGTGAGGACAGGGATGCTGAGAGGGAGTTACAGGGAGGGTGAGGGTAGGGATGCTGAGAGGGAGTTACAGGGAGGGCAAGGGCAGGGGTGCTGAGAGGGAGTTACAGGGAGTGTGAGGGCAGGGATGCTGAGGGGGAGTGACAGGGAGGGCGAGGGCAGGGATGCTGAGAGGGAGTTACAGGGAGGGTGAGGGCAGGGATGCTGAGAGGGAGTTACAGGGAGGGTGAGGGCAGGGATGCTGAGAGGGAGTTACAGGGAGGGAGAGGGCAGGGATGCTAAGAGGGAGTTACAGGGAGGGTGAGGGCAGGGATGCTGAGAGGGAGTTACAGGAAGGGTGAGGGCAGGGATGCTGAGAGGGAGTTACAGAGAGGGAGAGGGCAGGGTTTCTGAGAGGGAGTTACAGGGAGGGAGAGGGCAGGGATGCTGAGAGGGAGTTACAGGGAGGGCGAGGGCAGGGATGCTGAGGGGTGAGTTACAGGGAGGGTGAGGGCAGGGATGCTGAGGGGGGAGTTACAGGGAGGGTGAGGGGAGGGATGCTGAGAGGAAGTTACAGGGAGGGTGAGGGCAAGGATGCTGAGAGGGAGTTACAAGGAGAATGGGTGCAGGGATGCTGAGAGGGAGTTACAGGGAGAGTGTGGGCAGTGGTGCTAACAGGGAGTTACAGGGAGGGTGAGGACAGGGATGCTGAGAGGGAGTTACAGGGAGGGTGAGGGCAGGGATGCTGAGAGGGAGTTACAGGGAGGGTGAGGGCAGGGATGCTGAGAGGGAGTTACAGGGAGGGTGAGGGCATGGATGCTGAGAGGGAGTTACAGGGAGGGTGAGGGCAGGGATTCTGAGAGGGGGTTACAGGGAGGGTGAGGGCAGGGATGCTGAGAGGGAGTTACAGGGAGGGTGAGGGCAGGGATGCTGAGGGGGAGTTACAGGGAGGGTGAGGGCATGGATGCTGAGAGGGAGTTACAGGGAGGGTGAGGGCAGGGATGCTGAGAGGGAGTTACAGGGAGGGTGAGGGCAGGGATGCTGAGAGGGAGTTACAGGGAGAGTGAGAACAGGGATGATGAGAGTGAGTAACAGGGAGGGTGAGGGCAGGGATGCTGACAGGGAGTTACAGGGAGGGTGAGGGCAGGGATGCTGACAGGGAGTTACAGGGAGGGTGAGGGCAGGGATGCTGAGCGGGTGTTACAGGGAGGGTGAGGGCAGGGAAGCTGAGAGGGAGTTATAGGGAGGGCGAGTGCATGGATGCTGAGAGGGAGTTACAGGGAGGGTGAGGGCAGGGATGCTGACAGGGAGTTACAGGGAGGGTGAGGGCAGGGATGCTGAGAGGGAGGTACAGGGAGGGTGAGGGCAGGGATGCTGAGAGGGAGTTACAGGGAGGGTGAGGGCAGGGATGCTGAGAGGGAGTTACATGTAGGGTGAGGGCAGGGATGCTGAGAGGGAGGTACAGGGAGGGTGAGGGTAGGGATGCTGAGGAGGGAGGTACAGGGAGGGTGAGGGTAGGGATGCTGACAGGGAGTTACAGGGAAGGTGAGGGCAGTGATGCTGAGAGGGAGTTACAGGGAGGGTGAGGGCAGTGATGCTGAGAGGGAGTTACAGGGAGGGTGAAGGCAGGGATGCTGAGGGGAGTTACAAGGAGGGTGAGGCAGGGATGCTGACAGGGAGTTAAAGGGAGGGTGAGGGCAGTTTTGCTGAGAGGGAGTTACAGGGAGGGTGAGGGCAGTGATGCTGAGAGGGAGTTACAGGGAGGGTGAGGGCAGGGATGCTGAGGGGGGAGTTACAGGGAGGGTGAGGGCAGGGATGCTAAGAGGGAGTTACAGGGAGGGTGAGGGCAGGGATGCTAAGAGGGAGTTACAGGGAGGGTCAGGGCAGGGATGCTGAGAGGGAGATACATGGAGGGTGAGGGCAGGGATGCTGAGACGGAGTTACAGGGAGAGTGAAGGCAGGGATGCTGAGAGGGAGTTACAGGGATGGTGAGGGCTTGGATGCTGACAGGGAGATACATGAAGGGCGAGGGTAGGGATGCTGAGAGGTAGTAACATGTAGGGTGATGGCAGGGATGCTGAGAGTGAGTTACAGGGAGGGTGAGGGCAGGGATGCTGAGGGGGGAGTTACAGGGAGGGTGAGGGCATGGATGCTGAGAGGGAGTTACAGGGAGGGTGAGGGCAGGGATGCTGAGAAGGAGTTACAGGGAGGGCGAGAGCAGGGATGCTGACAGGGAGTTACATGGAGGGTGAGGGCATGGATGCTGACAGGGAGATACATGGAGGGCGAGGGCATGGATGCTGAGGGTGAGTTACATGTAGGGTGAGGGCAGGGATGCTGAGAGGGAGATACATGGAGGGCGAGGGCATGGATGCTGAGGGGGAGTTACAGGGAGGGTGAGCGTAAGGATGCTGAGGGGGGAGTTACAGGGAGGGTGAGGGCAGGGATGCTGAGAGGGAGTTACAGGGAGGGTGAGGACAGGGGCGCTGAGGGAGAGTTACAGGGAGGGTGAGGACAGGGATGCTGAGAGAGAGTTACAGGGAGGGTGAGGGCAGGGATGCTGAGAGGGAGTTACAGGGAGGGTGAGGGCGGGGAGGCTGAGAGGGAGTTACAGGGAGGGTGAGGGCATGGATACTGAGAGGGAGTTACAGGGAGGGTGAGGTCAGGGATGTTGAGAGGGAGTTACAGGGAGGGTGAGGGCAGGTATGCTGAGAGGGAGTTACAGGGAGAGTGAGGTCAGGGATGCTGAGAGGGAGTTACAGGGAGGGTGAGGGCAGGGATGCTGAGAGGGAGTTACAGGGAGGGTGAGGGCAGGGATGCTAAGAGGGAGTTACAGGGAGGGTGAGGGCAGGGATGCTGAGAGGGAGTTACAGGGAGGGTGAGGGCAGGGATGCTGAGAGGGAGTTACATATAGGGTGAGGGCAGGAATGCTGAGAGGGAGGTACAGGGAGAGTGAGGGCAGGGATGCTGAGAGGGAGTTAAAGGGAGGGTGAGGGGAGGGATGCTGAGAGGGAGTTACAGGGAGGGTGAGGGAAGGGATGTTGACAGGGAGTTACAGGGAGGGTGAGGGCAGGGATGCTGACAGAGAGTTATAGGGAGGGTGAGGGAAGGGATGCTGACAGGGAGTTACAGGGAGGGCGAGGGCAGGGATGCTGACAGGGAGTTACAGGGAGGGTGAGGGAAGGGATGCTGACAGGGAGTTACAGGGAGGGCAAGGGCATGGATGCTGAGAGGGAGTTACAGGGAGGGTGAGGGGAGGAATGCTGAGAGGGAGTTACAGGGAGGGTGAGGGCAGGGATGCTGAGAGGGAGTTACAGGGAGGGTGAGGGCAGGGATGCCGAGAGGGAGTTACAGGGAGGGCGAGGGCAGGGATGCTGAGAGGGAGTTACAGGGAGGGTGAGGGCAGGGATGCCGAGAGGGAGTTACAGGGAGGTCGAGGGCAGGGATGCTGAGGGGAGTTACAGTTAGGATGAGGGCAGGGATGCTGAAAGGGAGTTACGGGGAGGGTGAGGGCAGGGGCGCTGAGGGAGAGTTACAGGGAGGGTGAGGGCAGGGATGCTGAGAGGGAGTTACATGTAGGGTGAGGGCAGGGATGCTGAGAGGGAGGTACAGGGAGGGTGAGGGCAGGGATGCTGAGAGGGAGTTAAAGGGAGGGTGAGGGCAGGGATGCTGAGAGGGAGGAACAGGGAGGGTGAGGGCAGGGATGCTGAGAGGGAGTTACAGGGAATGTGAGGGCAGGGATGCTGACAGGGAGTCACAGGGAGAGTGAGGGCAGGGATGCTGAGAGGGAGTTACAGGGAGGGTGAGGGCAGGGATGCTGAGAGGGAGTTACAGGGAGGGTGAGGGCAGGGATGCTGAGAGGGAGTTACAGGGAGGGTGAGGGCAGGGATGCTGACAGGTAGTTACAGGGAGGGCGAGGGCATGGATGCTGACAGGGAGTTACAGGGAGGGTGAGGGCAGGGATGCTGAGAGGGAGTTGCAGGGAGGGTGAGGGCAGGGATGCTGAGAGGGAGGAACAGGGAGGGTGAGGGCAGGGATGCTGAGAGGGAGTTACAGGGAGGGTGAGGGCAGGGATGCTGAGAGGGAGTTACAGGGAGGGAGAGGGCAGGGATGCTGAGAGGGAGTTAAAGGGAGGGTGAGGGCAGGGATGCTGAGAGGGAGTTACAGGGAGTATGAGGGCAGGGATGCTGACAGGGAGTTACAGGGAGGGTGAGGGCAGGGATGCTGAGGGGGAGTTACAGGGAGGGTGAGGGCAGGGATGCTGAGAGGGAGTTACAGGGAGGGTGAGGGCAGGGATGCTGAGAGGGAGTTACATGTAGGGTGAGGGCAGGGATGCTGAGAGGGAGTTAAAGGGAGGGTGAGGGCAGGGATGCTGAGAGGGAGGAACAGGGAGGGTGAGGGCAGGGATGCTGGGAGGGAGTTACAGTGATTGTGAGGGCAGGGATGCTGACAGGGAGTCACAGGGAGAGTGAGGGCAGGGATGCTGAGAGGGAGTTACAGGGAGGATGAGGGCAGGGATGCTGAGAGGGAGTTACAGGGAGGGTGAGGGCAGGGATGCTGAGAGGGAGTTACAGGGAGGGTGAGGGCAGGGATGCTGACAGGTAGTTACAGGGAGGGCGAGGGCATGGATGCTGACAGGGAGTTACAGGGAGGGTGAGGGCAGGGATGCTGAGAGGGAGTTACAGGGAGGGTGAAGGCAGGGATGCTGAGAGGGAGTTACAGGGAGGGTGAGGGCTGGGATGCTGAGAGGGAGTTACAGGGAGGGTGAGGGCAGGGATGCTGAGAGGGGGTTACAGGGAGGGTGAGGGCAGGGATGCTGACAGGGAGTTACAAGGAGGGTGAGGGAAGGGATGCTGACAGGTAGTTACAGGGAGGGTGAGGACAGGGATGCTGAGAGGGAGTTACAGGGAGGGCGAGGGTTGGGATGATGAGAGGGAGTTACAGGGAGGGTGAGGGCAGGGAAGCTGAGAGTGAGTTACAGGGAGGGTGAGGACAGGGATGCTGACAGGGAGTTACAGGGAGGGTGAGGGCAGTGGTGCTAACAGGGAGTTACAGGGAGGGTGAGGACAGGGATGCTGAGAGGGAGTTACAGGGAGGGTGAGGGCAGGGATGCTGAGAGGGAGTTACAGGGAGGGTGAGGGCAGGGATGCTGAGAGGGAGTTACAGGGAGGGTGAGGGCATGGATGCTGAGAGGGAGTTACAGGGAGGGTGAGGGCAGGGATTCAGAGAGGGGGTTACAGGGAGGGTGAGGGCAGGGATGCTGAGAGGGAGTTACAGGGAGGGTGAGGGCAGGGATGCTGAGGGGGAGTTACAGGGAGGGTGAGGGCATGGATGCTGAGAGGGAGTTACAGGGAGGGTGAGGGCAGGGATGCTGAGAGGGAGTTACAGGGAGGGTGAGGGCAGGGATGCTGAGAGGGAGTTACAGGGAGAGTGAGAACAGGGATGATGAGAGTGAGTAACAGGGAGGGTGAGGGCAGGGATGCTGACAGGGAGTTACAGGGAGGGTGAGGGCAGGGATGCTGACAGGGAGTTACAGGGAGGGTGAGGGCAGGGATGCTGAGCGGGTGTTACAGGGAGGGTGAGGGCTGGGAAGCTGAGAGGGAGTTATAGGGAGGGCGAGTGCATGGATGCTGAGAGGGAGTTACAGGGAGGGTGAGGGCAGGGATGCTGACAGGGAGTTACAGGGAGGGTGAGGGCAGGGATGCTGAGAGGGAGGTACAGGGAGGGTGAGGGCAGGGATGCTGAGAGGGAGTTACAGGGAGGGTGAGGGCAGGGATGCTGAGAGGGAGTAACATGTAGGGTGAGGGCAGGGATGCTGAGAGGGAGGTACAGGGAGGGTGAGGGTAGGGATGCTGAGGAGGGAGGTACAGGGAGGGTGAGGGTAGGGATGCTGACAGGGAGTTACAGGGAAGGTGAGGGCAGTGATGCTGAGAGGGAGTTACAGGGAGGGTGAGGGCAGTGATGCTGAGAGGGAGTTACAGGGAGGGTGAAGGCAGGGATGCTGAGGGGAGTTACAAGGAGGGTGAGGCAGGGATGCTGACAGGGAGTTAAAGGGAGGGTGAGGGCAGTTTTGCTGAGAGGGAGTTACAGGGAGGGTGAGGGCAGTGATGCTGAGAGGGAGTTACAGGGAGGGTGAGGGCAGGGATGCTGAGGGGGGAGTTACAGGGAGGGTGAGGGCAGGGATGCTAAGAGGGAGTTACAGGGAGGGTGAGGGCAGGGATGCTAAGAGGGAGTTACAGGGAGGGTCAGGGCAGGGATGCTGAGAGGGAGATACATGGAGGGTGAGGGCAGGGATGTTGAGACGGAGTTACAGGGAGAGTGAAGGCAGGGATGCTGAGAGGGAGTTACAGGGATGGTGAGGGCTTGGATGCTGACAGGGAGATACATGAAGGGCGAGGGTAGGGATGCTGAGAGGTAGTAACATGTAGGGTGATGGCAGGGATGCTGAGAGTGAGTTACAGGGAGGGTGAGGGCAGGGATGCTGAGGGGGGAGTTACAGGGAGGGTGAGGGCATGGATGCTGAGAGGGAGTTACAGGGAGGGTGAGGGCAGGGATGCTGAGAAGGAGTTACAGGGAGGGCGAGAGCAGGGATGCTGACAGGGAGTTACATGGAGGGTGAGGGCATGGATGCTGACAGGGAGATACATGGAGGGCGAGGGCATGGATGCTGAGGGTGAGTTACATGTAGGGTGAGGGCAGGGATGCTGAGAGGGAGATACATGGAGGGCGAGGGCATGGATGCTGAGGGGGAGTTACAGGGAGGGTGAGCGTAAGGATGCTGAGGGGGGAGTTACAGGGAGGGTGAGGGCAGGGATGCTGAGAGGGAGTTACAGGGAGGGTGAGGATAGGGGCGCTGAGGGAGAGTTACAGGGAGGGTGAGGATAGGGATGCTGAGAGAGAGTTACAGGGAGGGTGAGGGCAGGGATGCTGAGAGGGAGTTACAGGGAGGGTGAGGGCGGGGAGGCTGAGAGGGAGTTACAGGGAGGGTGAGGGCATGGATACTGAGAGGGAGTTACAGGGAGGGTGAGGTCAGGGATGTTGAGAGGGAGTTACAGGGAGGGTGAGGGCAGGTATGCTGAGAGGGAGTTACAGGGAGAGTGAGGTCAGGGATGCTGAGAGGGAGTTACAGGGAGGGTGAGGGCAGGGATGCTGAGAGGGAGTTACAGGGAGGGTGAGGGCAGGGATGCTAAGAGGGAGTTACAGGGAGGGTGAGGGCAGGGATGCTGAGAGGGAGTTACAGGGAGGGTGAGGGCAGGGATGCTGAGAGGGAGTTACATATAGGGTGAGGGCAGGAATGCTGAGAGGGAGGTACAGGGAGAGTGAGGGCAGGGATGCTGAGAGGGAGTTAAAGGGAGGGTGAGGGGAGGGATGCTGAGAGGGAGTTACAGGGAGGGTGAGGGAAGGGATGTTGACAGGGAGTTACAGGGAGGGTGAGGGCAGGGATGCTGACAGAGAGTTATAGGGAGGGTGAGGGAAGGGATGCTGACAGGGAGTTACAGGGAGGGCGAGGGCAGGGATGCTGACAGGGAGTTACAGGGAGGGTGAGGGAAGGGATGCTGACAGGGAGTTACAGGGAGGGCAAGGGCATGGATGCTGAGAGGGAGTTACAGGGAGGGTGAGGGGAGGAATGCTGAGAGGGAGTTACAGGGAGGGTGAGGGCAGGGATGCTGAGAGGGAGTTACAGGGAGGGTGAGGGCAGGGATGCCGAGAGGGAGTTACAGGGAGGGCGAGGGCAGGGATGCTGAGAGGGAGTTACAGGGAGGGTGAGGGCAGGGATGCCGAGAGGGAGTTACAGGGAGGTCGAGGGCAGGGATGCTGAGGGGAGTTACAGTTAGGATGAGGGCAGGGATGCTGAAAGGGAGTTACGGGGAGGGTGAGGGCAGGGGCGCTGAGGGAGAGTTACAGGGAGGGTGAGGGCAGGGATGCTGAGAGGGAGTTACATGTAGGGTGAGGGCAGGGATGCTGAGAGGGAGGTACAGGGAGGGTGAGGGCAGGGATGCTGAGAGGGAGTTAAAGGGAGGGTGAGGGCAGGGATGCTGAGAGGGAGGAACAGGGAGGGTGAGGGCAGGGATGCTGAGAGGGAGTAATAGGGAATGTGAGGGCAGGGATGCTGACAGGGAGTCACAGGGAGAGTGAGGGCAGGGATGCTGAGAGGGAGTTACAGGGAGGGTGAGGGCAGGGATGCTGAGAGGGAGTTACAGGGAGGGTGAGGGCAGGGATGCTGAGAGGGAGTTACAGGGAGGGTGAGGGCAGGGATGCTGACAGGTAGTTACAGGGAGGGCGAGGGCATGGATGCTGACAGGGAGTTACAGGGAGGGTGAGGGCAGGGATGCTGAGAGGGAGTTGCAGGGAGGGTGAGGGCAGGGATGCTGAGAGGGAGGAACAGGGAGGGTGAGGGCAGGGATGCTGAGAGGGAGTTACAGGGAGGGTGAGGGCAGGGATGCTGAGAGGGAGTTACAGGGAGGGAGAGGGCAGGGATGCTGAGAGGGAGTTAAAGGGAGGGTGAGGGAAGGGATGCTGAGAGGGAGTTACAGGGAGTATGAGGGCAGGGATGCTGACAGGGAGTTACAGGGAGGGTGAGGGCAGGGATGCTGAGGGGGAGTTACAGGGAGGGTGAGGGCAGGGATGATGACAGGGAGTTACAGGGAGGGTGAGGGCAGGGATGCTGAGAGGGAGTTACATGTAGGGTGAGGGCAGGGATGCTGAGAGGGAGTTAAAGGGAGGGTGAGGGCAGGGATGCTGAGAGGGAGGAACAGGGAGGGTGAGGGCAGGGATGCTGGGAGGGAGTTACAGTGATTGTGAGGGCAGGGATGCTGACAGGGAGTCACAGGGAGAGTGAGGGCAGGGATGCTGAGAGGGAGTTACAGGGAGGATGAGGGCAGGGATGCTGAGAGGGAGTTACAGGGAGGGTGAGGGCAGGGATGCTGAGAGGGAGTTACAGGGAGGGCGAGGGCAGGGATGCTGACAGGTAGTTACAGGGAGGGCGAGGGCATGGATGCTGACAGGGAGTTACAGGGAGGGTGAGGGCAGGGATGCTGAGAGGGAGTTACAGGGAGGGTGAAGGCAGGGATGCTGAGAGGGAGTTACAGGGAGGGTGAGGGCTGGGATGCTGAGAGGGAGTTACAGGGAGGGTGAGGGCAGGGATGCTGAGAGGGGGTTACAGGGAGGGTGAGGGCAGGGATGCTGACAGGGAGTTACAAGGAGGGTGAGGGAAGGGATGCTGACAGGTAGTTACAGGGAGGGTGAGGACAGGGATGCTGAGAGGGAGTTACAGGGAGGGCGAGGGTTGGGATGATGAGAGGGAGTTACAGGGAGGGTGAGGGCAGGGAAGCTGAGAGTGAGTTACAGGGAGGGTGAGGACAGGGATGCTGACAGGGAGTTACAGGGAGGGTGAGGGCAGGGATGCTGAGAGGGAGTTACAGGGAGGGTGAGGGCAGGGATGCTGACAGGGAGTTACAGGGAGTGTGAGGGCAGGGATGCTGAGAGGGAGTTACAGGGAGGGTGAGGGCAGGGATGCTGAGAGGGAGTTACAGGGAGGGTGAGGGCAGGGATGCTGAGAGGGAGTAACAGGGAGGGAGAGGGCAGGGATGCTGAGAGGGAGTTACAGGGAGGGAGAGGGCAGGGATGCTGAGAGGGAGCTACAGGGAGGGCGAGGGCAGGGATGCTGAGGGGTGAGTAACAGGGAGGGTGAGGGCAGGGATGCTGAGGGGGGAGTTACAGGGAGGGTGAGGGGAGGGATGCTGAGAGGAAGATACAGGGAGGGTGTGGGCAAGGATGCTGAGAGGGAGTTACAAGGAGAATGAGGGAAGGGATGCTTACAGGGAGTTACAGGTAGAGTGTGGGCAGGGGTGCTAACAGGGAGTTACAGGGAGGGTGAGGACAGGGATGCTGAGAGGGAGTTACAGGGAGGGTGAGGGCAGGGATGCTGAAGGGGAGTTACAGGGAGGTCGAGGGCAGGGATGCTGAGAGGGAGTTACAGGGAGGGTGAGGGCAGGGAGGCTGAGAGGGAGTTACAGGGAGGGTGAGGGCAGGGGCGCTGAGGGAGAGTTACAGGGAGGGTGAGGGCAGGGATGTTGAGAGGGAGTTACAGGGAGGGTGAGGGCAGGTATGCTGAGAGGGAGTTACAGGGAGGGTGAGGTCAGGGATGCTGAGAGGGAGTTACAGGGAGGGTGAGGGCAGGGATGCTGAGAGGGAGTTACAGGGAGGGTGAGGGCAGGGATGCTAAGAGGGAGTTACAGGGAGGGTGAGGGCAGGGATGCTGAGAGGGAGTTACAGGGAGGGTGAGGGCAGGGATGCTGACAGAAAGTTATAGGGAGGGTGAGGGAAGGGATGCTGACAGGGAGTTACAGGGAGGGCGAGGGCAGGGATGCTGACAGGGAGTTACAGGGAGGGTGAGGGAAGGGATGCTGACATGGAGTTACAGGGAGGGTGAGGGCAGGGATGCTGACAGGGAGTTATAGGGAGGGTGAGGGAAGGGATGCTGACAGGGAGATACATGGAGGGCGAGGGCATGGATGCTGAGAAGGAGTTACATATAGGGTGAGGGCAGGGATGCTGAGAGGGAGGTACAGGGAGGGTGAGGAAAGGGATGCTGAGGGGGGAGTTACAGGGGGGGGGTGAGGGCAGGGATGCTGAGAGGGAGTTACAGGGAGGGTGAGGGCAGGGATGCTGAGAGGGAGTTACTGGGAGGGTGAGGGCAGGGATGCTGAGAGGGAGTTACAGGGAGGGTGAGGGCAGGGATGCTGACAGGTAGTTACAGGGAGGGCGAGGGCATGGATGCTGACAGGGAGTTACAGGGAGGGTGAGGGCAGGGATGCTGAGAGGGAGTTACAGGGAGGGTGAAGGCAGGGATGCTGAGAGGGAGTTACAGGGAGGGTGAGGGCTGGGATGCTGAGAGGGAGTTACAGGGAGGGTGAGGGCAGGGATGCTGAGAGGGGGTTACAGGGATGGTGAGGGCAGGGATGCTGACAGGGAGTTACAAGGAGGGTGAGGGAAGGGATGCTGACAGGTAGTTACAGGGAGGGTGAGGACAGGGATGCTGAGAGGGAGTTACAGGGAGGGCGAGGGTTGGGATGATGAGAGGGAGTTACAGGGAGGGTGAGGGCAGGGAAGCTGAGAGTGAGTTACAGGGAGGGTGAGGACAGGGATGCTGACAGGGAGTTACAGGGAGGGTGAGGGCAGGGATGCTGAGAGGGAGTTACAGGGAGGGTGAGGGCAGGGATGCTGACAGGGAGTTACAGGGAGTGTGAGGGCAGGGATGCTGAGAGGGAGTTACAGGGAGGGTGAGGGCAGGGATGCTGAGAGGGAGTTACAGGGAGGGTGAGGGCAGGGATACTGAGAGGGAGTAACAGGGAGGGAGAGGGCAGGGATGCTGAGAGGGAGTTACAGGGAGGGAGAGGGCAGGGATGCTGAGAGGGAGCTACAGGGAGGGCGAGGGCAGGGATGCTGAGGGGTGAGTTACAGGGAGGGTGAGGGCAGGGATGCTGAGGGGGGAGTTACAGGGAGGGTGAGGGGAGGGATGCTGAGGGGAAGATACAGGGAGGGTGTGGGCAAGGATGCTGAGAGGGAGTTACAAGGAGAATGAGGGAAGGGATGCTTACAGGGAGTTACAGGTAGAGTGTGGGCAGGGGTGCTAACAGGGAGTTACAGGGAGGGTGAAGACAGGGATGCTGAGAGGGAGTTACAGGGAGGGTGAGGGCAGGGATGCTGAAGGGGAGTTACAGGGAGGGCGAGGGCAGGGATGCTGAGAGGGAGTTACAGGGAGGGTGAGGGCAGGCAGGCTGAGAGGGAGTTACAGGGAGGGTGAGGGCAGGGGCGCTGAGGGAGAGTTACAGGGAGGGTGAGGGCAGGGATGTTGAGAGGGAGTTACAGGAAGGGTGAGGGCAGGTATGCTGAGAGGGAGTTACAGGGAGGGTGAGGTCAGGGATGCTGAGAGGGAGTTACAGGGAGGGTGAGGGCAGGGATGCTGAGAGGGAGTTACAGGGAGGGTGAGGGCAGGGATGCTAAGAGGGAGTTACAGGGAGGGTGAGGGCAGGGATGCTGAGAGGGAGTTACAGGGAGGGTGAGGGCAGGGATGCTGACAGAAAGTTATAGGGAGGGTGAGGGAAGGGATGCTGACAGGGAGTTACAGGGAGGGCGAGGGCAGGGATGCTGACAGGGAGTTACAGGGAGGGTGAGGGAAGGGATGCTGACAGGGAGTTACAGGGAGGGTGAGGGCAGGGATGCTGACAGGGAGTTATAGGGAGGGTGAGGGAAGGGATGCTGACAGGGAGATACATGGAGGGCGAGGGCATGGATGCTGAGAAGGAGTTACATATAGGGTGAGGGCAGGGATGCTGAGAGGGAGGTACAGGGAGGGTGAGGAAAGGGATGCTGAGGGGGGAGTTACAGGGGGGGGGTGAGGGCAGGGATGCTGAGAGGGAGTTACAGGGAGGGTGAGGGCAGGGATGCTGAGAGGGAGTTACAGGGAGGGTGAGGGGAGTGATGCTGAGAGGGAGTTACAGGGAGGGTGAGGGAAGGGATGTTGACAGGGAGTTACAGGGAGGGTGAGGGCAGGGATGCTGACAGGGAGTTATAGGGAGGGTGAGGGAAGGGATGCTGACAGGGAGTTACAGGGAGGGCGAGGGCAGGGATGCTGACAGGGAGTTACAGGGAGGGTGAGGGAAGGGATGCTGACAGGGAGTTACAGGGAGGGCAAGGGCATGGATGCTGAGAGGGAGTTACAGGGAGGGTGAGGGGAGGAATGCTGAGAGGGAGTTACAGGGAGGATGAGGGCAGGGATGCTGAGAGGGAGTTACAGGGAGGGTGAGAGCAGGGATGCCGAGAGGGAGTTACAGGGAGGGCTAGGGCAGGGATGCTGAGGGGAGTTACAGTTAGGATGAGGGCAGGGATGCTGAAAGGGAGTTACGGGGAGGGTGAGGGCAGGGGCGCTGAGGGAGAGTTACAGGGAGGGTGAGGGCAGGGATGCTGAGAGGGAGTTACATGTAGGGTGAGGGCAGGGATGCTGAGAGGGAGGTACAGGGAGGGTGAGGGCAGGGATGCTGAGAGGGAGTTAAAGGGAGGGTGAGGGCAGGGATGCTGAGAGGGAGGAACAGGGAGGGTGAGGGCAGGGATGCTGAGAGGGAGTTACAGGGAATGTGAGGGCAGGGATGCTGACAGGGAGTCACAGGGAGAGTGATGGCTGGGATGCTGAGAGGGAGTTACAGGGAGGGTGAGGGCAGGGATGCTGAGAGGGAGTTACAGGGAGGGTGAGGGCAGGGATGCTGAGAGGGAGTTACAGGGAGGGTGAGGGCAGGGATGATGACAGGGAGTTACAGGGAGGGTGAGGGCAGGAGTGCTGACAGGGAGATACAGGGAGGGTGAGGGCAGAGATGCTGAGAGGGAGTTACAGGGAGGGTGAGGGCAGGGATGCTGAGAGGGAGTTACAGGGAGGGTGAGGGCAGGGATGCTGAGAGGGAGGAACAGGGAGGGTGAGGGCAGGGATGCTGAAAGGGAGTTACAGGGAGGGCAAGGGCAGGGGTGCTGAGAGGGAGTTACAGGGAGTGTGAGGGCAGGGATGCTGAGGGGGAGTTACAGGGAGGGCGAGGGCAGGGATGCTGAGAGGGAGTTACAGGGAGGGTGAGGGCAGGGATGCTGAGAGGGAGTTACAAGGAGAATGAGGGAAGGGATGCTTACAGGGAGTTACAGGTAGAGTGTGGGCAGGGGTGCTAACAGGGAGTTACAGGGAGGGTGAGGACAGGGATGCTGAGAGGGAGTTACAGGGAGGGTGAGGGCAGGGATGCTGAAGGGGAGTTACAGGGAGGTCGAGGGCAGGGATGCTGAGAGGGAGTTACAAGGAGAATGAGGGAAGGGATGCTTACAGGGAGTTACAGGTAGAGTGTGGGCAGGGGTGCTAACAGGGAGTTACAGGGAGGGTGAGGACAGGGATGCTGAGAGGGAGTTACAGGGAGGGTGAGGGCAGGGGCGCTGAGGGAGAGTTACAGGGAGGGTGAGGGCAGGGATGCTGAGAGGGAGTTACAGGGAGGGTGAGGTCAGGGATGCTGAGAGGGAGTTACAGGGAGGGTGAGGGCAGGGATGCTGAGAGGGAGTTACAGGGAGGGTGAGGGCAGGGATGCTAAGAGGGAGTTACAGGGAGGGTGAGGGCAGGGATGCTGAGAGGGAGTTACAGGGAGGGTGAGGGCAGGGATGCTGACAGAAAGTTATAGGGAGGGTGAGGGAAGGGATGCTGACAGGGAGTTACAGGGAGGGCGAGGGCAGGGATGCTGACAGGGAGTTACAGGGAGGGTGAGGGAAGGGATGCTGACATGGAGTTACAGGGAGGGTGAGGGCAGGGATGCTGACAGGGAGTTATAGGGAGGGTGAGGGAAGGGATGCTGACAGGGAGATACATGGAGGGCGAGGGCATGGATGCTGAGAAGGAGTTACATATAGGGTGAGGGCAGGGATGCTGAGAGGGAGGTACAGGGAGGGTGAGGAAAGGGATGCTGAGGGGGGAGTTACAGGGGGGGGGTGAGGGCAGGGATGCTGAGAGGGAGTTACAGGGAGGGTGAGGGCAGGGATGCTGAGAGGGAGTTACAGGGAGGGTGAGGGCAGGGATGCTGAGAGGGAGTTACAGGGAGGGTGAGGGCAGGGATGCTGACAGGTAGTTACAGGGAGGGCGAGGGCATGGATGCTGACAGGGAGTTACAGGGAGGGTGAGGGCAGGGATGCTGAGAGGGAGTTACAGGGAGGGTGAAGGCAGGGATGCTGAGAGGGAGTTACAGGGAGGGTGAGGGCTGGGATGCTGAGAGGGAGTTACAGGGAGTGTGAGGGCAGGGATGCTGAGAGGGGGTTACAGGGATGGTGAGGGCAGGGATGCTGACAGGGAGTTACAAGGAGGGTGAGGGAAGGGATGCTGACAGGTAGTTACAGGGAGGGTGAGGACAGGGATGCTGAGAGGGAGTTACAGGGAGGGCGAGGGTTGGGATGATGAGAGGGAGTTACAGGGAGGGTGAGGGCAGGGAAGCTGAGAGTGAGTTACAGGGAGGGTGAGGACAGGGATGCTGACAGGGAGTTACAGGGAGGGTGAGGGCAGGGATGCTGAGAGGGAGTTACAGGGAGGGTGAGGGCAGGGATGCTGACAGGGAGTTACAGGGAGTGTGAGGGCAGGGATGCTGAGAGGGAGTTACAGGGAGGGTGAGGGCAGGGATGCTGAGAGGGAGTTACAGGGAGGGTGAGGGCAGGGATGCTGAGAGGGAGTAACAGGGAGGGAGAGGGCAGGGATGCTGAGAGGGAGTTACAGGGAGGGAGAGGGCAGGGATGCTGAGAGGGAGCTACAGGGAGGGCGAGGGCAGGGATGCTGAGGGGTGAGTTACAGGGAGGGTGAGGGCAGGGATGCTGAGGGGGGAGTTACAGGGAGGGTGAGGGGAGGGATGCTGAGAGGAAGATACAGGGAGGGTGTGGGCAAGGATGCTGAGAGGGAGTTACAAGGAGAATGAGGGAAGGGATGCTTACAGGGAGTTACAGGTAGAGTGTGGGCAGGGGTGCTAACAGGGAGTTACAGGGAGGGTGAAGACAGGGATGCTGAGAGGGAGTTACAGGGAGGGTGAGGGCAGGGATGCTGAAGGGGAGTTACATGGAGGGCGAGGGCAGGGATGCTGAGAGGGAGTTACAGGGAGGGTGAGGGCAGGCAGGCTGAGAGGGAGTTACAGGGAGGGTGAGGGCAGGGGCGCTGAGGGAGAGTTACAGGGAGGGTGAGGGCAGGGATGTTGAGAGGGAGTTACAGGGAGGGTGAGGTCAGGGATGCTGAGAGGGAGTTACAGGGAGGGTGAGGGCAGGGATGCTGAGAGGGAGTTACAGGGAGGGTGAGGGCAGGGATGCTAAGAGGGAGTTACAGGGAGGGTGAGGGCAGGGATGCTGAGAGGGAGTTACAGGGAGGGTGAGGGCAGGGATGCTGACAGAAAGTTATAGGGAGGGTGAGGGAAGGGATGCTGACAGGGAGTTACAGGGAGGGCGAGGGCAGGGATGCTGACAGGGAGTTACAGGGAGGGTGAGGGAAGGGATGCTGACAGGGAGTTACAGGGAGGGTGAGGGCAGGGATGCTGACAGGGAGTTATAGGGAGGGTGAGGGAAGGGATGCTGACAGGGAGATACATGGAGGGCGAGGGCATGGATGCTGAGAAGGAGTTACATATAGGGTGAGGGCAGGGATGCTGAGAGGGAGGTACAGGGAGGGTGAGGAAAGGGATGCTGAGGGGGGAGTTACAGGGGGGGGGTGAGGGCAGGGATGCTGAGAGGGAGTTACAGGGAGGGTGAGGGCAGGGATGCTGAGAGGGAGTTACAGGGAGGGTGAGGGGAGGGATGCTGAGAGGGAGTTACAGGGAGGGTGAGGGAAGGGATGTTGACAGGGAGTTACAGGGAGGGTGAGGGCAGGGATGCTGACAGGGAGTTATAGGGAGGGTGAGGGAAGGGATGCTGACAGGGAGTTACAGGGAGGGCGAGGGCAGGGATGCTGACAGGGAGTTACAGGGAGGGTGAGGGAAGGGATGCTGACAGGGAGTTACAGGGAGGGCAAGGGCATGGATGCTGAAAGGGAGTTACAGGGAGGGTGAGGGGAGGAATGCTGAGAGGGAGTTACAGGGAGGATGAGGGCAGGGATGCTGAGAGGGAGTTACAGGGAGGGTGAGAGCAGGGATGCCGAGAGGGAGTTACAGGGAGGGCTAGGGCAGGGATGCTGAGGGGAGTTACAGTTAGGATGAGGGCAGGGATGCTGAAAGGGAGTTACGGGGAGGGTGAGGGCAGGGGCGCTGAGGGAGAGTTACAGGGAGGGTGAGGGCAGGGATGCTGAGAGGGAGTTACATGTAGGGTGAGGGCAGGGATGCTGAGAGGGAGGTACAGGGAGGGTGAGGGCAGGGATGCTGAGAGGGAGTTAAAGGGAGGGTGAGGGCAGGGATGCTGAGAGGGAGGAACAGGGAGGGTGAGGGCAGGGATGCTGAGAGGGAGTTACAGGGAATGTGAGGGCAGGGATGCTGACAGGGAGTCACAGGGAGAGTGATGGCTGGGATGCTGAGAGGGAGTTACAGGGAGGGTGAGGGCAGGGATGCTGAGAGGGAGTTACAGGGAGGGTGAGGGCAGGGATGCTGAGAGGGAGTTACAGGGAGGGTGAGGGCAGGGATGATGACAGGGAGTTACAGGGAGGGTGAGGGCAGGAGTGCTGACAGGGAGATACAGGGAGGGTGAGGGCAGAGATGCTGAGAGGGAGTTACAGGGAGGGTGAGGGCAGGGATGCTGAGAGGGAGTTACAGGGAGGGTGAGGGCAGGGATGCTGAGAGGGAGGAACAGGGAGGGTGAGGGCAGGGATGCTGAAAGGGAGTTACAGGGAGGGCAAGGGCAGGGGTGCTGAGAGGGAGTTACAGGGAGTGTGAGGGCAGGGATGCTGAGGGGGAGTTACAGGGAGGGCGAGGGCAGGGATGCTGAGAGGGAGTTACAGGGAGGGTGAGGGCAGGGATGCTGAGAGGGAGTTACAGGGAGGGTGAGGGCAGGGATGCTGAGAGGGAGTTACAGGGAGGGTGATGGCAGGGATGCTGAGAGGGAGTTACAGGGAGGGTGAGGGCATGGATGCTGAGAGGGAGTTACAGGGAGGGTGAGGGCAGGGATGCTGAGAGGGAGTTACAGGGAGGGTGAGGGCAGGGATGCTGAGAGGGAGTTACAGGGAGGGAGAGGGCAGGGATGCTGAGAGGGAGTTACAGGGAGGGAGAGGGCAGGTATGCTGAGAGGGAGTTACAGGGAGGGCGAGGGCAGGGATGCTGAGGGGTGAGTTACAGGGAGGGTGAGGGCAGGGATGCTGAGGGGGGAGTTACAGGGAGGGTGAGGGGAGGGATGCTGAGAGGAAGTTACAGGGAGGGTGAGGGCAAGGATGCTGAGAATGGGTTACAGGAAGTGTGAGGGCAGGGATGCTGAGAGGGAGTTACAGGTAGGGTGAGGGCAGGGATGCTGAGAGGGAGTTACAGGGAGGGTGAGGGCAGAGGGAGTTAGAGGGAGGGTGAGGGCAGGGATGCTGAGAGGGGGTTACAGGGAGGGTGAGGACAGGGATGCTGAGAGGGAGTTACAGGGAGGGTGAGGGCAGGGATGCTGAGAGGGAGTTACAGGGAGGGCAAGGGCAGGGATGCTGAGAGGGAGTTACAGGGAGGGTGAGGGCAGGGTTGCTGAGAGGGAGTTACAGGGAGGGTGAGGGCAGAGGGAGTTAGAGGGAGGGTGAGGGCAGGGATGCTGAGAGGGGGTTACAGGGAGGGTGAGGACAGGGATGCTGAGAGGGAGTTACAGGGAGGGTGAGGGCAGGGATGCTGAGAGGGAGTTACAGGGAGGGCAAGGGCAGGGGTGCTGAGAGGGAGTTACAGGGAGTGTGAGGGCAGGGATGCTGAGGGGGAGTTACAGGGAGGGCGAGGGCAGGGATGCTGAGAGGGAGTTACAGGGAGGGCAAGGGCAGGGGTGCTGAGAGGGAGTTACAGGGAGGGCGAGGGCAGGGATGCTGAGAGGGAGTTACAGGGAGGGAGAGGGCTTGGATGCTAAGAGGGAGTTACAGGGAGGGTGAGGGCAGGGATGCTGAGAGGGAGTTACAGGGAGGGTGAGGGCAGGGATGCTGAGAGGGAGTTACAGGGAGGGAGAGGGCAGGGATGCTGAGAGGGAGTTACAGGGAGGGAGAGGGCAGGGATGCTGAGAGGGAGTTACAGGGAGGGCGAGGGCAGGGATGCTGAGGGGTGAGTTACAGGGAGGGTGAGGGCAGGGATGCTGAGGGGGGAGTTACAGGGAGGGTGAGGGGAGGGATGCTGAGAGGAAGTTACAGGGAGGGTGAGGGCAAGGATGCTGAGAGGGAGTTACAAGGAGAATGGGTGCTGGGATGCTGACAGGGAGTTATAGGGAGAGTGTGGGCAGGGGTGCTAACAGGGAGTTACAGGGAGGGTGAGGACAGGGATGCTGAGAGGGAGTTACAGGGAGGGTGAGGGCAGGGATGCTGAGAGGGAGTTACAGGGAGGGTGAGGGCAGGGATGCTGAGAGGGAGTTACAGGGAGGGTGAGGGCAGGGATGCTGAGAGGGAGTTACAGGGAGGGTGAGGGCAGGGATGCTGAGTGGGAGTTACAGGGAGGGTGAGGGCAGGATTCTGAGAGGGGGTTACAGGGAGGGTGAGGGCAGGGATGCTGAGGGGGAGTTACAGGGAGGGTGAGGGCATGGATGCTGAGAGGGAGTTACAGGGAGGGTGAGGGCAGGGATGCTGAGAGGGAGTTACAGGGAGGGTGAGGGCAGGGATGCTGAGAGGGAGTTACAGGGTGGGTGAGAACAGGGATGCTGAGAGGGAGTTACTGGGAGGGTGAGGGCAGGGATGCTGACAGGGAGTTACAGGGAGGGTGAGGGCAGGGATGCTGACAGGGAGTTACAGGGAGGGTGAGGGCAGGGATGCTGAGCGGGTGTTACAGGGAGGGTGAGGGCAGGGAAGCTGAGAGGGAGTTATAGGGAGGGCGAGTGCATGGATGCTGAGTGGGAGTTACAGGGAGGGTGAGGGCAGAGATGCTGACAGGGAGTTACAGGGAGGGTGAGGGAAGGGATGCTGAGAGGGAGGTACAGGGAGGGTGAGGGCAGGGATGCTGAGAGGGAGTTACAGGGAGGGCAAGGGCAGGGATGCTGAGAGGGAGTTACAGGGAGGGTGAGGGCAGGGATGCTGAGAGGGAGTTACAGGGAGGGTGAGGGCAGAGGGAGTTAGAGGGAGGGTGAGGGCAGGGATGCTGAGAGGGGGTTACAGGGAGGGTGAGGACAGGGATGCTGAGAGGGAGTTACAGGGAGGGTGAGGGCAGGGATGCTGAGAGGGAGTTACAGGGAGGGCAAGGGCAGGGGTGCTGAGAGGGAGTTACAGGGAGTGTGAGGGCAGGGATGCTGAGGGGGAGTTACAGGAAGGGCGAGGGCAGGGATGCTGAGAGGAAGTTACAGGGAGGGTGAGGGCAAGGATGCTGAGAATGGGTTACAGGAAGTGTGAGGGCAGGGATGCTGAGAGGGAGTTACAGGTAGGGTGAGGGCAGGGATGCTGAGAGGGAGTTACAGGGAGGGTGAGGGCAGAGGGAGTTAGAGGGAGGGTGAGGGCAGGGATGCTGAGAGGGGGTTACAGGGAGGGTGAGGACAGGGATGCTGAGAGGGAGTTACAGGGAGGGTGAGGGCAGGGATGCTGAGAGGGAGTTACAGGGAGGGCAAGGGCAGGGATGCTGAGAGGGAGTTACAGGGAGGGTGAGGGCAGGGATGCTGAGAGGGAGTTACAGGGAGGGTGAGGGCAGAGGGAGTTAGAGGGAGGGTGAGGGCAGGGATGCTGAGAGGGGGTTACAGGGAGGGTGAGGACAGGGATGCTGAGAGGGAGTTACAGGGAGGGTGAGGGCAGGGATGCTGAGAGGGAGTTACAGGGAGGGCAAGGGCAGGGGTGCTGAGAGGGAGTTACAGGGAGTGTGAGGGCAGGGATGCTGAGGGGGAGTTACAGGGAGGGCGAGGGCAGGGATGCTGAGAGGGAGTTACAGGGAGGGCAAGGGCAGGGGTGCTGACAGGGAGTTACAGGGAGTGTGAGGGCAGAGATGCTGAGGGGGAGTTACCGGGAAGGCGAGGGCAGGGATGCTGAGAGGGAGTTACAGGGAGGGTGAGGGCAGGGATGCTGAGAGGGAGTTACAGGGAGGGCGAGGGCAGGGATGCTGAGAGGGAGTTACAGGGAGGGAGAGGGCTTGGATGCTAAGAGGGAGTTACAGGGAGGGTGAGGGCAGGGATGCTGAGAGGGAGTTACAGGGAGGGTGAGGGCAGGGATGCTGAGAGGGAGTTACAGGGAGGGAGAGGGCAGGTATGCTGAGAGGGAGTTACAGGGAGGGAGAGGGCAGGGATGCTGAGAGGGAGTTACAGGGAGGGCGAGGGCAGGGATGCTGAGGGGTGAGTTACAGGGAGGGTGAGGGCAGGGATGCTGAGGGGGGAGTTACAGGGAGGGTGAGGGGAGGGATGCTGAGAGGAAGTTACAGGGAGGGTGAGGGCAAGGATGCTGAGAGGGAGTTACAAGAAGAATGGGTGCTGGGATGCTGACAGGGAGTTATAGGGAGAGTGTGGGCAGGGGTGCTAACAGGGAGTTACAGGGAGGGTGAGGACAGGGATGCTGAGAGGGAGTTACAGGGAGGGTGAGGGCAGGGATGCTGAGAGGGAGTTACAGGGAGGGTGAGGGCAGGGATGCTGAGAGGGAGTTACAGGGAGGGTGAGGGCAGGGATGCTGAGTGGGAGTTACAGGGAGGGTGAGGGCAGGGATTCTGAGAGGGGGTTACAGGGAGGGTGAGGGCAGGGATGCTGAGGGGGAGTTACAGGGAGGGTGAGGGCATGGATGCTGAGAGGGAGTTACAGGGAGGGTGAGGGCAGGGATGCTGAGAGGGAGTTACAGGGAGGGTGAGGGCAGGGATGCTGAGAGGGAGTTACAGGGAGGGTGAGAACAGGGATGCTGAGAGGGAGTTACAGGGAGGGTGAGGGCAGGGATGCTGACAGGGAGTTACAGGGAGGGTGAGGGCAGGGATGCTGACAGGGAGTTACAGGGAGGGTGAGGGCAGGGATGCTGAGCGGGTGTTACAGGGAGGGTGAGGGCAGGGAAGCTGAGAGGGAGTTATAGGGAGGGCGAGTGCATGGATGCTGAGAGGGAGTTACAGGGAGGGTGAGGGCAGGGATGCTGACAGGGAGTTACAGGGAGGGTGAGGGAAGGGATGCTGAGAGGGAGGTACAGGGAGGGTGAGGGCAGGGATGCTGAGAGGGAGTTACAGGGAGGGTGAGGGCAGGGATGCTGAGAGGTAGTTACAGGGAGGGTGAGGGCAGGTATACTGAGGGGGGAGTTACAGGGAGGGTTAGGATAGGGATGCTGAGAGGGAGTTACAGGGAGAGTGAGGGCAGGAATGCCGAGGGGGGAGTTACAGGGAGGGTGAGGACAGGGATGCTGAGAGGGAGTTACAGGGAGGGTGAGGGCAGGGATGCTGAGAGGGAGTTACAGGGAGGGTGAGGGCAGAGGGAGTTAGAGGGAGGGTGAGGGCAGGGATGCTGAGAGGGAGTTACAGGGAAGGTGAGGGCAGTGATGCTGAGAGGGAGTTACAGGGAGGGTGAGGGCAGTGATGCTGAGAGGGAGTTACAGGGAGGGTGAGGGCAGGGATGCTGAGGGGAGTTACAAGGAGGGTGAGGCAGGGATGCTGACAGGGAGTTAAAGGGAGGGTGAGGGCAGATTTGCTGAGAGGGAGTTACAGGGAGGGTGAGGGCAGTGATGCTGAGAGGGAGTTACAGGGAGGGTGAGGGCAGGGATGCTGAGGGGGGAGTTACAGGGAGGGTGAGGGCAGGGATGCTAAGAGGGAGTTACAGGGAGGGTGAGGGCAGGGATGCTAAGATGGAGTTACAGGGAGGGTGAGGGCAGGGATGCTGAGAGGGAGTTACAGGGAGAGTGAGGGCTGGGATGCTGAGAAGGAGTTACAGGGAGGGTGAGGGCAGGGATGCTGAGAGGGAGTTACAGGGAGGGCGAGAGCAGGGATGCTGACAGGGAGTTACATGGAGGGTGAGGGCATGGATGCTGACAGGGAGATACATGGAGGGCGAGGGCATGGATGCTGAGGGGGGAGTTACAGGGAGGGTGAGGGCAGGGATGCTGAGAGGGAGTTACATGTAGGCTGAGGGCAGGGATTCTGAGGGGAGAGTTACAGGGAGGGTGAGGACAGGGATTCTGAGGGGAGAGTTACAGGGAGGGTGAGGGCAGGGATGCTGAGAGGGAGTTACAGGGAGGGTGAGGGCAGTGGTGCTGAGAGTGAGTTACAGGCAGGGTGAGGGCAGGGATGCTGAGAGGGAGTTACAGGGAGGGTGAGGGCAGGGGCGCTGAGGGAGAGTTACAGGGAGGGTGAGGGCAGGGATGTTGAGAGGGAGTTACAGGGAGGGTGAGGGCAGGTATGCTGAGAGGGAGTTACAGGGAGGGTGAGGGCAGGGATGCTGAGAGGGAGTTACAGGGAGGGTGAGGACAGGGGCGCTGAGGGAGAGTTACAGGCAGGGTGAGGACAGGGATGCTGAGAGTGAGTTACAGGGAGGGTGAGGGCAGGGATGCTGAGAGGAAGTTACAGGGAGGGTGAGGGCAGGGATGCTGAGAGTGAGTTACAGGGAGGGTGAGGGCAGGGATGCTGAGAGTGAGTTACAGGGAGGGTGAGGGCAGGGAGGCTGAGAGGGAGTTACAGGGAGGGTGAGGGCAGGGAGGCTGAGAGGGAGTTACAGGGAGGGTGAGGGCAGGGGCGCTGAGGGAGAGTTACAGGGAGGGTGAGGGCAGGGATGTTGAGAGGGAGTTACAGGGAGGGTGAGGGCAGGTATGCTGAGAGGGAGTTACAGGGAGGGTGAGGTCAGGGATGCTGAGAGGGAGTTACAGGGAGGGTGAGGGCAGGGATGCTGAGAGGGAGTTACAGGGAGGGTGAGGACAGGGGCACTGAGGGAGAGTTACAGGCAGGGTGAGGACAGGGATGCTGAGAGTGAGTTACAGGGAGGGTGAGGGCAGGGATGCTGAGAGGAAGTTACAGGGAGGGTGAGGGCAGGGATGCTGAGAGTGAGTTACAGGGAGGGTGAGGGCAGGGATGCTGAGAGTGAGTTACAGGGAGGGTGAGGGCAGGGAGGCTGAGAGGGAGTTACAGGGAGGGTGAGGGCAGGGAGGCTGAGAGGGAGTTACAGGGAGGGTGAGGGCAGGGATGTTGAGAGGGAGTTACAGGGAGGGTGAGGGCAGGTATGCTGAGAGGGAGTTACAGGGAGGGTGAGGTCAGGGATGCTGAGAGGGAGTTACAGGGAGGGTGAGGGCAGGGATGCTGAGAGGGAGTTACAGGGAGGGTGAGGGCAGGGATGCTGAGAGTGAGTTACAGGGAGGGTGAGGGCAGGGATGCTGAGAGGGAGTTACAGGGAGGGTGAGGGCAGGGATGCTGAGAGGGAGTTACAGGGAGGGTGAGGGCAGTGTTGGTATAGTGCGATGGATCGATACCATAGGTGTGCAGTGGGGAGCCTTAGATAAAGTATTACCTCAGGAGTTACCTTGTATACAGACAGAACGAGACTTGAGATGTATATCTTGTTTATATAGTACTGAAATAGCAGGATCAATACAACAGGTTTCAGTATCATCAGCTTATCTCCTTCTGCCTCAGAGACTCTTCTAGAATAACCACATGTGAGGTAAAACAAACAAGTACATAACATATGCAACAGACAAACACTACATCTCTGTAACTATACAGCGCCATCTGCTGCCCCTGTACGGTAACTACATGCATATAAACGAAACCATAGTCTGTTGTCCATATTTCAACACCCCTTCTCAACAGACTGGGTTTCTTCAGTTAGACCCATCTTTGACGTAAGTCTCCAATGTCTCTCTCTGGTAAGAGGCTTAGTCATGATATCAGCTGTCATATCTTCTGTTGGGCAATAGTTCAACTCTATAAGACCTTGTTCCTGTAGATCCCTCAGGAAGTGATGCTTGACATCAATGTGCTTGGTTCTTGGGTTCACTCTTTCTGTTTGCGCTAATGCAATGCATCCTTGATTATCCTCATATATCTTGATAGGATCTTCTTGAGGCATTCCTAGGTCTGATAGTAGTTGTATTAACCATACCACTTCTTGACTGGCGTGAGCTGCTGCAATATATTCAGCTTCTGTAGAAGATAGTGCTACGGTAGACTGCTTCTTGCTTGTCCAGCTGATTAATCCTTCTCCAATAGAGAATAGATATCCACTTGTGGATTTTCTGTCACTTGTGTCTCCAGCCCAATCTGCGTCAACGTATCCTGTTAACTTGTGACTTGTGTTTGCTGAGAGCTTAAGTTTCTTGTTAATCGTTCCCTTTAAGTAACGAATTACCCTCTTAACTGCATTCCAATCCATCTTTGTTGGTTTAGAGACTTTTCTGCTTAAAATCCCGACTGCTGTGGAGATATCTGGTCTGGTGACGGTTGCAATGTATAGCAATTTTCCTATGGCTTTTCTGTATAGATGGTTATCCTCTAACAGGTTGCTCTGATCATTTGGTTCCTTTTCATAACTTGTCTCCATAGGAGTGCTTGCTGTCTTTGCATCTTGCATACCAAATTCCTCAATGGTTTCCTGAATTTTGTATTTCTGACTTAGTGTGAATGTTCCATCACCTTCTCTTGAGATTTGCATTCCCAAGTAATGCGTTATGTGGCCGAGGTCTTTTGTTTCAAACTGACGGTTTAGTTCTTGTAACAATTCAACTTCGTCCCCTTCTTGTTCGAAACAAACTAGCAAATCGTCCACGTAAATTAATACATAGAACCATCTTTCCTCTATCAACTTCGTATAGAGACATGGGTCTGCTTTGCTTCTGATGAATCCCTTTTCTGTCAGAACTCCATTTATCTTTGTATTCCATGCTCTTGCTGCTTGTTTAAGACCATATATACTCCTGTTCAGTTTACATACGTGATCTGGGTTCTGAGAATCCACGAAGCCTGGTGGTTGTTCCATGTATATATCTTCCTTTAGTTCACCATGTAGGAAAGCCGTCTTTACATCGAAATGTTTCACTTTCATACCCTTTATGGCTGCTGTTAGGAGTAAGGTTCTAATGGTAGTGTGCTTCACAACTGGAGCAAACGTTTCATCATAATCTTCTCCAAATTTCTGTGAATATCCTTTAGCAACAAGTCTTGCCTTGTATCTTTCTATTTTTCCTTCAGAATCATACTTGACCTTAAAAGTCCATTTACATCCTATGGCCTTTTTGTCTAATGGTAGTCTGGTCAATGTCCATGTCTGATTGTCTTCCATTGATTCCATTTCTTCTTTTGCGGCTCCTAGCCATTTCTGTGCTTCTCTTTCAGAAAAATTAGCAATTTCTTCCCATGTTGCAGGTTCTTGTATGTTAATGGCTTTTGCTTTGTAAGATAAACGTGTAGGTGCTTTTCCCTTGTTTTCTCTTGAAGAGCATCTCACACCCTCGGATGCACTCTCATGAGTGTCGCTGGTATTTGTCTTGTGTTGTGCTTCAACTTCTTGAATGATCTCTACTTCATCTGTTTCTTTGGATTTGGTGCTTTCTTCTTCTTCAGTAGAGTCTACTGGAGTTATGACATCATCTCGTGTTTCTTCTATGAATGTCACACTGTAGCTTATAACTACTTTTCCAGTTCTTGGATTTAAGATTCTGTAGCCTTTTGAATGTTCACTATAGCCAACTAGAACTCCCTCTTCTGCTCGGTTCTGCAACTTGCTTCGTTTTTCAGCAGGAATGTAAACGAAGGCTCTGCATCCAAAAACTCTAATGTGCTTTAAGCTAGGTTTCTTACCGTGCCACAGCTCATATGGTGTCTTCCTTACTGCTTTGGAAAGTAGTCTGTTTTGAAGATAGGTGGCTGTTGCTGCTGCTTCACCCCAATATTTATCAGGTAGTCCTGAATCTGTAAGCATGCACCTTATCATTTCTGTTAGTGATCTGTTTTTCCTCTCAGATACGCCATTTTGCTCTGGTGTATATGGTACTGTCTTCTGATGCTCAATACCGAGTCCTCTTAAGTACCGTTCTATTTTCTGTCCTGTGAACTCGCCTCCATTGTCGCTGCGAAGAGTTAGCATATTCCTCTTGAACCTGTTTCTGGTCATGTTCACATAGTCTTGCAGCTTTTCAAAGACTTCATCTTTACTTTTTATTAGATAAGTGACTGTGAACCTGGAGTAGTCATCAATGAATGTCAGCATATACCTTTTGTCTCCTACGGTTCGCGTTTTCATAGGTCCGCATACATCACTATGTACCAGGTCTAGTGGTCTGGAAGCTCTGTTTTCACTTTTCTTAGGAATTGTTGTCCTTGTCGCTTTCGCTTTTATGCAGCATTGACACTTCATCATTTCTGAACAGTCTGACACTTTGAGATCCCTGGCTAGGTCTCTCTTCTGCGTTTCCTTTATGCAATCTGGGTGTCTGTGTCCTAATCTTCTATGCCACTTGTGAATACAGTCAGCGTGTTTCTGTGTACTCAGCTTTGCCTGCTGTGCTGCAATATCCAGACAGTATAAATGTTCTTTTATTCTGGCTGTAGCTAGTGTTTCTCTTCCGTTTTGGATAAAACACTTATTATTCTGAAACTTTACAGTAAGTCCTTTTTCTACTAGATTCTTTACTGATAGCAGTGCTCCCTCAAGCTTGGGAACATATAGCACATCTGTTACGGGTATTTCTGCATAGCTGCCATTACCCTTGGAGCATAGGAATTTACCATTCCCTTTCCCTTCTGCAATGATATTTGTTCCATCTGCTAGGTAGATTGTTTCTTTATGGTTCAAATCAAGTTCAGTAAAAAAGTCCTTGTTATTTGTCATGTGACTAGTCGCTCCTGAGTCTACATACCACTTTTCTGATAATTGGTTTACTGTCGCTTTAAATGTTCCATTCCACTTGTGTGCTCCTGTATCTGTAAGTGTGGCTTTGGCTCTTTGTTTGTGTAATCTTTCTGGTGGTTTGTGCTGCTCTGTCTTCCATATGGTGCAATCTCTTTTCAGGTGACCCACTTTCTTGCATCTGAAACATGCTCTTGTTTCCCTGGTGTGTGGCTTAGTGTCCGCCATTTTAAGTGCTTTCTCTGTGTCACTTTCAGTATTGCACTCTGTAAGCTCCTTTCTGCGTTGATACTCCTCTATGAGCCTGTTCTTCACAAAGTCTGGTGTGATTTCTGCTTCAGGTCTCATTTCTAGTGCGTTTATTAGTGCACTGTATGTATCTGGTAAACTGCAAAGGAGGATGGCTACTATGTGGTTGCTTTTGATTTCTTCTCCCATTGACCTGAGCTGTATGGTTATCTCTAGTAGTGCACTGATGTGTTCTTGCATTGTCTTGCCTTTATTAAATCTCATTTGATATAATTTTCTTAATAGGAATAGTTTGCTGTTCAAACTTGCTCCTTCATGCACTCTCTGCAAAGCACACCACATGCCTTTAGCTGTACTCTCTTGTCTGATGTGTATAAGCTGTTCATCTTCCACTAGTAAACTTATAGTGGCTCTTGCCTGTCTGTCCTTCTTAATCCACTGCTGATCCTCTCCTTCAGGTCTGTCTGCATTTATAACATCCCATAAATCATCTCTGGTTAATAGCATTTCTACTTTAAACTTCCATGTTTGATAGTTCTCATTAGAAAGCTTGCTTGCAGCTAGTCTGAGATCTGTGTAATTTGCCATAACCCTTCCTTGTATAGATCTCTCTATTCTTCTGTGGTATTAAACTTGTTTTACTCACAGTTTTCTTTCCAAGGTTCTCCTGGGTTGTTTCTTGTGCGTTACACAGTCTGCTGTCTGCGTCTGCTGGGACTTGCAGTGCGACTCGTGATCTGGATGCTGCTTAGGATGCACTCCTGAAAACTTTATCTTGTACAGACTCCAGTCTGGGCCCATAACCTGTTGGTATAGTGCGATGGATCGATACCATAGGTGTGCAGTGGGGAGCCTTAGATAAAGTATTACCTCAGGAGTTACCTTGTATACAGACAGAACGAGACTTGAGATGTATATCTTGTTTATATAGTACTGAAATAGCAGGATCAATACAACAGGTTTCAGTATCATCAGCTTATCTCCTTCTCCCTCAGAGACTCTTCTAGAATAACCACATGTGAGGTAAAACAAACAAGTACATAACATATGCAACAGACAAACACTACATCTCTGTAACTATACAGCGCCATCTGCTGCCCCTGTACGGTAACTACATGCATATAAACGAAACCATAGTCTGTTGTCCATATTTCAACAGGCAGGGATGCTAAGAGGGAGTTACAGGTAGGGTGAGGGCAGGGATGCTGAGAGGGAGTTACAGGGAGGGTGAGGGCATGTATGCTGACAGGGAGATACATGGAGGGCGAGGGCATGGATGCTGAGAGGGAGAAACATATAGGGTGAGGGCAGGGATGCTGAGAGGGAGGTACAGGGAGGGTGAGGGAAGGGATGCTGAGGGGGGAGTTACAGGGGGGGGTGAGGGCAGGGATGCTGAGAGGGAGTTACAGGGAGGGTGAGGGAAGGGATGCTGACAGGGAGTTACAGGGAGGGCAAGGGCATGGATGCTGAGAGGGAGTTACAGGGAGGGTGAGGGGAGGAATGCTGAGAGGGAGTTACAGGGAGGGTGAGGGCAGGGATGCTGAGAGGGAGTTACAGGGAGGGTGAGGACAGGGATGCTGAGGGGAGTTACAGTTAGGGTGAGGGCAGGGATGCTGAGAGGGAGTTACGGGGAGGGTGAGGGCAGGGATGCTGAGAGGGAGGTACAGGGAGGGTGAGGGCAGGGATGCTAAGAGGGAGTTAAAGGGAGGGTGAGGACAGGGATGCTGAGAGGGAGGAACAGGGAGGGTGAGGGCAGGGATGCTGAGAGGGAGTTACAGGGAATGTGAGGGCAGGGATGCTGACAGGGAGTCACAGGGAGAGTGAGGGCAGGGATGCTGAGACGGAGTTACAGGGAATGTGAGGGCAGGGATGCTGACAGGGAGTCACAGGGAGAGTGAGGGCAGGGATGCTGAGAGGGAGTTACAGGGAGGGTGAGGGCAGGGATGCTGAGAGGGAGTTACAGGGAGGGTGAGGGCAGGGATGCTGAGAGGGAGTTACAGGGAGGGTGAGGGCAGGGATGCTGACAGGTAGTTACAGGGAGGGCGAGGGCATGGATGCTGACAGGGAGTTACAGGGAGGGTGAGGGCAGGGATGCTGAGAGGGAGTCGCAGGGAGGGTGAGGGCAGGGATGCTGAGAGGGAGGAACAGGGAGGGTGAGGGCAGGGATGCTGAGAGGGAGTTACAGGGAGGGTGAGGGCAGGGATGCTGAGAGGGAGTTACAGGGAGGGAGAGGGCAAGGATGCTGAGAGGGAGTTAAAGGGAGGGTGAGGCCAGGGATGCTGAGAGGGAGTTACAGGGAGTGTGAGGGCAGGGATGCTGACAGGGAGTTACAGGGAGGGTGAGGGCAGGGATGCTGAGGGGGAGTTACAGGGAGGGTGAGGGCAGGGATGATGACAGGGAGTTACAGGGAGGGTGAGGGCAGGGATGCTGAGAGGGAGTTACATGTAGGGTGAGGGCAGGGATGCTGAGAGGGAGGTACAGGGAGGGTGAGGGCAGGGATGCTGAGAGGGAGTTAAAGGGAGGGTGAGGGCAGGGATGCTGAGAGGGAGGAACAGGGAGGGTGAGGGCAGGGATGCTGAGAGGGAGTTACAGTGATTGTGAGGGCAGGGATGCTGACAGGGAGTCACAGGGAGAGTGAGGGCAGGGATGCTGAGAGGGAGTTACAGGGAGGGTGAGGGCAGGGATGCTGAGAGGGAGTTACAGGGAGGGTGAGGGCAGGGATGCTGAGAGGGAGTTACAGGGAGGGTGAGGGCAGGGATGCTGACAGGTAGTTACAGGGAGGGCGAGGGCATGGATGCTGACAGGGAGTTACAGGGAGGGTGAGGGCAGGGATGCTGAGAGGGAGTTACAGGGAGGGTGAAGGCAGGGATGCTGAGAGGGAGTTACAGGGAGGGTGAGGGCAGGGATGCTGAGAGGGAGTTACAGGGAGGGTGAGGGCAGGGATGCTGAGAGGGGGTTACAGGGAGGGTGAGGGCAGGGATGCTGACAGGGAGTTACAAGGAGGGTGAGGGAAGGGATGCTGACAGGTAGTTACAGGGAGGGAGAGGGCAGGGATGCTGAGAGGGAGTTACAGGGAGGGCGAGGGTTGGGATGATGAGAGGGAGTTACAGGGAGGGTGAGGGCAGGGAAGCTGAGAGTGAGTTACAGGGAGGGTGAGGACAGGGATGCTGACAGGGAGTTACAGGGAGGGTGAGGGCAGGGATGCTGAGAGGGAGTTACAGGGAGGGTGAGGGCAGGGATGCTGACAGGGAGTTACAGGGAGGGTGAGGGCAGGGATGCTGAGAGGGTGTTACAGGGAGGGTGAGGGCAGGGATGCTGAGAGGGAGTTACAGGGAGGGTGAGGGCAGGGATGCTGAGAGGGAGTAACAGGGAGGGAGAGGGCAGGGATGCTGAGAGGGAGTTACAGGGAGGGAGAGGGCAGGGATGCTGAGAGGGAGCTACAGGGAGGGCAAGGGCAGGGATGCTGAGGGGTGAGTTACAGGGAGGGTGAGGGCAGGGATGCTGAGGGGGGAGTTACAGGGAGGGTGAGGGGAGGGATGCTGAGAGGAAGTTACAGGGAGGGTGAGGGCAAGGATGCTGAGAGGGAGTTACAAGGAGAATGAGGGAAGGGATGCTTACAGGGAGTTACAGGTAGAGTGTGGGCAGGGGTGCTAACAGGGAGTTACAGGGAGTGTGAGGACAGGGATGCTGAGAGGGAGTTACAGGGAGGGTGAGGGCAGGGATGCTGAGAGGGAGTTACAGGGAGGGTGAGGGCAGGGATGCTGAGAGGGAGTTACAGGGAGGGTGAGGGCATGGATCCTGAGAGGGAGTTACAGGGAGGGTGAGGGCAGGGATGCTGAGAGGGGGTTACAGGGAGGGTGAGGGCATGGATGCTGACAGGTAGTTACACGGAGGGTGAGGGCAGGGATGCTGAGAGGGAGTTACAGGGAGGGAGAGGGCAGGGATGCTGAAGGGGAGTTACAGGGAGGGCGAGGGCAGGGATGCTGAGAGGGAGTTACAGGGAGGGTGAGGGCAGGGAGGCTGAGAGGGAGTTACAGGGAGGGTGAGGGCAGGGGCGCTGAGGGAGAGTTACAGGGAGGGTGAGGGCAGGGATGTTGAGAGGGAGTTACAGGGAGGGTGAGGGCAGGTATGCTGAGAGGGAGTTACAGGGAGGGTGAGGTCAGGGATGCTGAGAGGGAGTTACAGGGAGGGTGAGGGCAGGGATGCTGAGAGGGAGTTACATGTAGGGTGAGGGCAGGGATGCTGAGAGGGAGGTACAGGGAGGGTGAGGGCAGGGATGCTGAGAGGGAGTTAAAGGGAGGGTGAGGGCAGGGATGCTGAGAGGGAGGAACAGGGAGGGTGAGGGCAGGGATGCTGAGAGGGAGTTACAGGGAATGTGAGGGCAGGGATGCTGACAGGGAGTCACAGGGAGAGTGAGGGCAGGGATGCTGAGAGGGAGTTACAGGGAGGGTGAGGGCAGGGATGCTGAGAGGGAGTTACAGGGAGGGTGAGGGCAGGGATGCTGAGAGGGAGTTACAGAGAGGGTGAGGGCAGGGATGCTGAGGGGGGAGTTACAGGGAGGGTGAGGGGAGGGATGCTGAGAGGAAGTTACAGGGAGGGTGAGGGCAAGGATGCTGAGAGGGAGTTACAAGGAGAATGAGGGAAGGGATGCTTACAGGGAGTTACAGGTAGAGTGTGGGCAGGGGTGCTAACAGGGAGTTACAGGGAGGGTGAGGACAGGGATGCTGAGAGGGAGTTACAGGGAGGGTGAGGGCAGGGATGCTGAGAGGGAGTTACAGGGAGGGTGAGGGCAGGGATGCTGAGAGGGAGTTACAGGGAGGGTGAGGGCATGGATCCTGAGAGGGAGTTACAGGGAGGGTGAGGGCAGGGATGCTGAGAGGGGGTTACAGGGAGGGTGAGGGCATGGATGCTGACAGGTAGTTACACGGAGGGTGAGGGCAGGGATGCTGAGAGGGAGTTACAGGGAGGGAGAGGGCAGGGATGCTGAAGGGGAGTTACAGGGAGGGCGAGGGCAGGGATGCTGAGAGGGAGTTACAGGGAGGGTGAGGGCAGGGAGGCTGAGAGGGAGTTACAGGGAGGGTGAGGGCAGGGGCGCTGAGGGAGAGTTACAGGGAGCGTGAGGGCAGGGATGTTGAGAGGGAGTTACAGGGAGGGTGAGGGCAGGTATGCTGAGAGGGAGTTACAGGGAGGGTGAGGTCAGGGATGCTGAGAGGGAGTTACAGGGAGGGTGAGGGCAGGGATGCTGAGAGGGAGTTACAGGGAGGGTGAGGGCAGGGATGCTAAGAGGGAGTTACAGGGAGGGTGAGGGCAGGGATGCTGAGAGGGAGTTACAGGGAGGGTGAGGGCAGGGATGCTGAGAGGGAGTTACAGGAAGGGTGAGGGCATGTATGCTGACAGGGAGATACATGGAGGGCGAGGGCATGGATGCTGAGAAGGAGTTACATATAGGGTGGGGGCAGGGATGCTGAGAGGGAGGTACAGGGAGGGTTAGTAAAGGGATGCTGCGGGGGGAGTTACAGGGGGGGGGGTGAGGGCAGGGATGCTGAGAGGGAGTTACAGGGAGGGTGAGGGCAGGGATGCTGAGAGGGAGTTACAGGGAGGGTGAGGGGAGGGATGCTGAGAGGGAGTTACAGGGAGGGTGAGGGAAGGGATGTTGACAGGGAGTTACAGGGAGGGTGAGGGCAGGGATGCTGACAGGGAGTTATAGGGAGGGTGAGGGAAGGGATGCTGACAGGGAGTTACAGGGAGGGCGAGGGCAGGGATGCTGACAGGGAGTTACAGGGAGGGTGAGGAAAGGGATGCTGACAGGGAGTTACAGGGAGGGCAAGGGCATGGATGCTGAGAGGGAGTTACAGGGAGGGTGAGGGGAGGAATGCTGAGAGGGAGTTACAGAGAGGGTGAGGGCAGGGATGCTGAGAGGGAGTTACAGGGAGGGTGAGGGCAGGGATGCCGAGAGGGAGTTACAGGGAGGGCTAGGGCAGGGATGCTGAGGGGAGTTACAGTTAGGATGAGGGCAGGGATGCTGAAAGGGAGTTAGGGGGAGGGTGAGGGCAGGGGCGCTGAGGGAGAGTTACAGGGAGGGTGAGGGCAGGGATGCTGAGAGGGAGTTACATGTAGGGTGAGGGCAGGGATGCTGAGAGGGAGGTACAGGGAGGGTGAGGGCAGGGATGCTGAGAGGGAGCTACAGGGAGGGCGAGGGCAGGGATGCTGAGGGGTGAGTTACAGGGAGGGTGAGGGCAGGGATGCTGAGGGGGGAGTAACAGGGAGGGTGAGGGGAGGGATGCTGAGAGGAAGTTACAGGGAGGGTGAGGGCAAGGATGCTGAGAGGGAGTTACAAGGAGAATGAGGGAAGGGATGCTTACAGGGAGTTACAGGTAGAGTGTGGGCAGGGGTGCTAACAGGGAGTTACAGGGAGTGTGAGGACAGGGATGCTGAGAGGGAGTTACAGGGAGGGTGAGGGCAGGGATGCTGAGAGGGAGTTACAGGGAGGGTGAGGGCAGGGATGCTGAGAGGGAGTTACAGGGAGGGTGAGGGCATGGATCCTGAGAGGGAGTTACAGGGAGGGTGAGGGCAGGGATGCTGAGAGGGGGTTACAGGGAGGGTGAGGGCATGGATGCTGACAGGTAGTTACACGGAGGGTGAGGGCAGGGATGCTGAGAGGGAGTTACAGGGAGGGAGAGGGCAGGGATGCTGAAGGGGAGTTACAGGGAGGGCGAGGGCAGGGATGCTGAGAGGGAGTTACAGGGAGGGTGAGGGCAGGGAGGCTGAGAGGGAGTTACAGGGAGGGTGAGGGCAGGGGCGCTGAGGGAGAGTTACAGGGAGGGTGAGGGCAGGGATGTTGAGAGGGAGTTACAGGGAGGGTGAGGGCAGGTATGCTGAGAGGGAGTTACAGGGAGGGTGAGGTCAGGGATGCTGAGAGGGAGTTACAGGGAGGGTGAGGGCAGGGATGCTGAGAGGGAGTTACATGTAGGGTGAGGGCAGGGATGCTGAGAGGGAGGTACAGGGAGGGTGAGGGCAGGGATGCTGAGAGGGAGTTAAAGGGAGGGTGAGGGCAGGGATGCTGAGAGGGAGGAACAGGGAGGGTGAGGGCAGGGATGCTGAGAGGGAGTTACAGGGAATGTGAGGGCAGGGATGCTGACAGGGAGTCACAGGGAGAGTGAGGGCAGGGATGCTGAGAGGGAGTTACAGGGAGGGTGAGGGCAGGGATGCTGAGAGGGAGTTACAGGGAGGGTGAGGGCAGGGATGCTGAGAGGGAGTTACAGAGAGGGTGAGGGCAGGGATGCTGAGGGGGGAGTTACAGGGAGGGTGAGGGGAGGGATGCTGAGAGGAAGTTACAGGGAGGGTGAGGGCAAGGATGCTGAGAGGGAGTTACAAGGAGAATGAGGGAAGGGATGCTTACAGGGAGTTACAGGTAGAGTGTGGGCAGAGGTGCTAACAGGGAGTTACAGGGAGGGTGAGGACAGGGATGCTGAGAGGGAGTTACAGGGAGGGTGAGGGCAGGGATGCTGAGAGGGAGTTACAGGGAGGGTGAGGGCAGGGATGCTGAGAGGGAGTTACAGGGAGGGTGAGGGCATGGATCCTGAGAGGGAGTTACAGGGAGGGTGAGGGCAGGGATGCTGAGAGGGGGTTACAGGGAGGGTGAGGGCATGGATGCTGACAGGTAGTTACACGGAGGGTGAGGGCAGGGATGCTGAGAGGGAGTTACAGGGAGGGAGAGGGCAGGGATGCTGAAGGGGAGTTACAGGGAGGGCGAGGGCAGGGATGCTGAGAGGGAGTTACAGGGAGGGTGAGGGCAGGGATGCTGAGAGGGAGTTACAGGGAGGGTGAGGGCAGGGGCGCTGAGGGAGAGTTACAGGGAGCGTGAGGGCAGGGATGTTGAGAGGGAGTTACAGGGAGGGTGAGGGCAGGTATGCTGAGAGGGAGTTACAGGGAGGGTGAGGTCAGGGATGCTGAGAGGGAGTTACAGGGAGGGTGAGGGCAGGGATGCTGAGAGGGAGTTACAGGGAGGGTGAGGGCAGGGATGCTAAGAGGGAGTTACAGGGAGGGTGAGGGCAGGGATGCTGAGAGGGAGTTACAGGGAGGGTGAGGGCAGGGATGCTGAGAGGGAGTTACAGGAAGGGTGAGGGCATGTATGCTGACAGGGAGATACATGGAGGGCGAGGGCATGGATGCTGAGAAGGAGTTACATATAGGGTGGGGGCAGGGATGCTGAGAGGGAGGTACAGGGAGGGTTAGTAAAGGGATGCTGCGGGGGGAGTTACAGGGGGGGGGGTGAGGGCAGGGATGCTGAGAGGGAGTTACAGGGAGGGTGAGGGCAGGGATGCTGAGAGGGAGTTACAGGGAGGGTGAGGGGAGGGATGCTGAGAGGGAGTTAAAGGGAGGGTGAGGGAAGGGATGTTGACAGGGAGTTACAGGGAGGGTGAGGGCAGGGATGCTGACAGGGAGTTATAGGGAGGGTGAGGGAAGGGATGCTGACAGGGAGTTACAGGGAGGGCGAGGGCAGGGATGCTGACAGGGAGTTACAGGGAGGGTGAGGAAAGGGATGCTGACAGGGAGTTACAGGGAGGGCAAGGGCATGGATGCTGAGAGGGAGTTACAGGGAGGGTGAGGGGAGGAATGCTGAGAGGGAGTTACAGAGAGGGTGAGGGCAGGGATGCTGAGAGGGAGTTACAGGGAGGGTGAGGGCAGGGATGCCGAGAGGGAGTTACAGGGAGGGCTAGGGCAGGGATGCTGAGGGGAGTTACAGTTAGGATGAGGGCAGGGATGCTGAAAGGGAGTTACGGGGAGGGTGAGGGCAGGGGCGCTGAGGGAGAGTTACAGGGAGGGTGAGGGCAGGGATGCTGAGAGGGAGTTACATGTAGGGTGAGGGCAGGGATGCTGAGAGGGAGGTACAGGGAGGGTGAGGGCAGGGATGCTGAGAGGGAGTTAAAGGGAGGGTGAGGGCAGGGATGCTGAGAGGGAGGAACAGGGAGGGTGAGGGCAGGGATGCTGAGAGGGAGGTACAGGGAGGGTGAGGGCAGGGATGCTGAGAGGGAGTTACAGGGAGGGTGAGGGCAGGGATGTTGAGAGGGAGTTACAGGGAGGGTGAGGGCAGGTATGCTGAGAGGGAGTTACAGGGAGGGTGAGGTCAGGGATGCTGAGAGGGAGTTACAGGGAGGGTGAGGGCAGGGATGCTGAGAGGGAGTTACATGTAGGGTGAGGGCAGGGATGCTGAGAGGGAGGTACAGGGAGGGTGAGGGCAGGGATGCTGAGAGGGAGTTAAAGGGAGGGTGAGGGCAGGGATGCTGAGAGGGAGGAACAGGGAGGGTGAGGGCAGGGATGCTGAGAGGGAGTTACAGGGAATGTGAGGGCAGGGATGCTGACAGGGAGTCACAGGGAGAGTGAGGGCAGGGATGCTGAGAGGGAGTTACAGGGAGGGTGAGGGCAGGGATGCTGAGAGGGAGTTACAGGGAGGGTGAGGGCAGGGATGATGAGAGGGAGTTACAGAGAGGGTGAGGGCAGGGATGCTGAGGGGGGAGTTACAGGGAGGGTGAGGGGAGGGATGCTGAGAGGAAGTTACAGGGAGGGTGAGATCAAGGATGCTGAGAGGGAGTTACAAGGAGAATGAGGGAAGGGATGCTTACAGGGAGTTACAGGTAGAGTGTGGGCAGGGGTGCTAACAGGGAGTTACAGGGAGGGTGAGGACAGGGATGCTGAGAGGGAGTTACAGGGAGGGTGAGGGCAGGGATGCTGAGAGGGAGTTACAGGGAGGGTGAGGGCAGGGATGCTGAGAGGGAGTTACAGGGAGGGTGAGGGCATGGATCCTGAGAGGGAGTTACAGGGAGGGTGAGGGCAGGGATGCTGAGAGGGGGTTACAGGGAGGGTGAGGGCATGGATGCTGACAGGTAGTTACACGGAGGGTGAGGGCAGGGATGCTGAGAGGGAGTTACAGGGAGGGAGAGGGCAGGGATGCTGAAGGGGAGTTACAGGGAGGGCGAGGGCAGGGATGCTGAGAGGGAGTTACAGGGAGGGTGAGGGCAGGGAGGCTGAGAGGGAGTTACAGGGAGGGTGAGGGCAGGGGCGCTGAGGGAGAGTTACAGGGAGCGTGAGGGCAGGGATGTTGAGAGGGAGTTACAGGGAGGGTGAGGGCAGGTATGCTGAGAGGGAGTTACAGGGAGGGTGAGGTCAGGGATGCTGAGAGGGAGTTACAGGGAGGGTGAGGGCAGGGATGCTGAGAGGGAGTTACAGGGAGGGTGAGGGCAGGGATGCTAAGAGGGAGTTACAGGGAGGGTGAGGGCAGGGATGCTGAGAGGGAGTTACAGGGAGGGTGAGGGCAGGGATGCTGAGAGGGAGTTACAGGAAGGGTGAGGGCATGTATGCTGACAGGGAGATACATGGAGGGCGAGGGCATGGATGCTGAGAAGGAGTTACATATAGGGTGGGGGCAGGGATGCTGAGAGGGAGGTACAGGGAGGGTTAGTAAAGGGATGCTGCGGGGGGAGTTACAGGGGGGGGGTGAGGGCAGGGATGCTGAGAGGGAGTTACAGGGAGGGTGAGGGCAGGGATGCTGAGAGGGAGTTACAGGGAGGGTGAGGGGAGGGATGCTGAGAGGGAGTTACAGGGAGGGTGAGGGAAGGGATGTTGACAGGGAGTTACAGGGAGGGTGAGGGCAGGGATGCTGACAGGGAGTTATAGGGAGGGTGAGGGAAGGGATGCTGACAGGGAGTTACAGGGAGGGCGAGGGCAGGGATGCTGACAGGGAGTTACAGGGAGGGTGAGGAAAGGGATGCTGACAGGGAGTTACAGGGAGGGCAAGGGCATGGATGCTGAGAGGGAGTTACAGGGAGGGTGAGGGGAGGAATGCTGAGAGGGAGTTACAGAGAGGGTGAGGGCAGGGATGCTGAGAGGGAGTTACAGGGAGGGTGAGGGCAGGGATGCCGAGAGGGAGTTACAGGGAGGGCTAGGGCAGGGATGCTGAGGGGAGTTACAGTTAGGATGAGGGCAGGGATGCTGAAAGGGAGTTACGGGGAGGGTGAGGGCAGGGGCGCTGAGGGAGAGTTACAGGGAGGGTGAGGGCAGGGATGCTGAGAGGGAGTTACATGTAGGGTGAGGGCAGGGATGCTGAGAGGGAGGTACAGGGAGGGTGAGGGCAGGGATGCTGAGAGGGAGTTAAAGGGAGGGTGAGGGCAGGGATGCTGAGAGGGAGGAACAGGGAGGGTGAGGGCAGGGATGCTGAGAGGGAGGTACAGGGAGGGTGAGGGCAGGGATGCTGAGAGGGAGTTACAGGGAGGGTGAGGGCAGGGATGCTAAGAGGGAGTTACAGGGAGGGTGAGGGCAGGGATGCTGAGAGGGAGTTACAGGGAGGGTGAGGGCAGGGATGCTGAGAGGGAGTTACAGGAAGGGTGAGGGAATGTATGCTGACAGGGAGATACATGGAGGGCGAGGGCATGGATGCTGAGAAGGAGTTACATATAGGGTGAGGGCAGGGATGCTGAGAGGGAGGTACAGGGAGGGTGAGGAAAGGGATGCTGAGGGGGGAGTTACAGGGGGGGGGTGAGGGCAGGGATGCTGAGAGGGAGTTACAGGGAGGGTGAGGGCAGGGATGCTGAGAGGGAGTTACAGGGAGGGTGAGGGGAGGGATGCTGAGAGGGAGTTACAGGGAGGGTGAGGGAAGGGATGTTGACAGGGAGTTACAGGGAGGGTGAGGGCAGGGATGCTGACAGGGAGTTATAGGGAGGGTGAGGGAAGGGATGCTGACAGGGAGTTACAGGGAGGGCGAGGGCAGGGATGCTGACAGGGAGTTACAGGGAGGGTGAGGGAAGGGATGCTGAGAGGGAGTTACAGGGAGGGTGAGGGCAGGGATGCTGAAAGGGAGTTACGGGGAGGGTGAGGGCAGGGGCGCTGAGGGAGAGTTACAGGGAGGGTGAGGGCAGGGATGCTGAGAGGGAGTTACATGTAGGGTGAGGGCAGGGATGCTGAGAGGGAGGTACAGGGAGGGTGAGGGCAGGGATGCTGAGAGGGAGTTAAAGGGAGGGTGAGGGCAGGGATGCTGAGAGGGAGGAACAGGGAGGGTGAGGGCAGGGATGCTAAGAGGGAGTTACAGGGAGGGTGAGGGCAGGGATGCTGAGAGGGAGTTACAGGGAGGGTGAGGGCAGGGATGCTGAGAGGGAGTTACAGGAAGGGTGAGGGCATGTATGCTGACAGGGAGATACATGGAGGGCGAGGGCATGGATGCTGAGAAGGAGTTACATATAGGGTGAGGGCAGGGATGCTGAGAGGGAGGTACAGGGAGGGTGAGGATAGGGATGCTGAGGGGGGAGTTACAGGGGGGGGGGGTGAGGGCAGGGATGCTGAGAGGGAGTTACAGGGAGGGTGAGGGCAGGGATGCTGAGAGGGAGTTATAGGGAGGGTGAGGGAAGGGATGCTGACAGGGAGTTACAGGGAGGGCGAGGGCAGGGATGCTGACAGGGAGTTACAGGGAGGGTGAGGAAAGGGATGCTGACAGGGAGTTACAGGGAGGGCAAGGGCATGGATGCTGAGAGGGAGTTACAGGGAGGGTGAGGGGAGGAATGCTGAGAGGGAGTTACAGGGAGGGTGAGGGCAGGGATGCTGAGAGGGAGTTACAGGAAGGGTGAGGGCATGTATGCTGACAGGGAGATACATGGAGGGCGAGGGCATGGATGCTGAGAAGGAGTTACATATAGGGTGAGGGCAGGGATGCTGAGAGGGAGGTACAGGGAGGGTGAGGAAAGGGATGCTGAGGGGGGAGTTACAGGGGGGGGGGTGAGGGCAGGGATGCTGAGAGGGAGTTACAGGGAGGGTGAGGGCAGGGATGCTGAGAGGGAGTTACAGGGAGGGTGAGGGGAGGGATGCTGAGAGGGAGTTACAGGGAGGGTGAGGGAAGGGATGTTGACAGGGAGTTACAGGGAGGGTGAGGGCAGGGATGCTGACAGGGAGTTATAGGGAGGGTGAGGGAAGGGATGCTGACAGGGAGTTACAGGGAGGGCGAGGGCAGGGATGCTGACAGGGAGTTACAGGGAGGGTGAGGAAAGGGATGCTGACAGGGAGTTACAGGGAGGGCAAGGGCATGGATGCTGAGAGGGAGTTACAGGGAGGGTGAGGGGAGGAATGCTGAGAGGGAGTTACAGGGAGGGTGATGGAATGTATGCTGACAGGGAGATACATGGAGGGCGAGGGCATGGATGCTGAGAAGGAGTTACATATAGGGTGAGGGCAGGGATGCTGAGAGGGAGGTACAGGGAGGGTGAGGAAAGGGATGCTGAGGGGGGAGTTACAGGGGGGGGTGAGGGCAGGGATGCTGAGAGGGAGTTACAGGGAGGGTGAGGGCAGGGATGCTGAGAGGGAGTTACAGGGAGGGTGAGGGGAGGGATGCTGAGAGGGAGTTACAGGGAGGGTGAGGGAAGGGATGTTGACAGGGAGTTACAGGGAGGGTGAGGGCAGGGATGCTGACAGGGAGTTATAGGGAGGGTGAGGGAAGGGATGCTGACAGGGAGTTACAGGGAGGGCGAGGGCAGGGATGCTGACAGGGAGTTACAGGGAGGGTGAGGGAAGGGATGCTGAGAGGGAGTTACAGGGAGGGTGAGGGCAAGGATGCTGAAAGGGAGTTACGGGGAGGGTGAGGGCAGGGGCGCTGAGGGAGAGTTACAGGGAGGGTGAGGGCAGGGATGCTGAGAGGGAGTTACATGTAGGGTGAGGGCAGGGATGATGAGAGGGAGGTACAGGGAGGGTGAGGGCAGGGATGCTGAGAGGGAGTTAAAGGGAGGGTGAGGGCAGGGATGCTGAGAGGGAGGAACAGGGAGGGTGAGGGCAGGGATGCTGAGAGGGAGTTACAGGGAGGGTGAGGGCAGGGATGCTGAGAGGGAGTTACAGGGAGGGTGAGGGCAGGGATGCTAAGAGGGAGTTACAGGGAGGGTGAGGGCAGGGATGCTGAGAGGGAGTTACAGGGAGGGTGAGGGCAGGGATGCTGAGAGGGAGTTACAGGAAGGGTGAGGGAATGTATGCTGACAGGGAGATACATGGAGGGCGAGGGCATGGATGCTGAGAAGGAGTTACATATAGGGTGAGGGCAGGGATGCTGAGAGGGAGGTACAGGGAGGGTGAGGAAAGGGATGCTGAGGGGGGAGTTACAGGGGGGGGTGAGGGCAGGGATGCTGAGAGGGAGTTACAGGGAGGGTGAGGGCAGGGATGCTGAGAGGGAGATACAGGGAGGGTGAGGGGAGGGATGCTGAGAGGGAGTTACAGGGAGGGTGAGGGAAGGGATGTTGACAGGGAGTTACAGGGAGGGTGAGGGCAGGGATGCTGACAGGGAGTTATAGGGAGGGTGAGGGAAGGGATGCTGACAGGGAGTTACAGGGAGGGCGAGGGCAGGGATGCTGACAGGGAGTTACAGGGAGGGTGAGGGAAGGGATGCTGAGAGGGAGTTACAGGGAGGGTGAGGGCAGGGATGCTGAAAGGGAGTTACGGGGAGGGTGAGGGCGGGGGCGCTGAGGGAGAGTTACAGGGAGGGTGAGGGCAGGGATGCTGAGAGGGAGTTACATGTAGGGTGAGGGCAGGGATGCTGAGAGGGAGGTACAGGGAGGGTGAGGGCAGGGATGCTGAGAGGGAGTTAAAGGGAGGGTGAGGGCAGGGATGCTGAGAGGGAGGAACAGGGAGGGTGAGGGCAGGGATGCTGAGAGGGAGTTACAGGGAGGGTGAGGGCAGGGATGCTGAGAGGGAGTTACAGGGAGGGTGAGGGCAGGGATGCTAAGAGGGAGTTACAGGGAGGGTGAGGGCAGGGATGCTGAGAGGGAGTTACAGGGAGGGTGAGGGCAGGGATGCTGAGAGGGAGTTACAGGAAGGGTGAGGGCATGTATGCTGACAGGGAGATACATGGAGGGCGAGGGCATGGATGCTGAGAAGGAGTTACATATAGGGTGAGGGCAGGGATGCTGAGAGGGAGGTACAGGGAGGGTGAGGAAAGGGATGCTGAGGGGGGAGTTACAGGGGGGGGGGGTGAGGGCAGGGGTGCTGAGAGGGAGTTACAGGGAGGGTGAGGGCAGGGATGCTGAGAGGGAGTTACAGGGAGGGTGAGGGGAGGGATGCTGAGAGGGAGTTACAGGGAGGGTGAGGGAAGGGATGTTGACAGGGAGTTACAGGGAGGGTGAGGGCAGGGATGCTGACAGGGAGTTATAGGGAGGGTGAGGGAAGGGATGCTGACAGGGAGTTACAGGGAGGGCGAGGGCAGGGATGCTGACAGGGAGTTACAGGGAGGGTGAGGGAAGGGATGCTGACAGGGAGTTACGGGGAGGGCAAGGGCATGGATGCTGAGAGGGAGTTACAGGGAGGGTGAGGGGAGGAATGCTGAGAGGGAGTTACAGGGAGGATGAGGGCAGGGATGCTGAGAGGGAGTTACAGGGAGGGTGAGAGCAGGGATGCCGAGAGGGAGTTACAGGGAGGGCTAGGGCAGGGATGCTGAGGGGAGTTACAGTTAGGATGAGGGCAGGGATGCTGAAAGGGAGTTACGGGGAGGGTGAGGGCAGGGGCGCTGAGGGAAAGTTACAGGGAGGGTGAGGGCAGGGATGCTGAGAGGGAGTTACATGTAGGGTGAGGGCAGGGATGCTGAGAGGGAGGTACAGGGAGGGTGAGGGCAGGGATGCTGAGAGGGAGTTAAAGGGAGGGTGAGGGCAGGGATGCTGAGAGGGAGGAACAGGGAGGGTGAGGGCAGGGATGCTGAGAGGGAGTTACAGGGAATGTGAGGGCAGGGATGCTGACAGGGAGTCACAGGGAGAGTGAGGGCAGGGATGCTGAGAGGGAGTTACAGGGAGGGTGAGGGCAGGGATGCTGAGAGGGAGTTACAGGGAGGGTGAGGGCAGGGATGCTGAGAGGGAGTTACAGGGAGGGTGAGGGCAGGGATGATGACAGGGAGTTACAGGGAGGGTGAGGGCAGGAGTGCTGACAGGGAGTTACAGGGAGGGTGAGGGCAGGGATGCTGAGAGGGAGTTACAGGGAGGGTGAGGGCAGGGATGCTGAGAGGGAGTTACAGGGAGGGTGAGGGCAGGGATGCTGAAAGGGAGTTACAGGGAGGGCAAGGGCAGGGGTGCTGAGAGGGAGTTACAGGGAGTGTGAGGGCAGGGATGCTGAGGGGTAGTTACAGGGAGGGCGAGGGCAGGGATGCTGAGAGGGAGTTACAGGGAGGGTGAGGGCAGGGATGCTGAGAGGGAGTTACAGGGAGGGTGAGGGCAGGGATGCTGAGGGGGGAGTTACAGGGAGGGTGAGGGGAGGGATGCTGAGAGGAAGTTACAGGGAGGGTGAGGGCAAGGATGCTGAGAGGGAGTTACAAGGAGAATGAGGGAAGGGATGCTTACAGGGAGTTACAGGTAGAGTGTGGGCAGGGGTGCTAACAGGGAGTTACAGGGAGGGTGAGGACAGGGATGCTGAGAGGGAGTTACAGGGAGGGTGAGGGCAGGGATGCTGAGAGAGAGGAACAGGGAGGGTGAGGGCAGGGATGCTGAAAGGGAGTTACAGGGAGGGCAAGGGCAGGGGTGCTGAGAGGGAGTTACAGGGAGTGTGAGGGCAGGGATGCTGAGGGGTAGTTACAGGGAGGGCGAGGGCAGGGATGCTGAGAGGGAGTTACAGGGAGGGTGAGGGCAGGGATGCTGAGAGGGAGTTACAGGGAGGGTGAGGGCAGGGATGCTGAGGGGGGAGTTACAGGGAGGGTGAGGGGAGGGATGCTGAGAGGAAGTTACAGGGAGGGTGAGGGCAAGGATGCTGAGAGGGAGTTACAAGGAGAATGAGGGAAGGGATGCTTACAGGGAGTTACAGGTAGAGTGTGGGCAGGGGTGCTAACAGGGAGTTACAGGGAGGGTGAGGACAGGGATGCTGAGAGGGAGTTACAGGGAGGGTGAGGGCAGGGATGCTGAGAGGGAGTTACAGGGAGGGTGAGGGCAGGGATGCTGAGAGGGAGTTACAGGGAGGGTGAGGGCATGGATCCTGAGAGGGAGTTACAGGGAGGGTGAGGGCAGGGATGCTGAGAGGGGGTTACAGGGAGGGTGAGGGCATGGATGCTGACAGGTAGTTACACGGAGGGTGAGGGCAGGGATGCTGAGAGGGAGTTACAGGGAGGGAGAGGGCAGGGATGCTGAAGGGGAGTTACAGGGAGGGCGAGGGCAGGGATGCTGAGAGGGAGTTACAGGGAGGGTGAGGGCAGGGAGGCTGAGAGGGAGTTACAGGGAGGGTGAGGTCAGGGATGCTGAGAGGGAGTTACAGGGAGGGTGAGGGCAGGGATGCTGAGAGGGAGTTACAGGGAGGGTGAGGGCAGGGATGCTAAGAGGGAGTTACAGGGAGGGGGAGGGCAGGGATGCTGAGAGGGAGTTACAGGGAGGGTGAGGGCAGGGATGCTAAGAGGGAGTTACAGGAAGGGTGAGGGCATGTATGCTGACAGGGAGATACATGGAGGGCGAGGGCATGGATGCTGAGAAGGAGTTACATATAGGGTGAGGGCAGGGATGCTGAGAGGGAGGTACAGGGAGGGTGAGGGCAGGGATGCTGAGAGGGAGTTACAGGAAGGGTGAGGGCATGTATGCTGACAGGGAGATACATGGAGGGCGAGGGCATGGATGCTGAGAAGGAGTTACATATAGGGTGAGGGCAGGGATGCTGAGAGGGAGGTACAGGGAGGGTGAGGAAAGGGATGCTGAGGGGGGAGTTACAGGGGGGGGGGTGAGGGCAGGGATGCTGAGAGGGAGTTACAGGGAGGGTGAGGGCAGGGATGCTGAGAGGGAGTTACAGGGAGGGTGAGGGGAGGGATGCTGAGAGGGAGTTACAGGGAGGGTGAGGGAAGGGATGTTGACAGGGAGTTACAGGGAGGGTGAGGGCAGGGATGCTGACAGGGAGTTATAGGGAGGGTGAGGGAAGGGATGCTGACAGGGAGTTACAGGGAGGGCGAGGGCAGGGATGCTGACAGGGAGTTACAGGGAGGGTGAGGAAAGGGATGCTGACAGGGAGTTACAGGGAGGGCAAGGGCATGGATGCTGAGAGGGAGTTACAGGGAGGGTGAGGGGAGGAATGCTGAGAGGGAGTTACAGGGAGGGTGAGGGCAGGGATGCTGAGAGGGAGTTACAGGGAGGGTGAGGGCAGGGATGCCGAGAGGGAGTTACAGGGAGGGCTAGGGCAGGGATGCTGAGGGGAGTTACAGTTAGGATGAGGGCAGGGATGCTGAAAGGGAGTTACGGGGAGGGTGAGGGCAGGGGCGCTGAGGGAGAGTTACAGGGAGGGTGAGGGCAGGGATGCTGAGAGGGAGTTACATGTAGGGTGAGGGCAGGGATGCTGAGAGGGAGGTACAGGGAGGGTGAGGGCAGGGATGCTGAGAGGGAGTTAAAGGGAGGGTGAGGGCAGGGATGCTGAGAGGGAGGAACAGGGAGGGTGAGGGCAGGGATGCTGAGAGGGAGGTACAGGGAGGGTGAGGGCAGGGATGCTGAGAGGGAGTTACAGGGAGGGTGAGGGCAGGGATGCTAAGAGGGAGTTACAGGGAGGGTGAGGGCAGGGATGCTGAGAGGGAGTTACAGGGAGGGTGAGGGCAGGGATGATGCTGAGAGGGAGTTACAGGGAGGGTGAGGGCAGAGGGAGTTAGAGGGAGGGTGAGGTCAGGGATGCTGAGAGGGGGTTACAGGGAGGGTGAGTACAGGGATGCTGAGAGGGAGTTACAGGGAGGGTGAGGGCAGGGATGCTGAGAGGGAGTTACATATAGGGTGAGGGCAGGGATGCTGATAGGGAGGTACAGGGTTGGTGAGGAAAGGGATGCTGAGGGGGGAGTTACAGTGGGGGGGGTGAGGGCAGGGATGCTGAGAGGGAGTTACAGGGAGGGTGAGGGCAGGGATGCTGAGAGGGAGTTACAGGGAGGGTGAGGGGAGGGATGCTGAGAGGGAGTTACAGGGAGGGTGAGGGAAGGGATGTTGACAGGGAGTTACAGGGAGGGTGAGGGCAGGGATGCTGACAGGGAGTTATAGGGAGGGTGAGGGAAGGGATGCTGACAGGGAGTTACAGGGAGGGCGAGGGCAGGGATGCTGACAGGGAGTTACAGGGAGGGTGAGGGTAGGGATGCTGACAGGGAGTTACAGGGAGGGCAAGGGCATGGATGCTGAGAGGGAGTTACAGGGGGGGGTGAGGGGAGGAATGCTGAGAGGTAGTTACAGGGAGGATGAGGGCAGGGATGCTGAGAGGGAGTTACAGGGAGGGTGAGAGCAGGGATGCCGAGAGGGAGTTACAGGGAGGGCTAGGGCAGGGATGCTGAGGGGAGTTACAGTTAGGATGAGGGCAGGGATGCTGAAAGGGAGTTACGGGGAGGGTGAGGGCAGGGGCGCTGAGGGAGAGTTACAGGGAGGGTGAGGGCAGGGATGCTGAGAGGGAGTTACATGTAGGGTGAGGGCAGGGATGCTGAGAGGGAGGTACAGGGAGGGTGAGGGCAGGGATGCTGAGAGGGAGTTAAAGGGAGGGTGAGGGCAGGGATGCTGAGAGGGAGGAACAGGGAGGGTGAGGGCAGGGATGCTGAGAGGGAGTTACAGGGAATGTGAGGGCAGGGATGCTGACAGGGAGTCACAGGGAGAGTGAGGGCAGGGATGCTGAGAGGGAGTTACAGGGAGGGTGAGGGCAGGGATGCTGAGAGGGAGTTACAGGGAGGGTGAGGGCAGGGATGCTGAGAGGGAGTTACAGGGAGGGTGAGGGCAGGGATGATGACAGGGAGTTACAGGGAGGGTGAGGGCAGGAGTGCTGACAGGGAGTTACAGGGAGGGTGAGGGCAGGGATGCTGAGAGGGAGTTACAGGGAGGGTGAGGGCAGGGATGCTGAGAGGGAGTTACAGGAGGGTGAGGGCAGGGATGCTGAGAGGGAGTTACAGGGAGGGTGAGGGCAGGGATGCTGAGAGGGAGTTACAGGGAGGGAGAGGGCAGGGATGCTGAGAGGGAGTTACAGGGAGGGAGAGGGCAGGTATGCTGAGAGGGAGTTACAGGGAGGGTGAGGGCAGGGATGCTGAGGGGTGAGTTACAGGGAGGGTGAGGGCAGGGATGCTGAGGGGGGTGTTACAGGGAGGGTGAGGGGAGGGATGCTGAGAGGAAGCTACAGGGAGGGTGAGGGCAAGGATGCTGAGAATGGGTTACAGGAAGTGTGAGGGCAGGGATGCTGAGAGGGAGTTACAGGTAGGGTGAGGGCAGGGATGCTGAGAGGGAGTTACAGGGAGGGTGAGGGCAGGGATGCTGAGAGGGGGTTACAGGGAGGGTGAGGACAGGGATGCTGAGAGGGAGTTACAGGGAGGGTGAGGGCAGGGATGCTGAGAGGGAGTTACAGGGAGGGTGAGGGCAGGGATGCTGAGAGGGAGTTACAGGGAGGGTGAGGGCAGAGGGAGTTAGAGGGAGGGTGAGGTCAGGGATGCTGAGAGGGGGTTACAGGGAGGGTGAGTACAGGGATGCTGAGAGGGAGTTACAGGGAGGGTGAGGGCAGGGATGCTGAGAGGGAGTTACAGGGAGGGCAAGGGCAGGGGTGCTGAGAGGGAGTTACAGGGAGTGTGAGGGCAGGGATGCTGAGGGGGAGTTACAGGGAGGGCGAGGGCAGGGATGCTGAGAGGGAGTTACAGGGAATGTGAGGGCAGGGATGCTGACAGGGAGTCACAGGGAGAGTGAGGGCAGGGATGCTGAGAGGGAGTTACAGGGAGGGTGAGGGCAGGGATGCTGAGAGGGAGTTACAGGGAGGGTGAGGGCAGGGATGCTGAGAGGGAGTTACAGGGAGGGAGAGGGCAGGGATGCTGAGAGGGAGTTACAGGGAGGGAGAGGGCAGGTATGCTGAGAGGGAGTTACAGGGAGGGCGAGGGCAGGGATGCTGAGGGGTGAGTTACAGGGAGGGTGAGGGCAGGGATGCTGAGGGGGGAGTTACAGGGAGGGTGAGGGGAGGGATGCTGAGAGGAAGCTACAGGGAGGGTGAGGGCAAGGATGCTGAGAATGGGTTACAGGAAGTGTGAGGGCAGGGATGCTGAGAGGGAGTTACAGGTAGGGTGAGGGCAGGGATGCTGAGAGGGAGTTACAGGGAGGGTGAGGGCAGAGGGAGTTAGAGGGAGGGTGAGGGCAGGGATGCTGAGAGGGGGTTACAGGGAGGGTGAGGACAGGGATGCTGAGAGGGAGTTACAGGGAGGGTGAGGGCAGGGATGCTGAGAGGGAGTTACAGGGAGGGCAAGGGCAGGGATGCTGAGAGGGAGTTACAGGGAGGGTGAGGGCAGGGATGCTGAGAGGGAGTTACATGTAGGGTGAGGGCAGGGATGCTGAGAGGGAGGTACAGGGAGGGTGAGGGCAGGGATGCTGAGAGGGAGTTAAAGGGAGGGTGAGGGCAGGGATGCTGAGAGGGAGGAACAGGGAGGGTGAGGGCAGGGATGCTGAGAGGGAGTTACAGGGAATGTGAGGGCAGGGATGCTGACAGGGAGTCACAGGGAGAGTGAGGGCAGGGATGCTGAGAGGGAGTTACAGGGAGGGTGAGGGCAGGGATGCTGAGAGGGAGTTACAGGGAGGGTGAGGGCAGGGATGCTGAGAGGGAGTTACAGGGAGGGAGAGGGCAGGGATGCTGAGAGGGAGTTACAGGGAGGGAGAGGGCAGGTATGCTGAGAGGGAGTTACAGGGAGGGCGAGGGCAGGGATGCTGAGGGGTGAGTTACAGGGAGGGTGAGGGCAGGGATGCTGAGGGGGGAGTTACAGGGAGGGTGAGGGGAGGGATGCTGAGAGGAAGCTACAGGGAGGGTGAGGGCAAGGATGCTGAGAATGGGTTACAGGAAGTGTGAGGGCAGGGATGCTGAGAGGGAGTTACAGGTAGGGTGAGGGCAGGGATGCTGAGAGGGAGTTACAGGGAGGGTGAGGGCAGAGGGAGTTAGAGGGAGGGTGAGGGCAGGGATGCTGAGAGGGGGTTACAGGGAGGGTGAGGACAGGGATGCTGAGAGGGAGTTACAGGGAGGGTGAGGGCAGGGATGCTGAGAGGGAGTTACAGGGAGGGCAAGGGCAGGGATGCTGAGAGGGAGTTACAGGGAGGGTGAGGGCAGGGATGCTGAGAGGGAGTTACAGGGAGGGTGAGGGCAGAGGGAGTTAGAGGGAGGGTGAGGGCAGGGATGCTGAGAGGGGGTTACAGGGAGGGTGAGTACAGGGATGCTGAGAGGGAGTTACAGGGAGGGTGAGGGCAGGGATGCTGAGAGGGAGTTACAGGGAGGGCAAGGGCAGGGGTGCTGAGAGGGAGTTACAGGGAGTGTGAGGGCAGGGATGCTGAGAGGGAGTTACAGGGAGGGCGAGGGCAGGGATGCTGAGAGGGAGTTACAGGGAGGGCAAGGGCAGGGGTGCTGAGAGGGAGTTACAGGGAGTGTGAGGGCAGGGATGCTGAGGGGGAGTTACAGGGAGGGCGAGGGCAGGGATGCTGAGAGGGAGTTACAGGGAGGGTGAGGGCAGGGATGCTGAGAGGGAGTTACAGGGAGGGCGAGGGCAGGGATGCTGAGAGGGAGTTACAGGGAGGGAGAGGGCTTGGATGCTAAGAGGGAGTAACAGGGAGGGTGAGGGCAGGGATGCTGAGAGGGAGTTACAGGGAGGGTGAGGGCAGGGATGCTGAGAGGGAGTTACAGGGAGGGAGAGGGCAGGGATGCTGAGAGGGAGTTACAGGGAGGGAGAGGGCAGGGATGCTGAGAGGGAGTTACAGGGAGGGCGAGGGCAGGGATGCTGAGGGGTGAGTTACAGGGAGGGTGAGGGCAGGGATGCTGAGGGGGGAGTTACAGGGAGGGTGAGGGCAGGGATGCTAAGAGGGAGTTACAGGGAGGGTGAGGGCAGGGATGCTAAGATGGAGTTACAGGGAGGGTGAAGGCAGGGATGCTGAGAGGGAGTTACAGGGAGAGTGAGGGCTGGGATGCTGAGAAGGAGTTACAGGGAGGGTGAGGGCAGGGATGCTGAGAGGGAGTTACAGGGAGGGCGAGAGCAGGGATGCTGACAGGGAGTTACATGGAGGGTGAGGGCATGGATGCTGACAGGGAGATACATGGAGGGCGAGGGCATGGATGCTGAGGGGGAGTTACATGTAGGGTGAGGGCAGGGATGCTGAGAGGGAGGTACAGGGAGGGTGAGCGTAGGGATGCTGAGGGGGAGTTACAGGGAGGGTGAGGGCAGGGATGCTGAGAGGGAGTTACATGTAGGCTGAGGGCAGGGATTCTGAGGGGAGAGTTACAGGGAGGGTGAGGGCAGGGATGCTGAGAGGGAGTTACAGGGAGGGTGAGGGCAGAGGGAGTTAGAGGGAGGGTGAGGGCAGGGATGCTGAGAGGGGGTTACAGGGAGGGTGAGGACAGGGATGCTGAGAGGGAGTTACAGGGAGGGTGAGGGCAGGGATGCTGAGAGGGAGTTACAGGGAGGGCAAGGGCAGGGATGCTGAGAGGGAGTTACAGGGAGGGTGAGGGCAGGGATGCTGAGAGGGAGTTACATGTAGGGTGAGGGCAGGGATGCTGAGAGGGAGGTACAGGGAGGGTGAGGGCAGGGATGCTGAGAGGGAGTTAAAGGGAGGGTGAGGGCAGGGATGCTGAGAGGGAGGAACAGGGAGGGTGAGGGCAGGGATGCTGAGAGGGAGTTACAGGGAATGTGAGGGCAGGGATGCTGACAGGGAGTCACAGGGAGAGTGAGGGCAGGGATGCTGAGAGGGAGTTACAGGGAGGGTGAGGGCAGGGATGCTGAGAGGGAGTTACAGGGAGGGTGAGGGCAGGTATGCTGAGAGGGAGTTACAGGGAGGGAGAGGGCAGGGATGCTGAGAGGGAGTTACAGGGAGGGAGAGGGCAGGTATGCTGAGAGGGAGTTACAGGGAGGGCGAGGGCAGGGATGCTGAGGGGTGAGTTACAGGGAGGGTGAGGGCAGGGATGCTGAGGGGGGAGTTACAGGGAGGGTGAGGGGAGGGATGCTGAGAGGAAGCTACAGGGAGGGTGAGGGCAAGGATGCTGAGAATGGGTTACAGGAAGTGTGAGGGCAGGGATGCTGAGAGGGAGTTACAGGTAGGGTGAGGGCAGGGATGCTGAGAGGGAGTTACAGGGAGGGTGAGGGCAGAGGGAGTTAGAGGGAGGGTGAGGGCAGGGATGCTGAGAGGGGGTTACAGGGAGGGTGAGGACAGGGATGCTGAGAGGGAGTTACAGGGAGGGTGAGGGCAGGGATGCTGAGAGGGAGTTACAGGGAGGGCAAGGGCAGGGATGCTGAGAGGGAGTTACAGGGAGGGTGAGGGCAGGGATGCTGAGAGGGAGTTACAGGGAGGGTGAGGGCAGAGGGAGTTAGAGGGAGGGTGAGGGCAGGGATGCTGAGAGGGGGTTACAGGGAGGGTGAGTACAGGGATGCTGAGAGGGAGTTACAGGGAGGGTGAGGGCAGGGATGCTGAGAGGGAGTTACAGGGAGGGCAAGGGCAGGGGTGCTGAGAGGGAGTTACAGGGAGTGTGAGGGCAGGGATGCTGAGAGGGAGTTACAGGGAGGGCGAGGGCAGGGATGCTGAGAGGGAGTTACAGGGAGGGCAAGGGCAGGGGTGCTGAGAGGGAGTTACAGGGAGTGTGAGGGCAGGGATGCTGAGGGGGAGTTACAGGGAGGGCGAGGGCAGGGATGCTGAGAGGGAGTTACAGGGAGGGTGAGGGCAGGGATGCTGAGAGGGAGTTACAGGGAGGGCGAGGGCAGGGATGCTGAGAGGGAGTTACAGGGAGGGAGAGGGCTTGGATGCTAAGAGGGAGTAACAGGGAGGGTGAGGGCAGGGATGCTGAGAGGGAGTTACAGGGAGGGTGAGGGCAGGGATGCTGAGAGGGAGTTACAGGGAGGGAGAGGGCAGGGATGCTGAGAGGGAGTTACAGGGAGGGAGAGGGCAGGGATGCTGAGAGGGAGTTACAGGGAGGGCGAGGGCAGGGATGCTGAGGGGTGAGTTACAGGGAGGGTGAGGGCAGGGATGCTGAGGGGGGAGTTACAGGGAGGGTGAGGGGAGGGATGCTGAGAGGAAGTTACAGGGAGGGTGAGGGCAAGGATGCTGAGAGGGAGTTACAAGGAGAATGGGTGCTGGGATGCTGACAGGGAGTTATAGGGAGAGTGTGGGCAGGGGTGCTAACAGGGAGTTACAGGGAGGGTGAGGACAGGGATGCTGAGAGGGAGTTACAGGGAGGGTGAGGGCAGGGATGCTGAGAGGGAGTTACAGGGAGGGTGAGGGCAGGGATGCTGAGAGGGAGTTACAGGGAGGGTGAGGGCAGGGATGCTGAGTGAGAGTTACAGGGAGGGTGAGGGCAGGGATTCTGAGAGGGGGTTACAGGGAGGGTGAGGGCAGGGATGCTGAGGGGGAGTTACAGGGAGGGTGAGGGCATGGATGCTGAGAGGGAGTTACAGGGAGGGTGAGGGCAGGGATGCTGAGAGGGAGTTACAGGGAGGGTGAGGGCAGGGATGCTGAGAGGGAGTTACAGGGAGGGTGAGAACAGGGATGCTGAGAGGGAGTTACAGGGAGGGTGATCGCAGGGATGCTGACAGGGAGTTACAGGGAGGGTGAGGGCAGGGATGCTGACAGGGAGTTACAGGGAGGGTGAGGGCAGGGATGCTGAGCGGGTGTTACTTGGAGGGTGAGGGCAGGGAAGCTGAGAGGGAGTTATAGGGAGGGCGAGTGCATGGATGCTGAGAGGGAGTTACAGGGAGGGTGAGGGCAGGGATGCTGACAGGGAGTTACAGGGAGGGTGAGGGAAGGGATGCTGAGAGGGAGGTACAGGGAGGGTGAGGGCAGGGATGCTGAGAGGGAGTTACAGGGAGGGTGAGGGCAGGGATGCTGAGAGGTAGTTACAGGGAGGGTGAGGGCAGGTATACTGAGGGGGGAGTTACAGGGAGGGTTAGGATAGGGATGCTGAGAGGGAGCTACAGGGAGAGTGAGGGCAGGAATGCCGAGGGGGGAGTTACAGGGAGGGTGAGGACAGGGATGCTGAGAGGGAGTTACAGGGAGGGTGAGGGCAGGGATGCTGAGAGGAAGTTACAGGGAGGGTGAGGGCAGAGGGAGTTAGAGGGAGGGTGATGGCAGGGATGCTGAGAGGGAGTTACAGGGTAGGTGAGGGCAGTGATGCTGAGAGGGAGTTACAGGGAGGGTGAGGGCAGTGATGCTGAGAGGGAGTTACAGGGAGGGTGAGGGCAGGGATGCTGAGGGGAGTTACAAGGAGGGTGAGGCAGGGATGCTGACAGGGAGTTAAAGGGAGGGTGAGGGCAGATTTGCTGAGAGGGAGTTACAGGGAGGGTGAGGGCAGTGATGCTGAGAGGGAGTTACAGGGAGGGTGAGGGCAGGGATGCTGAGGGGGGAGTTACAGGGAGGGTGAGGGCAGGGATGCTAAGAGGGAGTTACAGGGAGGGTGAGGGCAGGGATGCTAAGATGGAGTTACAGGGAGGGTGAAGGCAGGGATGCTGAGAGGGAGTTACAGGGAGAGTGAGGGCTGGGATGCTGAGAAGGAGTTACAGGGAGGGTGAGGGCAGGGATGCTGAGAGGGAGTTACAGGGAGGGCGAGAGCAGGGATGCTGACAGGGAGTTACATGGAGGGTGAGGGCATGGATGCTGACAGGGAGATACATGGAGGGCGAGGGCATGGATGCTGAGGGGGAGTTACATGTAGGGTGAGGGCAGGGATGCTGAGAGGGAGGTACAGGGAGGGTGAGCGTAGGGATGCTGAGGGGGAGTTACAGGGAGGGTGAGGGCAGGGATGCTGAGAGGGAGTTACATGTAGGCTGAGGGCAGGGATTCTGAGGGGAGAGTTACAGGGAGGGTGAGGGCAGGGATGCTGAGAGGGAGTTACAGGGAGGGTGAGGGCAGTGGTGCTGAGAGTGAGTTACAGGGAGGGTGAGGGCAGGGATGCTGAGAGGGAGTTACAGGGAATGTGAGGGCAGGGATGCTGACAGGGAGTCACAGGGAGAGTGAGGGCAGGGATGCTGAGAGGGAGTTACAGGGAGGGTGAGGGCAGGGATGCTGAGAGGGAGTTACAGGGAGGGTGAGGGCAGGGATGCTGAGATGGAGTTACAGGGAGGGTGAGGGCAGGGATGCTGACAGGTAGTTAAAGGGAGGGCGAGGGCATGGATGCTGACAGGGAGTTACAGGGAGGGTGAGGGCAGGGATGCTGAGAGGGAGTTACAGGGAGGGTGAGGGCAGGGATGCTGAGAGGGAGGAACAGGGAGGGTGAGGGCAGGGATGCTGAGAGGGAGTTACAGGGAGGGTGAGGGCAGGGATGCTGAGAGGGAGTTACAGGGAGGGAGAGGGCAGGGATGCTGACAGGGAGTTACAGGGAGGGTGAGGGAAGGGATGCTGACAGGGAGTTACAGGGAGGGTGAGGGAAGGGATGCTGAGAGGGGGTTTACAGGGAGGGTGAGGACAGGGATGCTGAGAGGGAGTTACAGGGAGGGTGAGGGTAGGGATGATGAGAGGGAGTTACAGGCAGGGTGAAGGCAGGGATGCTGAGAGGGAGTTACAGGGAGGGTGAGGGAAGGGATGCTGACAGGGAGGTACAGGGAGGGTGAGGACAGGGATGCTGAGAGGGAGTTACAGGGAGGGCGAGGGCAGGGATGCTGAGAGGGGGTTACAGGGAGGGTGAGGGCAGGGATGCTGACAGGGAGTTACAAGGAGGGTGAGGGAAGGGATGCTGACAGGTAGTTACAGGGAGGGTGAGGACATGGATGCTGAGGGGGAGTTGCAGGCAGGGTGAGGGCATGGATGCTGAGGGGGAGTTACAGGGAGGGCGAGGGCAGGGATGCTGAGAGGGAGTTACAGGGAGGGTGAGGGCAGGGATGCTGAGAGGGAATTACAGGGAGGGTGAGGGCAGGGGCGCTGACAGGGAGTTACAGGGAGGGTGAGGGTAGGGATGCTGAGAGGGAGTTACAGGCAGGGTGAGGGCAGGGATGCTGAGAGGGAGTTACAGGGAGGGCGAGGGAAGGGATGCTGACAGGGAGATACAGGGAGGGTGAGGGCAGGGATGCTGAGAGGGAGTTACAAGGAGGGTGAGGGCAGGGATGCTGACAAGTAGTTACAGGGAGGGTGAGGACAGGGAAGCTGAGAGTGAGTTACAGGGAGGGTGAGGGCATGGATGCTGAGAGGGAGTTACAGGGAGAGTGAGGGCAGGGATGCTGAGAGGGAGTTACAGGGAGGGTGAGGGCAGAGATGCTGAGAGGGAGTTACAGGGAGTGTGAGGGCAGAGATGCTGAGAGGGAGTTACAGGGAGGGTAAGGGCAGGGATGTTGAGAGGGAGTTACAGGGAGGGCGAGGGTAGGGATGCTGAGAGGGAGTTACAGGGAGAGTGAGGGCAGGGATGCTGACAGGCAGTTACAGGGAGGGTGAGGGCAGGGATGCTGAGAGGGAATTACAGGGAGGGTGAGGGCAGGGATGCTGAGAGGGAGATACAGGGAAGGTGAGGGCAGTGATGCTGAGAGGGAGTTACAGGGAGGGTGAGGGCAGGGATGCTGAGAGGGAGCAGTGGCGGATCTTGCCACGGGCAAGCAGGACTTTTGCCCGGGGCGCCGCCTTCCGGAGGGAGCTGGCGCCATCCGGAGGGCGCCGCACCGTGGCAAGATCCGCCACTGCTGCCCGCTGTGTCCCTGTCCGCCTCCGCTGCCGTCCCCATCCCCATCCCCGTTCCCGTCCGCCTCCTGAAGGGAACTAGACGCCATGCGTCTAGTTTCCCTTCCTGGAGAGTAACTTTGCTGAGCGGTGCGCGATGACGTCATCGCGCACCGCACAGCAAAGGTCCTCTCTACGAAGGGAACTAGACTCATAGCGTCTAGTTTCCCTTCGTAGAGAGGACCTTTTGCTGTGCTGTGTGCGATGACGTCATCGCGCATCGCTCAGCATTCAAGCGGCGCTTTTAATGTACAGGGGGCGCAATTGACCACGCCCCCTGTATTAGGCCACACCCCATTTCCTGCCCGGGGCGCAGAGCGCCCTTGAACCGGCCCTGAGAGGGAGTTACAGGCAGGGTGAGGGCAGGGATGCTGAGAGGGAGTTACAGGGAGGGTGAGGGAAGGGATGCTGAGAGGGGGTTACAGGGAGGGTGAGGACAGGGATGCTGAGAGGGAGTTACAGGGAGGGTGAGGGCAGGGATGCTGAGAGAGAGTTACAGGGAGGGTGAGGGCAGGGGCGCTGACAGGGAGTTACAGGGAGGGTGAGGGCAGGGATGCTGAGAGGGAGTTACAGGCAGGGTGAGGGCAGGGATGCTGAGAGGGAGTTACAGGGAGGGCGAGGGAAGGGATGCTGACAGGGAGGTACAGGGAGGGTGAGGGCAGGGATGCTGAGAGGGAGTTACAGGGATGGTGTGGACAGGGATGCTGAGAGGGAGTTACAGGGATGGTGTGGACAGGGATGCTGAGAGGGAGCTATGTGGAGGGTGAGAACAGGGCATTGAGGGGGGAGCTACAGGGAGTGTGAGGGATGGGATGCAGAGGGTGGAGTTAGAGGGAGGGTGAGTGCACACTGAGGGGGGAATTAGAGTGAAAGTGAGGGCAGGGATGCTGAGAGATAGTTACAGGGAGGGTGAGGGATGGGACACTGAGAGGGGTTTAGAAGGACGGTGAGTGCACACTGAGGGGGGAGTTACAGGGAGGGTGAGTGAAGGGGCCTCAAAAAATAGCTGTATTAGAATAAATAAAATACCTGTACTCTAAACCCAAGTGCGGATTAAACATTCATATACAGACTATAAGCTACGGAGAGCCATCCCCCCGACTGTCTATTACCATATATTTGGAGTATACAGTAAGTAGCGCCTCCTCTCTTCTTTAGGAAAAGGCAGCAGCCTGTCACATGTGGTATACTGTCTGTGTGCTGCGGATATCCCTTTGTTTTAGAGCAGCCCACAGAGGAGGCTCGGGACTCGGAGAGAGTACTCAGAGCTCTGATAGTGTGGTCTTCCTGGGCGGGTGGGCGGCGCATCTCAATTAAATTTCTGCAGCACATCTCTTCATGTCACCAGCAAGGGCTGGTGCTAGGGTGTTCGGCGCCCTCCTACAAATACATATGGCTACATTCAGCCTACCTGCAAGCATCCACATCGCATCACTGACTAGCTGGAGCAAGCTTTGTCTGGTTTGCAGAAGCGTACACACCATGCGATCGTACACGAAAGACAAGAGAGAGGTGACAGCACACCTTACTATATAGAATATAAGTAGAAATAGAAAATTGCACAATAAAATCTTACCACACGTTTTCACTTATTAAAATGCATAGTAAAAACTAGAGATGTGCAGCGGCCATTTTTCGGGTTTTGTGTAATTGTTTTGGATTCGGACGCATTTTGGCTAAACCTCCCTTAAGAATTTGTGTCGGATTTGGGTGTGTTTTGCATTCAGGTGTTTTTTTTTCAAAACCCCCGCAAAAACAGCTTAAATCATAGACTTTGGGGGTCATTTTGTTCCTAAAGTATTATTAACATCAATAACCATAATTTCCACTCATTTCCAGTCTATTCTGAACACCTCACACATCACAATATTGGCCCTCATTCCGAGTTGTTCGCTCGGTATTTTTCATCGCATCGCAGTGAAAATCCGCTTAGTACGCATGCGCAATGTTCGCACTGCGACTGCGCCAAGTAACTTTACTATGATGAAAGTATTTTTACTCACGGCTTTTTCTTCGCTCCGGCGATCGTAATGTGATTGACAGGAAATGGGTGTTACTGGGCGGAAACACGGCGTTTCAGGGGCGTGTGGCTGAAAACGCTACCGTTTCCGGAAAAAACGCAGGAGTGGCCGGGGAAACGGTGGGAGTGCCTGGGCGAACGCTGGGTGTGTTTGTGACGTCAACCAGGAACGACAAGCACTGAAATGATCGCACAGGCAGAGTAAGTCTGGAGCTACTCTGAAACTGCTAAGTAGTTAGTAATCGCAATATTGCGAATACATCGGTCGCAATTTTAAGAAGCTAAGATTCACTCCCAGTAGGCGGCGGCTTAGCGTGTGTAACTCTGCTAAAATCGCCTTGCGACCGATCAACTCGGAACGAGGGCCATTATTTTTAGTCCTAAAATTTGCACCGAGGTCGCTGGATGACTAAGCTCAAGTGGGCGGCACAAACACCTGGCCCATCTAGGAGTAGCACTGCAGTGTCAGACAGGATGGCACTTAAAATCATAGTCCCTAAACAGAACATGATGCAAAGATAAATAAAAAAAAGAGGTGCAAGATGGAATTGTCCTTGGGCCCTCCCAACCACCCTTATGTTGTATAAACAGGACATGCACACTTTAACAAACCCATCATTTCAGCGACAGGGTCTGACACACGACTGTGGCTGAAATCACTGGTTGGTTTGGGCCCCCACCAAAAAAGAAGCAATCAATCTCTCCTTGCACAAACTGGCTCTACAGAGGCAAGATGTCCACCTCCTCCTTATCATCTAATTCCTCACCCCTTTCACTGCGTACATCCCCCTCCTCACAGAGTATTAATTCGTCCCCACTGGAATCCACCATCACAGGTCCCTGTGTACTTCCTGGAGGCAATTGCTGGTTAATGTCTCCACGGAGGAATTGATTATAATTAATTTTGATGAACATCATCTACTCCACATTTTCTGGAAGTAACCTCCTATGCCGATCGCTGACAAGGTTACCGGCTGTACTAAACACTCTATCGGAGTACACACTGGAGGGGGGGGCAACTTAGGTAAAATAAAGCCAGTTTGTGCAAGGGCCTCCAAATTGCCTCTTTTTATAACAGTATACATACGGACTGTCTGACATGACTACTTGGATGCTGTCACTCATATAATCCTCCACATTCTTTCAATGGTGACAGAATCATATGCAGTGACAGTAGACATGTCAGTAATCGTTGGCAGGTCCTTCAGTCCGGACCAGATGTCAGCTATCGCTCCTGACTGCCCTGCATCACTGCCAGTGGGTGGTTTTGGAAATGTTATCCTTTGCCTGGCAGCTTTAGTGGCGGGAGAAAATGAAAGATTAGGTTTTGGCGGGTCACGTTCTGCTTGACTTGACAATTGTCTCACAAGCAGGTCTTTGAACATCTGCAGACTTGTGTCTGCCAGAAAGAGAGATACAACGTAGGCTTTAAACCTAGGATCGAGCACGGTGGCCAAAATGTAGTGCTCTGATTTCAACAGATTGACCACCCGTGAATCCTGTTTAAGCGAATGAAGGTCTCCATCCACAAGTCCCACATGCCTAGCGGAATCACTCCATTTTAGCTCCTCCTTCAATCTCGCCAGCTGCTTCTGCAAAAGCCTGATGAGGGGAATGACCTGACTCAGGCTGGCATTGTCTGAACTGACTTCACATGTGGCAAGTTCAAATGGTTGGAGAACCTTACACAACGTTGAAATCACTCTCCACTGTGCTTGAGTCAGGTGCATTCCCCCTCCTTTGCCTATATCGTAGGCAGATGTATAGGCTTGAATGGCCTTTTGCTGCTCCTCCATCCTCTGAAGCATATAGAGGGTTGAATTCTACCTCGTTACCACCTCTTGCTTCAGCTAATGGCAGGGCATGTTCAGGAGTGTTTGCTGGTGCTCCAGTCTTTGGCATGCAGTGGCTGAATGCCGAAAGTGGCATGCAATTCTTCGGGCCACCGACAGCATCTCTTGCACGCAACTGTCGTTTTTAAAAAAATTCTGCACTACCAAATTCATTGTATGTGCAAAACATGGGACGTGCTAGAATTTTCCCACATGTAATGCACACACAATATTGTCCGATGTCACAAATCCCTAGGAGAGTCCAATTGGGGTAAGCCAATCTGCGATGATGTTCCTCAGTTTCCGTAAGAGGTTGTCAGCTGTGTGCCTCTTATGGAAAGCGGTGATACAAAGCGCAGCCTGCCTAGGAACGAGTTGGAATTTGCGAGATGCTGCTACTGGTGCCTGCCGCTGCTGTTGTTGCTGCAGGAGGCAATACAGCTACCCAGTGGGCTGTCACAGTCATATAGTCCTTAGTCTGCCCTGCTCCACTTGTCCACATGTCTGTGGTTAAGTGGACATTTGGGTACAACTGCATTTTTTAGGACACTGGTGATTCTTTTTCTGACGTCTGTGTACATTCTCGGTATCGCCTGCCTAGAGAAGTGGAACCTAGATGGTATTTGGTACCGGGGACACACTACCTCAAGCAATTTTCTAAGTCCCTGTGAACTAACGGTGGATACCAGATGCACGTCTAACACCAATATAGTTGTCAAGGCCTGAGTTATCCGCTTTGCAACAGGATGACTGCTGTGATATTTCATCTTCTTTGCAAAGGACTGTTGGACAGTCAATTGCTTCCTGGAAGTAGTACAAGTGGTCTTCCGACTTCCCCTCTGGGATGATGATCGACTCCCAGCAGAAACAACAGCAGCGCCAGCAGCAGTAGACATTACACTCAAGGATCCATCGGAGGAATCCCAGTTAGGAGAGGACTCGTCAGACTTGACAGTGACATGGCCTGCAGGACTATTGGTGTTCCTGTCTAAGGAGGAAATTGACACTGAGGGAGTTAATGGGTTGGTTTGCAGGAGCTTGGGTACAAGAGGAAGAAGGGATTTAGTTGTCAGTGGACTGCTTCCGCTGTCACCCAAAGTTTTTGAACTTGTCAATGAATTCTGATGAATGCGCTCCAGGTGATGTATAAGGGAGGATGTTCCTAGGTGGTTAACGTCCTTACCCCTACTTATTACAGCTTGACAAAAGGCAACACACGGCTTGACACCAGTTGTCCCCATTTCTGATTAAATAATTTCACACCGAAGAGGTAATTTTTTTGTATTTTGGCCAGGCATGTCAATGGCCTTATTCATCCCATGGACAACAGGTGTCTCACCAGGTGTCTGACTTAAACAAACCACCTCACCATCAGAATCCTCCTTGTCAATTTCCTCCCCAGCGCCAGCAACACCCATATCCTCATCCTGGTGTACTTCAACAGTGACATCTTCAATCTGACTATCAGGAACTGGACTGCGGGTGCTCCTTCCAGCACTTGCAGGGGGCGTGCAAATGGTGGAAGGAGCCACATCTTCCCATCCAGTGTTGGGAAGGTCAGGCATCGCAACAGACACAATTGGACTCTCCTTGGGGATTTGTGATTTAGAAGAATGCACAGTTCTTTGCTGTGCTTTTGCCAGCTTAACTCTTTTCATTTTTCTAGTGGGAGGATGAGTGTTTCCATCCTCATGTGAAGTTGAACCACTAGCCATGAACATAGGCCAGGGCCTCAGCCGTTCCTTGCCACTCCGTGTCATAAATGGCATATTGGAAAGTTTATGTTTCTCCTCAGACGCTTTTCATTTAGATTTTTGGGTCATTTTACTGAACTTTTGCTTTTTGGATTTTACATGCTCTCTACTATGACATTGGGCATCGGCCTTGGCAGACGACGTTGATGGCATTTCATCATCTCTGCCATGACTAGTGGCAGCAACTTTAGCACTTGGTGGAAGTGGATCTTGATCTTTCACTATTTTACCCTCCAAATTTTGTTCTCCATTTTTTAATGTATGGGATTATATGCCAGTAATATAGTTGGAATTTGATGGCAGTAATTTCTGGAATTAGATAACACTAAATAGATACCAGCAGAGGCGGAACTACCGCCAGTGCAACCAGTGCGTTGCACTGGGGCCCGCCTCTGTCCAGGGGCCCAAAGCATGTAATGAGTCAAACTGACTCATTACATGCCTCTGTGTGCTGCGGGTAACCGCCGCCCACAGCACACAGCCGCCCGTAGTAGGAATGTGCCCATAAACCGTAGCAGTGCAGTCACCTCCACCGGTAGAAAGGGGGTGAGACCAGTGACCTAACAGGGCGTGCTCTCCGCCGGCCCCGCTTCTCCTGCACAGCTGGGCCCAATCACTGAGTGGGGGTTGCCCGATGTCCGGATTAACCCTCCGCAGCCGGGCGGGCCTGACGTATGTGCTGGGAGGCCGCTCTCACTGGCTCCGTCTGCAGGGACCAGGAGCTGCCTCAGTCGGGACACGCATCCCTCAAAGGTGAGAGATGGACTGCCTGTGTACATGAGCGGGGAATGGGTGCCACACATGCAGGGCTGCTGCGGATGCACAGAGGGGGCACTGACATGGTGACAGCGAGCTCTTTGCACCATCTCCCCCTGGTACTGTGCTGCTGCTGCTGCTCGGATGCTCAGTGATGCTGCTGCTGCTGCCCGGGGCATTGTTCCTCCGCTGGGTGATACATATGTAGCCTGGACCTAATGTCACCGCGCTGGGGCTGGGAGTCCCCGTTATATAGCATGCTGCTAATTACTAAAACACTCATCTAGTAGCTCTAATGAGGAGAGGGATGATGGATTGATCTCAGGGCAGGCATCATCAAAGGGTACGCTGTCTGCCGTTATGTGTAAAAAGGGGACGCTGTCAACCTTTATGTGTATAAAGGGGACGCTGTCTGCCGTTATGTGTAAAAAGTGTACGCTGTCTGCCGCTATGTGTAGAAAGGGCACGCTGTCTGCCACAATGTGTAAAAAGGGCACGCTATCTGCCGTAATGTGTAACAAGGGCACGCTGTCTGCCGTTATGTGTAAAAAGGGCACGCTGTCTGCCGTAATGTGTAAAAAGGGGACGCTGTCTGCCGCTATGTGTAACAAGGGCACGCTGTCTGCCATTATATGTAAAAAGGGGACGCTGTCTGCTGTTATGTATAAAAATGGGACGCTGTCTGCCGCTATGTGTAACAAGTGCACGCTGTCTGCCGTTATGTGTAAAAAGGGCATGCTGTCTGCCGTTATGTGTAAAAAGGGGGACGCTGTCTGCCGTAATGTGTAAAAAGGGGAATCTGTCTGCCGTAAGGTGTAAAAGGGTCTATACCTGGTGTAGTGGTGCTACTGTGCGGCGTAATTTGAATAATGGAGACTACTGTGCACCGTTTTATGAATTGGTAGTATTTTGTGCCACACCCCTTCCCCACGAAGCCACGCCCCTATGTATTTTTGCGCGCCTACGGCACGCACTGCCCCTGTTTTGCATGCAGGGGTAGGGCTCCGAAGCCATTTCTTGCACACAGTGCTAAAATGTCTAGTTACGGCACTGTTACTAGGTATCCATTTCTCTGGCCCTGAGCAGGTCTCCCTCACCAGATCCTCTCCAGGGGTGAGGGAGTGGACTTGGATTGGATTTGGGGGGGGGCAAAGTATTTTGTTACACTTGGGCCCACCGCTCGCTAGTTCCGCCACTGGATACCAGATACCACTGTGACTGGAATGATGATGACCTATGCACAGTGACAGGACACTACCACAGCACCCTACAGCAACAAGATGCAGCACAAGACACTGGACTTTTAGTTGCCACAATGCAGCACAAGACAATAAGTAGTGATACTGAGCACTGATTAGGATACTAGAACTGACAGGGAGCAGCTGCAATATTATATACTGGTCACCACAATGCAGCACTGATACTTAGCACAGATATTGAGCACTGTTGAGGAGGATACTAGAACTGACACGAAGCAGCAAAATACAGCAATGGACTATTGTACTGCAGTATTATATACTGGTCATCACAATGCAGCACTGATACTGAGCACAGATATTGAGCACTGATGAGGATACTAGAACTGACACGGAGCAGCAAGATGCAGCAATGGACTATTGTACTGTAGTAGTATTATATACTGGTCACCACAATGCAGCACTGATACTGAGCACAGATATTGAGCTGATATTAGCTGATAATGGCATTTTAAGGCAGAGAACGTAGCCACGTCCTCGCCGCTCAATCTACAATGCACGAGTGAAAATGCCGGCGACGCAGAGCTCCTTATATGGAATCCGAATCTTGTGAGAATCCGACAGCGGGATGATGACTGGACCTGATGATAATCGGTAGGAAAAGAAGGTGCCCGGACACTCCAGCAACCCTCACGTGGTATCTAAGCTCAGGGTAGAATAGTTGAAATATTGCTGACCAAAAGTTTTGAATAGATGGGCAAGTCCAAAAAAATATGAAAAATTATGACCCACCTCCTCACAATTCCTCCAGCAAAATTTCGATACATGAGGGCCAAAAAGTATGAATTCTATCAGGCGTTAGGTACAACCTATGTAAAAGTTTAATGTGCATCTCCGTGTGATTCAGACATCTCAACCTGCAATAGGATGAAATAAATATCCTTTCCCAGTGACCCTCAGATAATGGAATCCCCAGGTCTGTCTCCCATTTCAATTGTGCCTCAGATTTTGTGGTATTGAATAAACCTAAAATAATTTTATACCAAAAAGAGATATCTTTATTTGAGTTAAGAAGTGATAAGCATACTACAATGGCCTGAGCTGAAGGTCCCGAAATAACTAAAGATCTAGGCAAACTTTTAAACCAATGTAGTACCTGAACGTAGTGAAATAGTTCTCTGTCAGTAAGGTTTGCAGTAGTGAAAAGGGGAACATGACAGTACCATCCAAGAGATCCCCTAGGGACTGTAGTTTTCATGCATTTCAAGTGGAGAAATTAAGGCTGGGGATTAATTTAGCCACAGAGTGTAATGATAAAGCTAAGTATGGATTTAAATGCCCAGAGAGGTGTACTACCAATTTATCTCAAACTTGTAGGGCTGATTTTACAGACGGGAGTAGTGTCAAAAATAAGGGTCTTAAGCTTGATGGTATTTTGAGAAGGTCTGCTAGGGGAAGATCTGGGCACCCCGCTCTCTCAGTAGCTACCCAGCTGACAAGAGAAGGTCCACCCAACCAATATTTAAGTTGTGCTAGCACACGAGCCTCCTAATATAAAACAAGATCCGGCAAGGCCAAGCCTCCATTTCTGTGGAGAAGTATCATCCTAGAGTGAGCCAGTCTGGGGGGTTTGGCCTTCCACACATAATGCAAAAATATAATCCCTCATTCCAAGTTGATGGCACCAAGCAACTTTTTGCTGCTGGTGCGATCAACTAATCCCTGCCTATGGGGGAGTGTATTTTAGCATAGCAGGTCTGTGAACGCTTGTGCAGCCCTGCTATGCTAAAAAAGTTTCACACAAAACAAGACTAGCCCTAGACCTACTTACCTTGTGCGAAGGCTTCAGCTATGCAGGTCCCGACTTTGACATCAGACATCTACCCTCCGTTCGCCTGGACACACCTGCATTTTTCTTTCCACTCCCCGAAAGTGGCTGAAAATGGAGAGTATCCGCCTCGGAACGCCTTCTGCCTGTCCAGCTTCTTGCGATCGCCGCTGAGATCACATTTGTCGCTAGCAGCGTCTCCCGGCAATGATCGTCACCAGGCAACGATGCGCGTGCGCAATGCGTCTTCTGCACATGCGCATTTCTGACCCGTTCGCACCACAGCGAAGAACTGCTGCGTGCAAACAGGTCGGTATGACCCCCATAGTGCGACCCTTCTCTAAATATGTTTTAGGAAAGGAAAAGTGTACAATATAAATACATACGTTTTGGGAGTATAGTCATTTTAAAAGATGCCAATCTCCCCAACCACGAGATCTCATAAGAGAGCCAAGACGTAGTCAAGGCCAAAAGAATATCAAGCAGCGAAGGTTAATAAACTTCAAAAACAGTAGGGGTGGCAGGGGTAATATGAATCCCTAGGTATTGAAGTGAAGTTGAGCACCAATTGTATGGATACTGGGACTTGAGGACAGAAAAAACGGGGTCGGAATATTAATAAGGAGGGCATCAGTTTTAGTTGTATTCATCCTTTAATAGAAAGCTGCAGTATAGTTTTGTAATATACCATGTAAACTGGGGAGGGAAGATAATGGCTCAGTAACAAAAAGAAGGACTTTGTCCACAAATAAACAAAATCTATGTGTACTATTATCAACTGTAAGCCCAGGAAATTCGCTAGTCATCCGAATTTTTTGAGCAAAGTAAAAAATCGAGGGCAACAAAGGACATCCTTGTTGGGTACCTTTTGTGATTGGGAAAGCATCCAATAAAAACCCATTGCTGAAAACATGGGCAGAGGGTCAGCTGTATAAGGCTAGTATTGAAGATAAAATTTGATCACTAAATCCAAATTTCACTAGGACCGAACGCATGTTCAACCAATTAAATCTGTTGAATGTTTTTTCTGCATCCAGAGATAGAGGAGCAGGGGGCCATTATTAGAACCAATTGTGTCAATTAAGTCAAACACCCTGCGGGTGTTGTCCGAGGCCTGTCTGCTGGGCACAAAACCGACTTGATCAGTATGAATCAAGGACGGCAAAAAAGAATTCAAACGGGTAGCTATAAGTATGGCAAATATTCTACCATCTCCGTTCAGGAGTGCAATAGGCCTATAGTTTTGACAGTGCACTAGGTTTTTGCCAGGTTTGGGCAATATGATAACCTGGGCTTCCAGCATTTCTTTTGGCAAAGCTCCAAGAGTAGACACCTCATTAAATACTATGATAGAATAGAGGAAAGGTCGTCATTAAGGGAGATATAAAACTCATTAATGAAGCCATCTGGACCTGGAGCTTTGCCATGATGAAGCACCTTAGTTCAAGTTCAAGTTCAAGTTCAAGTTTATTGTCATCAGCCAAAACAAATTGACAGACGAAATTACATTGTACAAGGCATCAAATAGTAGCAAGCGAGAACATAAAACAAACATAAAAATAAATCATTCGTTTAACATACGTACAGCAGATGGGATAAAACTAACCCTAAACCGGTTGGTACGAGCCATCAGAGAACGAAATCTCTTTAGTGACGGAAGTTTTACAAAAAGCATATTAAAAGGATGAGCACTATCTAGTAAAATACACCTGGCTTTGCTTAAAACCCTACTCCTATACAAATCATCAAAGCTAGGCAGTGGTGAGCCAATAATTTTGCTAGCCGATTTCCTTATCCTCTCTAATGCCCATCGATCTTTTAGAGTACAACCGCCATACCATGCCACGATCCCATAACTAAGAATGCTCTCTATCGAGCACCTATAAAAATTTAACATGGTCTGAGCACCAACACCTGCGGCCCTTAAACGCCGCAGGAAGAAAAGTCGTTGTTGAGCCTTTTTTCCTATCAATAGCAAGTGCTCAGACCAAGTCAAGCATGACGAGATCTGAATACCTAAAAACCGGAATGAGTTAACCATTTCCACTTCCTGATCGCCAACAAACACTGGTAACTTCGGTAGCTGCCTTCTCCTAAAATCAATAATCAGTTCTTTTGTCTTCCCACTATTTAAAAATAAATGATTTTCATTACTCCAATTAACTAACTTTGCAACTTCCGTCCTGTATGCCAGCTCATCATTACCACTAATTAACCCAACTACGGCAATATCATCCGCAAATTTAATCAATTTAACTGATGCGTCTGCTGATACACAATCATAAGTAAACAATGAATATAAAAAAGGACTAAGAACACAACCCTGGGGTACACCTGTATTAATTTGTGCCTCGTCAGACCTAATACATCCCATTTTAACCACTTGAGGACGATTAGTCAAAAATGCTAAAATCCAATTACAAGTGAAACAATCAAGGCCTAATGCGGATAATTTATTAATTAGGGAGATTGGAATCACTGTATTAAAAGCCGAACTAAAATCAACAAATAAAATCCTAACATAGGCATTACTCACTTCCAAATGGGACAGAGTAAAGTGCAACAGTGAAATAATCGCATCATCTGTGCCACCTGTGCCACCTTTGAAGGAGACAAAGAAGTATTCAAGGATGCCAAATGTTCCTCATTAAGAGAGGGGAGTTTAATGTCCATTAAAAAGGCATTAACGGACTTCCGGTTCCGGCTTTATGGAGTACTGAGCTCCGTTTTGTGCTCCGTCCCCCGCTCCCCTGCAAACACAGTTTTTATGGCTTTTAAAGCCTCATTTTCGGGCCTGGAGCCTCCCGCAGTGCCCCTGCTACTTTACCTGCTGCCGATGGATAAGTTCCTGGCGCCGCTGATTGCGCACCCCCTGCCGGACCAACAGCAGCAGCTGCAGCCTCCACGCCAGGAGAACTCGGCATGCTGCAGGAACGATAGCAGCGGAGTCTGCTGTTGATAGCGCTCCCCCCCTCCACAAGAAAACCGCTGCAGAGGGACTAGCTTCTGGGGGCCAAGTAAATGCAGGCTGCTATGCCCCTGTGACCTACACTGAGGTAGTGGCAGCCATTACAGTCACTATGACTCCTCTCCTATCTAAGGCTGTGGCTGACATTACCAGCCAACTCCAACACCTCACACACAGGGTCTCTGCTACAGAGCAACAAATCAATATAGTCTCCCACGACGTTGAGGGTCTGCAGCACACAGTGAAGCGTCTTTCTAATGATAACTACCAGCTATGGAACAAGATTGACGACATCGAAAATAGATCGCGTTTAACAACATTAGGCTGGTTGGTCTGCCCGAATCTATCAAGGGGCCTGCTCTGGCCCATTTTGTCCGCAACACCCTTCCCTCACTCCTAAGCATAGAGGCAGTTTGCCAGGACATGGTTATAGAGAGGGTCCATAGGGTGGGTCCGACACCGACCCCTAACAGGCCGAGACCCCGCGTTACCCTGTTCCGCTGCTTAAATTACTTGCACAAGATGGAGGTTTGGTTGGCCTCTCATAAGGCAAAATCCTTGTCGTGGGAAGGGCATAAACTGCATATCTTCCAGATACAATCAGAACTTATTATCGTTCATACAATGTCATTAAATGATTAACATAAATTCGAGGCGTACCCCTCTCACACTAGAAAATGAGAGTATAAGGCACCTCAAAGTTTCTTTGTGGGGTCAACTTTTTATATTTATATAACACCCAGAGTGATACAGTAGAATCGCAGTCAGACTAATGAGGGCCTTGTGACAATTTCCTGAAAGAGACAGGTGATGCGTACCCCAACACTCATACTCAGTGCGCTGGTAACAAACATATAAAGGTATCTTTCTCTCCTTCAGAAATAAAGGCAATCCAGAGATCGCGTACCGCAACTCACGATTTAAGGGACTGTGTGACTCCTATCAAGGTATCTTTGGATGTTTCCATGGAAAACACAATTAGAAGTCTCTGGTATAGTCTCCAGATGTAGATCACATAGGAAGATAAAAAACACAGCCAATGTGTAGCAGGTCCTACTAATATGTGGTGTGGTAAACAGGGTATCTCTGATGAGTTTAGATAGACTTAGAGCGTACCCCACTCACACGTATATAGAGAGCTCTAAACAAATAATGGTTTCTTTCTGGTAAAACATACACAGGATTCAAACAAGCTTCCAGGAATGAACAGCCAGTGCGTACCCCAACACTCACACTCTGGAGGCAGGTTAGAAACTTATAAAGGTATCTTTTCTTTTCTCAAAAGCAATAGATGGTCATTCAATATGGCGTACCCCAACTCAAAGTTTAGTGTGGTGGAAGACTCCTATCAAGGTATCTTTAGACTCCCAGTAGAAAATGTGGCTTGTATATTGAATCATGTATAGTTCCGTTAACCCCAGAAAAAAGAGAAATAGCAATGCTCATACCAGAGTTGGTAAAAAAGGGAGTTACAGATTTTATTTAACAATACACATAGGGAAATAAATGCAGGGAAAACCCTGAAGGCTCCCGCCCTCGCCCCACTGTGTTTTGAACCACTCTTCCTGTTTCTCCCTGTTTCCTTGAGGGATGCCTGATCTACGCTACGCCACATGGAACGTTGGAGGCATTAACTCCCCAGCGAAAAGGAGAAAGCTCCTGATTTACTTACAGAAAAACGGTGTGGATGTGGCATTCCTTCAGGAAACTCACCTGACCCCATCTGAAACCCTGAAATTAGGAATGCTGGGATGGTCTGTGTTGGCATCTTCCTCCTACAACTCCAGAGCCCGTGGTGTAGTTATTCTGGTGCAACACTCCCTGCCTTATGAAATTCATAATGTCACTGCTGATGATTTAGGTAGATTCGTTATAGTTTCCGTCGATTTACTAGGCAAGAAATTCACCCTGGCTAATGTCTACGCCCCCCCTCCCTACTCTAAGCCCTACATCCGACATTTAATCACCCTTCTGACCCCTTTCATGGGGGAGAATCTTCTCATTGGAGGGGACTTTAATTTAATCTCTTCTCCACTGCTAGACAAATCATCTACACGTGGGACCCGCCACTCTTCACTCCCTAAAGTAGGCATCCCTCTATTTTCATCTACTCTTCCGGTTATAGACCTCTGGCGAGCCCTAAACCCAACAGAGAGGGAATACACCTGTCTCTCGGTGGTGCATGGCTCTCTCTCCCGCATTGACTACTTCTTCATCTCTCATGCTCTTTTCCCCCGGGTCACTCAATGCAACATTGCCCCCATCTCTCTCTCTGAACATGCCCTGGTTACCTTCACTGCTCGTTTCCCTGATGATAGGGATTCGAGCAAATTGTGGAAATTCCCTTCCAGATTCTGCCGCTCTTCTACTTTTAAATCCTTTTTGGAAGCTGCTTGAGAAGATTATTGTATCACCAACTCTGAACATATTAAGGCCAATCCTTTCCTGTTCTGGATGTCGGCAAAAGCCGTGCTCAGGGGCGCAATCTTGTCTTTCACTGCAGCTTCCAACAAGAAATACTCGGCTCAATACTTGACACTTCAAGACACTCTATCTCGGTCTTTTCAGACATATAAATCTTCTCCCTCCCCAGCCTCGGAACACGCTTACTTGACATCCAAAACTCATTTTGACAAATTTTTGTCGGAAATGGGTGACAGATACCTCTTCTCTGTTCACCACAAATTCCACAGGTTTGGTAACAAATCTGGACGTTTACTCTCCAATCTGTTACGTGGCACATATTCCCCGGCGGTTGTTCACCTTCTTCGCACACCACAAGAAACTCTGACCTCCATGAACAAACAGATCGCTCAGATTATGCAAAACTATTATTCACAGCTCTATACGTCTGTTCTACCAAGCACTTCTTCACAAACACCACCAGCTCCGCCCCCTGTTCCTACCCCCCCTCTGCAGTCCGCCCACTCTCCCACCCCTCTGGAGACACACCTCGGCCCCCCCCCCCCTTCTGGGAGGCTCTGCCTTTTCCTGCCCTCTCAGTAGATATGGCCTCTCAACTTCTATCCCCGATCACTCTAACTGAAGTCCGCCTAGCGATTGGACAATTGAAACCTCATAAAGCCCCAGGCCCTGATGGCTACACTGGGGAGTTTTATAAAATCCTTCAACACAAATTTGATTATATCCTGGTTGAGGTTTTCAATTCTTTGTTGCTAGCTAGGACTCCCCCTCCCCATTTTAACTCAGCTATCCTTAAATTACTTCCCAAGCCTGGAAGGGATCTATCACTCCCTGGCTCCTATCGGCCAATATCTTTGCTGAACTTAGATTATAAGTTATATGCAAAAATTTTGGCCGACCGTCTCAAACTTATACTCCCCCACATCGTTCATCCTGATCAGACTGGCTTTATCGCTGGCAGGCATTCGGTGGTCAATGTAAGGAAGGTGATAGCGGCTCTACATTCCTGTCATTCCTGCTCAACACCCTCAGGCTATGCCATCCTCTCCTTAGATGCGGAGAAAGCCTTCGACTTAGTCGAATGGCCACACCTTTATGCTACCCTACGCCGCTTTGGCTTCCCAGAATCTTTTATTCACGCTATCCGCACTCTTTACTCATCCGCGGCCACCCAGATTTCCTGTAACGGTTTCCTCTCCAACCCCTTTTTTATTGAAAAGGGTACTAGGCAGGGCTGCCCCTTCTCCTCTTTGCCATCGCTCTGGAACCTTTAGCTATAGCTCTCAGACTTTCTACTTCTTCTTACACTGGTATTTTCGTAGGCACAACTGAACTTAAGGTCGCCTTATTTGCAGATGACATGCTCTTGTTTGTCTCTGATCCACTTTCGTCTATCCCTGAAATTCTGCGCTTGATCTCACATTTTGGTGCGATGGCCGGCTATAAGATCAATGTCGACAAGTCGGAACTACTCCCTCTGAATGTTCCTTCTTCCTTGCTCTCCACCCTCACGCAAACCACCACCTTCACAATTACTCATTCGCATTTCAAATATCTAGGAGTTAGCATTCCACGTGATCTCTCACGCATTTATGAGTTGAACTTTTCTTCGGTCATCACTGCTGTGATCGCTAAACTGGAGGGTTGGGCTACCCTTCCCCTCTCCATGTTGGGACGGATTGCAGTTCTCAAATCTGTAATTTTCCCTAAGATCTTTTACGTTATGCAATCTCTCCCGTTTAGCCTCCGTGACTTGGACAACACCAGACTCCGCAGAGCTATGACCCGTTTTATTTGGCAAGGAAAGAAACCAAAGGTGGCTTTTGCAAAGCTCGTGATGGACAGATCTGCGGGTGGGTTTGGTGTCCCCGATTTTCTATCCTATTCTCTCACAGTTTTACTTCGATATGCCGCTGACTGGCTACTGGGTAGGAGCACTTATACGGACCTGGCTCTAGACACTAATGCCTTTAGACCTTTTTCCCCTTGTGCTCTTCTGCATATGAAGAAGGCCTCGATCCCTTCCTCAATCATGGAACATCCCCTATTTAGGGACACCTATCTCAGTTGGGTGAAAATAAATAAGAAATTAAACTTAGATCATACTGCTTCCACATATATACCTTTCTGGGGAAATCCCTCTTTTCCTCCTTCCCTTCACAACACTTTATTCCTTCAGTGGCGGGAGAGGGGGCTATGCTCTGCTACCCAGGTTTTCGATCCGAGGGGCCACATTACGCAGTTTGCGACGATGGGAGACAGGTACTCCCTACCCTCTTCCCACTTTTTCATGTATCTCCAAATGAGGCACTATCTTACGTCACTTAACCTTGGTTCCTCTCATATGACCCCCTCCTCCCCACTAGCAAAAGTCTTGAAACAATGGGAATCTTGCTCTTACAAACTTAAGCACCCCTATATTCTCCTAGTAAACATACCCTCCACGCCATACCTTCCAAAACTAGCTGCCTCCTGGCAATCGGATATTCCCGACATTACCTCCTACGAGCTTTACCTAGATCATCATCACCGCACCCTGTCCATACTGAGAACTGCTTACCTCCAGGAGGTTCATCTTAAAACTATACATAGAGCTTATCTCCCTCCCTATGACCGGACCGCTGTAGATCCCTTGGATTCCAACAAATGTCCTAAATGTAAAGGGGCTAGAGCCTCATTCTACCATTGTCTTTGGAGTTGTACTAGGATCCAGCGCTTTTGGAATAAATTATTCGTGTTCATCAATACTCGTTTCCACATCTCTCTACGGCCAGATCCGCTGGCCTGCCTCTGCATAAATTTTTCTGTGTGGCAATCTATACCTGGGTTTAAACCACTCTTTCCTATGCTGACCATGCTGTTTACGATTTCAAAAAAAACGATTCTGAAACACTGGGTTGTTAGATCCACCCCCTCTCTATCTGAAGTTTTAAAAATGATGTTGCAATATATTTATTTTGATCGCAAATCTACTATCATTACAGGATATTCTGGTGTTGCTGGGTTTAATAGAAAATGGGGTCCCTATCTGTCAACATTAGACCTAGACACTCGAACTCAGATAACCTCAGCTTTTGAAAATCCTCTATGGAAGTTGTCTAAATAACTGTCTAAATATCAGTATACATGGCCTATGTTGCTCCACTCTCCTTCCTCAGCCATTCTTTTTCTTCTTTTCCTCTTTGTTGTCTAACCTTTTGCAATGCTCCCCCATTCTTCCGTTACTTCCTGTTTTACCAAGACTTCTCTGCCCATACTCTTTGATGCTGCCTTCACTCTACTGTTCTTATTATTGCTGTAGCTATACCGCCATCTACATTGTTCTGATTCTGCGCCTGATAGGCCTTCTGCCCATGTTTTCTCAGACGAATTGTCAGTGCTCCCTCTATTTCACCCCTCTCTCCCCTCCCCCCTTTTTTTCTTCTTCCTCCCTCCCGCATATTTTACCTTTACTCACCCCCTGTGATTTGCTTGTATTTCTTATATGTTTAAGATTGTTTGGACCACGCTTGTATATGTTTCTATCACAATGTTCTCACCTCACTGAAGGCTCAAACAATCTGTTATGTTGTTGTTGTTTTTGATGTCGACTGTGCCTTTCTCTTCTAAAAATCCAATAAAAATCAGTCTTGTTAAAAAAAAAAGACATTAACAGTTTCCAAAGTGGGCTGGAAAGTGTGGGGATCGGAAGATAAATTATATAAATTAGTATAGTAATTAGCAAATTGATTAGATATGTCTAACATATTGGCCACCTTAGAACCTTGGGGGGATAAAATGTTTAATCCTGTTCCTATCCTGCATAACACAAAGCTTACGGGCGAGCATCCTACACGACCTGTTACCAGACAAATATAATTTCTGCCACAGCCTATTTAGAGCGAACTGAGGGCCTAATTCAGACCTGATCATAGCTGTGCAAATTTTTGCATGGCTACGATCATGCACACTGACATGTGGGGGGAAGCCCAGCACAGGGCTAGTACACCCCACATGTCAGGCCCAGTCCTGTCGCACAAGTAAAAAAGCGGCGATGCTTTTGTACTGGAACAAGTAGCTTCCAGCCAGTGCAGCTCCCAGCCACAGCAGCTCCTGCATGCTGGCAGGGAGATACTCATCACTGTGAGGATCACAGCAGCTGCGTGTGACATCACACAGCCATCGTGGCCCGCCCCCCATGCATTCCGGGCACGGCTGTGTTGCCTGGACTGCACCCCCCTAAAATGGCGGACAAATGCCGCCGGCCTGCCCCCTCCCACCCAGCAACCGCATCTGCCTGTCAATCAGGCAGAGGCGATCACAGAGCTAAGACAGCTGTCGGCTGTCTGCCAAGCACCAGCACACTATGGCGCCGGCGCATGCACAGTTCAGATCTGATCGGCTGCTGTGCAATAACGCACTGCACCGATCAGGCCTGAGTTAGGACCCAAGTCGAGGAGTTTCTGCAGTTGGCCCCTAATAGCAGTCAGTTCTGTACGAAGGGAACTAGAGAGGTGCAGCTTATTTTTATCCTCAACTTCCTAAAGTTTTTCTTCTAAATCCTTTTGTTGTTGTAATGCCTGTCTTTTCAGCCTGGCCCCTGCCTGGATTGCAGCGACTCATACTACTGCCTTAAGCATACACCAAAAAGTTGAAGAGGATAGGATCTTCACTATGGCTGTCCTTTCACCTTATCGGAGTAGCATATAAAAGAACGGAAATTTCTCCATAGTGTAACACAATTTTTATTAAAAAACAAATAAAAGACAAGCAGCAGGGTTTGGGTGGTCTCTCACCATTGGGAATGGTCTACCCCAGAAAAAAGTAGACAAATACAGCAGATTTACATATGGAGCCAGGCATCCCCGGAACCGACTGCAACCCAAATGGTGGTCCTCCTTCTACCCTCTGTCCAAGTCTCACCCTCTGAGCCAACGCATTTCAACACCTGTAACGATGTCTTTTTCAAGGCATAATGAGAGTGAGTTCTATTTCTTCCCTATATACCCCCATCAATTGATGGTCGGGTCAGACATATTTCCAGACATAGACTCTCCTGTGTTCTAAATCCCTCTAAACTAATCCCGTCTCTACGGCCATTCCACACTATCCTTGTTGCCCCGTTTCCTGCCTTAAGCATCTCCGCCCCCAAGATGAGGTCACGGAGCTTCTTCCAATCAATCGCTGCCGATTGTATATTGTAGTATATGCGTGTGTAGTATGTACTGTGTGTAAATATATCGGTGTGTGTGTGTGTGTGTGTGTGTGTGTGTGTGTACTTTGTGGGGGTGTACTGTGTGTGCATACTGTATGTTTGTATAGGGTGTACTGTGTCTTTGTATATGTTTGGTGTGTGTACTTTATGTGTGTGCAGTGTGCACTTTGTGTGTACATGTGGTGCATGTACTGTGTGTGTGTATATGTCGTGTATGTACTGTATGTGTTTGTATGTGGTGGTGGTGGTGGTGTGTGTGTTCTCTTTGTGTGTGTGTGTGTATATATATATATATATATATGTGTGTGTGTGTGTGTGTGTGTGTGTGTGTGTGTGTGTGTGTGTGTGTGGTGGTTGTGTGTGTGTGTACTTTGTGTGCGTGTAAATGTGTGGTGGCGGCTGTGTGCGTGTGGTAGTGTGTACTGTGTGTGTGTGTGTGTGTGTGTTTAGGTGGTTGTGTTGGGAGGTGAATGTGTTAGTGGGCACCGGGATGTTGAAATTGATTAATGAATGGGTAATGAGTTCTAGGTGGGGATAGTTAACGGATGCTGCTGTGTGTGTAGTAACAGGTGATGCTGTGTGTGTAGTAACAGGTGCTGCTGTGAGTGTAGTAACAGGTGCTGCTGTGAGTGTAGTAATGGGTGTTGCTGTGTGTGTAGTAACAGGTGATGCTGTGAGTGTAGTAACAGGTGATGCTGTGAGTGTAGTAATGGGTGTTGCTGTGAGTGTAGTAATGGGTGTTGCTGTGAGTGTAGTAATGGGTGTTGCTGTGAGTGTATGAATGGGTGTTGCTGTGTGTGTAGTAATGGGTGTGGCTGTGAGTGTAGTTACGGATGCTGCTGTGAGTGTAGTAATGGGTGTTGCTGTGTGTGTAGTAATGGGTGATGCTGTGTGTGTAGTAACAGGTGATGCTGTGAGTGTAGTAATGGGTGTTGCTGTGTGTGTAGTAACAGGTGATGCTGTGAGTGTAGTAACAGGTGATGCTGTGAGTGTAGTAACAGGTGATGCTGTGTGTGTAGTAACAGGTGATGCTGTGAGTGTAGTAATGGGTGTTGCTGTGTGTGTAGTAACAGGTGATGCTGTGAGTGTAGTAACAGGTGATGCTGCGAGTGTAGTAACAGGTGATGCTGTGAGTGTAGTAATGGGTGTTGCTGTGAGTGTATTAATGGGTGTTGCTGTGTGTGTAGTAATGGGTGTTGCTGTGTGTGTAGTAACAGGTGATGCTGTGAGTGTAGTAACAGGTGATGCTGTGAGTGTAGTAACAGGGGATGCTGTGAGTGTAGTAATGGGTGTTGCTGTGAGTGTATTAATGGGTGTTGCTGTGTGTGTAGTAATGGGTGTTGCTGTGAGTGTAGTAACGGATGCTGCTGTGAGTGTAGTAACAGGTGATGCTGTGTGTGTAGTAACAGGTGATGCTGTGAGTGTAGTAACAGGTGCTGCTGTGAGTGTAGTAACAGGTGTTGCTGTGAGTGTAGTAACAGGTAATGCTGTGAGTGTAGTAATGGGTGCTGCTGTGAATGTAGTAACAGGTTATGCTGTGAGTGTAGTAACAGGTGCTGCTGTGAGTGTAGTAACAGGTGTTGCTGTGAGTGTAGTAACAGGTGCTGCTGTGAGTGTAGTAATGGGTTCTGCAGTGTGTGTAGTAAGGTGCTGCATGTGAGTGTAGTAAGGGGTTTTGTGGTGTGTGTGTAGTAAGGGGTGCTGCTGTGTGTGTAGTAACAGGTGCTGCTGTGAGTGTAGCAATGGGTGCTGTTGTGTGTGTAGTAAGGTGCTGCATTTTAGTGTAGTAATAGGTTCTGTAGTGTGTGTAGTAAGGGGTGCTGCTGTGTGTGTAGTAACAGGTGCTGCTGTGAGTGTAGTAACAGGTGCTGCTGTGCGTGTAGTAAGGTGCTGCATGTGAGTGTAGTAAGGGGTTTTGTGGTGTGTGTGTAGTAAGGGGTGCTGCTGTGTGTGTAGTAACAGGTGCTGCTGTGAGTGTAGCAATGGGTGCTGTTGTGTGTGTAGTAAGGTGCTGCATTTTAGTGTAGTAATAGGTTCTGCAGTGTGTGTAGTAAGGGGTGCTGCTGTGAGTGTATTAACAGGTGCTGCTGTGTGTGTAGTAAGGTGCTGCATGTGAGTGTAGTAAGGGGTTTTGTGGTGTGTGTGTGTGTGTGTGTGTGTGTGTGTGTGTGTGTGTGTGTGTGTGTGTGTGTGTGGTAAGGGATGCTGCTGTGTGTGTAGTAACAGGTGCTGCTGTGTGTGTAGTAAGGTGCTGCATGTGAGTGTAGTAAGGGGTTTTGTGGTGTGTGTGTAGTAAGGGGTGCTGCTGTGAGTGTAGTAACAGGTGCTGCTGTGTGTGTAGTAAGGTGCTGCATGTGAGTGTAGTAAGGGGTTTTGTGGTGTGTGTGTGTGTAGTAAGGGGTGCTGCTGTGTGTGTAGTAACAGGTGCTGCTGTGAGTGTAGCAATGGGTGCTGTTGTGTGTGTAGTAAGGTGCTGCATTTTAGTGTAGTAATAGGTTCTGCAGTGTGTGTAGTAAGGGGTGCTGCTGTGTGACTGTGGTAACAAGTGCTGTGTGTATGTAGTAAGGGCTTCTGCAGTGTGTTTAATAATGGATGCTGCTATTTGTGGGGAGCTTTATGGGAGCTGATAGGGTGGATGAATGTGATAATGGCTACTGTGAGATGGGATTGATAATATATTGGGGAGAGATGGTTTAATGGATGCGCAAGGGGTAATTAAGGTGATTGAAGGAAGGCACTTGCCACAGTCCATTGATCAGACCACTCCCTCACATCACTGGTCATGCCCCCAACTGCAGCACATAATAGGCCATTTGGAAATTACAGCTCCAGGACCATTTGGACTTTAATCTGGCACTGGGTGCAGCCACCCCAATCATGGAAGTCTGGCCCGGATCGCCCACACACTGTAGTCCCTGGCTTCAGCTCGTGAGTAGGTTGCAATCCTCGGGAGTGTTCACAAACAATCCCCGATTCCGCAGACCTCTCACAGTGGTCCCTGCTAGCAGCCTGAGGGTATGGGGAGGAGAGGGAGCAACAGAGGGTAGAAATTGAAAGGTTTTAAACAAAAAAAAAAGCAGTACTTAAGTGATGTGCGCAAAAAGACAGGCTGCTTTAACGTATATAACCTCCCTAACGGGTGTCACCACACCCACAAATAAACACAATGGTAGAAAACAGCAGGAGGGAATACTCGTATAAGCGCCTATTCCTGTAAATTTAAGAATGAAGTTTATACGTTCCTTGTATGTTGTATATGTGGTGAGATTCTCTTGTCCTCTGTCTCCAATATCTCAAAGCCTTTTATCCGGAGTACTCAGTCCCAATAGATATATATGAAAAGAGAAAATAGAGGCAGATGTGTAGAAATGCTTCGTATTTGCCTTATATTCTATTACCCACTAGGCTTCAAGCAAGGGAGATGGTTAGACTCCACAATGCGTACCTCAACTCACAATGGAGTACACCAAGACATGTACATCACGGTTTCTTTATAACAGGACCACAAATGACTTTCACCCCGAGATTTCTAAAGAAGGATGCGTTCCCTACTCACTTATGAGGAGGGAGTTTGCCAACTCTGAAAGGTTTCTTTAGTCTGGATGAAATTGTATATGTGGAGACTTCTTTCTTCCCTCTATCATCAATTCTTTCCCCGAGAATTCTCAGTTCCCATGGGTATGTGGAAAGAAGGTGACAGGCAATGTGTGGAAATGTCTTATACCTGCTTATATATAGCCCACTTATACCCACAGAAAAAGATGGTGGTTATCTGTAAAGCGTACCCCAACTCACAATGGAGTACCCCAAGATGTGTATATATGGGTATCTTTTCAATGGGACCACACGTGACCTTCACCAGGGAATTTCTAAACAGGGATGCGTACCAACACTCACACGATCAGATGGTAATGACCTCCTATCTGGGTTTCTTTATCCAGAAATTGGAGATAAATCCCCCTCCAAAAGATGGATTATATAATAACAGTTCTCCACGATCATGAAAAAAGGTTTTTCAACACAAAGGTCCAGAAATCAATTTTTTTCTTTTAAAATGGAATGATTTTATGTATATAAAAAAATTTAATCACATGAACCCCATAGTTGGAGTAAATATTTTTACAAATAAGTTAATATCCATAAAAACACAATTTAGAAAAAAGGGGTTTCCAAAGAAAAATAAAATACTTCTACCACTAGTCACATTGGGGTAAGTCCGGACCCCCCAAAGGACAAAGTGATGTGGCAAATACCTCCTTGGTCCCCGGTGTGTAGAAGAGTTCTGTATCACGGTGCCAGCATCTGTCAACGTGTTTCGGTTCTTAATGGAGCCTTTATCAAGACTTGATAAAATTGTGTTTTTATGGATATTAACTTCTTTGTAAAAGAAAAAATTGATTTCTGGACTTTTGTGTTAAAGAAACCCAGATAGGAGGTCATTACCATCTGATCGTGTGAGTGTTGGTACGCATCCCTGTTTAGAAATTCCCTGGTGAAGGTCACGTGTGGTCTCATTGAAAAGATACCCATATATACACATCTTGGGGTACTCCATTGTGAGTTGGGGTACGCTTTACAGATAACCACCATCTTTTTCTGTGGGTATAAGTGGGCTATATATAAGCAGGTATAAGACATTTCCACACATTGCCTGTCACCTTCTTTCCACATACCCATGGGAACTGAGAATTCTCGGGGAAAGAATTGATGATAGAGGGAAGAAAGAAGTCTCCACATATACACTTTCATACAGACTAAAGAAACCTTTCAGAGTTGGCAAACTCCCTCCTCATAAGTGAGTAGGGAACGCATCCTTCTTTAGAAATCTCGGGGTGAAAGTCATTTGTGGTCCTGTTATAAAGAAACCGTGATATACATGTCTTGGTGTACTCCATTGTGAGTTGGGGTACGCATTGTGGAGTCTAACCATCTCCCTTGCTTGAAGCCTAGTGGGTAATAGAATATAAGGCGAATACGAAGCATTTCTACACATCTGCCTCTATTTTCTCTTTTCATATATATCTATTGGGACTGAGTACTCCGGATAAAAGGCTTTGAGATATTGGAGACAGAGGACAAGAGAATCTCACCACATATACAACATACAAGGAACGTATAAACTTCATCCTAGAAATTGAAAGGTGTGCAGGGAGAAAGGAGCTGGAATCTCAAGAGCTCCAGATCTGCATGTCCTCTCTAAGCAGCAGCCAGGCCATGCCTCCCCTGTAAGTTTTTTTTTAAACTGATCTCCTAATTGTTTACATGGCCTGTGCCATGTTACTGATGATGAAACAGAATCCCAAGGAATGGTGAAGTGAGCGCACTCAGGTCACACAGGGAGTAATAACCACCGTTTATTCCAAGTCAGTGGATAAAAATCTACTGTATGATAGTCTGTCTGAGCAAGTACATCCAGTCACAACTTCCAAGAAAGAAAGTACCCATGTTTTTTCACTGAAATCAAGCAGTGAATGCAATTCCTAGGCTGAAGTGCAGACTACAATGTGCAGGGGGTCAAACATCAATGCAATCCCTAGGCTGCAGTGCAGACTACCTTGTGCAGGGGTCAAACGATATATATATAAACATACATGTGTAGTTGTATGTAGTATATGTGCTGGCATGTCTCTGGGATCGGAAAGCGGTGCTGTATACCACAGCCACCAAGCAGAACCTTAGGACTCGCAGTTAGGATTCTCTTTCCTAAGCCAGCCACCAGACTCTCACTAGCTAGTTCACAGGAGTCTGGAGGCAGGCTTAGGAGAGGGAAGCCTAATCTCTTGTTCATCTCACACAGACACATGGCCATCTCCTGATCATCTCACAATGACACATGGCCATCACCTAATCATCTCACACTGACAGAAACCCATCTCTTGATCATCTCACACTGACCGAAGGGCATCTCCAGTTCATCTGACTTTGCCACAAGGCCATATCCTGATCATCTCACACTGACACATGGCCATCTCCTGATCATCTCACACTGACACATGTCCATCACCTAATCATCTCACACTGACACAAACCCATCTCTTGATCATCTCACATTGACTGAAGGGCATCTCCAGTTCATCTGACTTTGCCACAAGGCCATATCCTGATCATCTCACACTGACATAAGGCCATCTCTGTCATCTCACATTGACACAAGTCCATCTCCATATTATCTCACACTAAAACAAGACCATCTCCAGATGATCTCACACTGACACAAAGCCATCTCTGTCATCTCACAATGGTACAAGGCCATCTCTGTCATCTCACACTGACACAAGGCCATCTCCAGATCATCTAACACTGACAAATGCCCATCTCCTGATCATCTCACACTAACACAAAGCCATCTCTGTCATCTTACACTGGTACAAGGCCATCTCTGTCATCTCACACTGAAACAAGGCCATCTCCAGATCATCTAACACTGACAAATGCCCATCTCTTGATCATCTCACACTGACACAAAGCCATATCTTTCATCTCACACTGGTACAAGGCCATCTCTGTCATCTCAAACTGACACAAGGCCATCTCCAGATCATCTCACACTGACAAATGCCCATCTCTGTAAACATCTCACACTGATAAAAGGCCACCCCCAGACCCTCTTACTTTGAAACAAGACCATATCCTCATCATCTCATACTGACACAAGAACATGGGCTTAATTTATTTTTGTTTAAAGCAATTATCTAGGCTGTGGAGCTGATAATAGCAGGTGAAATTTTTTATTATCTACTTAAGTTCTGTCTCGTAGGCTGTGCAAAGCCGGTTGGCTGTGCATTTATTATTGAAGTGGGCATTTTTACCAAAGTGTGATAAAATAGACACATAATAGCAGTGTTCCATCAGCGTTCAATCGAAGTGAAAAACATCTTGAGATAGAGAAAGAATGTCTCTTTGTTGGCGCACTTGTAAGGAAGAAAGAATTATGTCTTAAAAGGTAACTTTTAATATTTATAATTAAAATGACCTTGCAATGTGAAAAAATTATATGTGAATATCAAAACTTTTATACTAAATAATAAACAAAACTTATTAAATATGGTTCACTGTGTGTTATCCTTTATATTCAGTCATTTTTTGATGTGTTTTAGAATTGAAGATGTGGCTAATCTTCACAGGTCCATTAACAATTATTTGTTATATTGTCAATTAGAACCATTAGTGTAGATTTCCAAGGTAGCCATATTATGATATTAGTAGGGTTCTCAAAACAGGGCTGATCTATAAGTGGTAATACTTCCAAACACCTTTTCTTACCAAGCCAGTATCAGAAAGCAGTACTGCAGTTCAATTACATATATTTATTCAAATTGATATATGCTCTCTGTATGTGCTGGTGACAGTGTAACGGAATATCTCTGTTGATATTATAGTTTTGTTTTTACTCTGTGCTGTATCAACTCTAGTTGTTATGGCTCATCAATTCTCTTTACATTAAATAGACTTCACATTGTTAACTTTCCATTTCTCATTTTATGCTGGTGGGCTTGAGTTGTTATGACTCATCGGCCCACAATGCTCTAAATTGGCAAATATTGTTACGTTTTTTGTCAATATTGCAGTTATGTGTAACAATGGACAATTGGCAGTGAGCATGTGTCCAGCTAAGCTGTTACTATGTATCTTTTAACAGAACAGCACTGGCTCATAGGTTTTATAATTAATATAGCCTCACTATTTTTTGCCACATAATTCCTAAAGCCATAACATTAATTGTATACTCAGGTTTTTCTCATTAATATACCACTTATATTGTTATGTATTGGGATTGGGTGCCAGTGTTTATATATCTATTACCACAAAAAGATGTTTTATATGGAGGGAATATTCCTGATTGGTGTGCAGTTTAAGTAGACATTCGCATATATCACAGCATCAATATCTATTATCTCAGATGTTATTTGTAGTGGTAGCGTTCCTGTCCTAATCGTATCCATGGTGTAGTACTTATTACTGCATCACTGGTTCCCATTCCGTACCTCTGGATACCCCGTAATAATCGTGTTCATATTACTGTGTTTGCCACATAACACATTAAACATTTATATTATTCTAACATGATGTACACAGTGAACTAAGCGGACATGCCTGCACCGCTCTGAAACACCGACTTGCACGTTTTACAGTTGCTTTGTCAAGGCGAACCCGATTGCCTCTCCAGGAGTAACTATAACAGATCCGCTAGCCTATCCTGATTTGCCGTCCTGTCATGTGATTTACATTCAAACTTTGTTCCCCGGTGGACCGCATATCTCAATTAGTCTCATCCCGGTGAGCCGCATATTTCGTCAGCTATCGGTCACATGACTTTCCCATCCTATCACATATGGGCAGACCTTTCCATTGTTAAAAAATGTATTGGACCTGTCATATAATTTGAATACCTCTATTATCATCTACTCCCCGGGACAGAAATCAAATAACTGCTACATGGATGAGTTAAAAGAATTAAGGATAATCAATCTTTTAACCTTTATAGGAGGAGATCGTTCTCATATTTACTAATTATCTAGATTGCGAGTGGAAATATATATACACACATATCTAGGGGAACCATACATCTTTATCCTACATATTATTACAATTCCCTCTTTTCTGTGAATACTGAAATTATGTATCATAATATTAGTAAATATAATTATCTATTAGGTTTCTTATAAAAAAAAAGTAAAATAAGAAAAAAGACCCCATGTGATGTTTTTGATATGTGATATTGTGATAACTGTGCATATTAAATAAATATATTAATGTGAATTTATGTGTAATCTGTTTTTGATTATATATTGTTGATTTAGTGTTACCGTTCAATTTACATATTGTATGTGAATATTGTTGTGTGCTGTGCAGAAACTTAATTACATTGAGTTATTATTAATAACTAATAAAAAAAAGTGTTTTAAAACCTTAAAGTGAAAAACTACAATCTAATTTAAAAGGTGAAACAAAGTGATAGTGTAATAATTAGACTATGACAAGTCTGGTAGTCCATGATAGCTTATTTAGTGTGTAAAATATATAAAATTAATAATATATTGCTCTCCTTTTATAGTCAATTTTTGATAAACTGTTTGGTCTGAGTCTACGATTTCCATCATTTAATTTCCTGTAAATTTTGTCCCGTTTTTAGGTGTCTAAATATATATTTCCTTCTTCATATGTCTCACCCTTTCATCCCAGTTAGTTTTTAATGAATGGAGATAAATAAATATATGAAGTAAGATAATTGTTTTCTATTCATATTCCTCCATGTCCTCTAGCATGTATATAGTGTAGTTACTTACTTTAACAAATGGAATCAACACTGGGTGTCAGATACCCACAATTGTGTAATGGTATGTAATGCTAGTATGGCCCTTCTTATAAATCTCACAAAGAGATGAGGGATTAGTAATCCTTGTTCCCAGAATAATACTTACTCCCTTCATACTAAAATGGCATTGAGATATCTCATAAATGGAATTATCGATTTGAAGATTCTATAAATTGAAAATATTTCTAATTTTCCAAATGGGGCAAGCCATTATTATTTAATTCGCTTTCACTGAACTATTATCCAAACAATACTAATCTGTCCTTAATATACTGTTGAATCGCGTAGAAAGGTAAGTATCCAACATTTTATACTTCAAACGGTGGTTGTATACACTATATGATTAAAATCATTCCTACTACAGAGAATGTTCATGGATAGCGCCATCATAAGTAATAAATATAAACTACTGATGAAATAAGACAAAAATATTCTCTGAGAGAAAGGTAAGTGGTCACTATTATCATACATACACCAATAAGTACACTATTCCTATGTGCTCCATAGGTAGAATACAGTTATCATGTTCTAAAAGATCTTTACAAAGAAGGGTTACAAAAAGATAAGTGACTGTTACTTTTATTTAATCTTTTTGGATATTGACAATCCATTAGGAAACTCATTTCCCTTTTTCTTTTTCAAACCTGGGGAGGTCCCTATCCCTGTCATCACCCGATATCAAAACAATGCAGATTACTGCTGGATCATATACGAGGATGAGTGCCAGAAGTTTTTGCTTTAAATGGTAGATTAAGAGCTTTGTTGCTTCAGAAGAGGTTCATATACAGAACCATCCTAGATGGTAACTATGAGACGTAAACAGATTGAGATACATCATTGATAACCCAAAAGGTCTATACTAAAAGAGAGGTAGGTAACTGATATTTGTGAAACAACAAATATACATTCCTTATGTATTCCATGGGTATGATGAAGTGCTCATATTCCCTGACATCTTAAAAGGAGGGTTACAAGGAGGGTAAGTAGCTAATATTTTTGTTTAATCCTTTTGGATATTGGCTTTCCATTAGGAAAATCATTTTACTTTCAAACCTAAGAAGATTTCCATCAATATCACCACCTCAAACAGGGCCGGATTAACAATGGGGCGGATGGAGCTGCAGCTCCAGGCCCCCCACTGGAAATAGGCCCACAGATCCCCTGCAGTTCAGATAGTGTTGACAGGAAAAAAAAACTTTTCTCCTGTCATCACCAATAGCATTCCCTCACTCGACTCCTGTCACGGAGAGACAGAACTCTGCCTCTCCCCTCTGAAGCTGCCAACAGCTGTCACTGCACAATGAAGCACATACCCAGGATCGAAATAAGCTCCTCCCCCAGATCGTGATAAGCTCCGCCTCCTGGTGCATCTACAGCTGTGCCCACGATTGCTCAAAGTTCTTCTCACTTGCCATCCCAAGCTGTGTTTCTGTGGGACTTTTATAAACTTACTCTGCCCCCTGGTTCTTCCACTGCTGAGCCCTGGCCCCTGTTACCTGAAGCCACACCCCCGGGCTGTTCTAAGCCCCACCCACTAGACAGTACACTGCAGTGCAGTGCTCCCCGCCTGTGTGATCTGTGAGGTGTTCTGCAGCTGCGGTTTGAGGTACAAAGGAGTATATGCTGTGTAGCCCTATGCCCAGGACTTTCTCACACTTAAAGTTATGTGTGCATGTTCTGTGACCTTAATGGCATGCTGTTTTAATTTATCATGCATGATAATCAATTGAATTCCGGCCAGTGTGTATACGGACACTACCTTGCGGTGTAATGTGACTATCAGACGCTGCCGCTCGGTGTGATGTAACTATCGGACGCTGCCGTGCGGTGTAATGTAACTATCGGACACTGCCGTGCGGTGTAATGTAACTATCGGACGCTGCCGTGTAGTGTAATGTGACTAGGACACTACCTTGCGGTGTAATGTGGCTATCGGACCCTGCGGCTCGGTGTAATGTAACTATCGGATGCTGCCGTGCGGTGTAATGTATCTATCAGACGCTGCCATGCGGTGTAATGTGACTATCAGACGCTCCTGTGCGGTGTAATGTGACTATAGGACGCTGCCGTGTGGTTTAATGTAACTATCGGACGCTGCTGTGTGGTGTAATGTAACTATTGGACGCTGACTTGCGGTGTAATGTGATTTGGACAGTACTGTGCAGTGTATTGTAACTATCGGATGCTGCTGTGCGGTGTAATGTAACTATCAGACGCTGCTGAGCAGTGTAATGTAACTATCGGACGCTGCAGTGCGGTGTAATGTAACTATCAGCGCTGCCTTGCGGTGTAATGTGACTCGGACACTACTGCGCAGTGTAATGTGACTATCGGACGCTGCTGTGTAGTGTAATGTGACTCGGACACTAGTGTACGGTTTAATGTAAATATCGGACGCTGCCATGCAGTGTAATGTGACTAGGTCACTACTGAGCAGTGTAATGTACAGTAACTGTCGGTTGCTGCAGTTCGGTGTAATGTAATTATCGGACGCTGCCGTGCGGTGTAATGCGACTCGGACACTACTGTGCGGGGTATTGTAACTATCGGACGCTGCCATGCGGTGTATTGTAACTATCGGACGGTGCTGTGCGGTGTAATGTGACTCGGACACTACTGTGCAGTGTAATGTGGCTATCGGACGCTGCTGTGTAGTGTAATGTGACTCGGACACTAGTGTACGGTGTAATGTAAATATCGGACGCTGCCATGCGGTGTAATGTGACTAGGTCACTACTGAGCAGTGTAATGTACAGTAACTGTCGGACGCTGCAGTTCGGTGTAATGTAATTATCGGACGCTGCCGTGCAGTGTAATGCGACTCGGACACTAATGTGCGGTGTATTGTAACTATCGGACGCTGCCATGCGGTGTATTGTAACTATCGGACGGTGTAATGTAACTATCGGACGGTGCTGTGCGGTGTATTGTAACTCGGACACTATGCCGTGTAATGTGATTCGGACACTACTGTGCGGTGTAATGTGACTCGGACACTACTGTGCGGTGTAATGTAACTATTGGACGTTGCTGTGCGGTGTAACATGTCTCGGACACTACCGTGCGGTGTAATGTAACTAGCAGACGCTACCGTGCGGTGTAATGTAACGATCAGATGCTGCTGTGCAGTGTCATGTGACTCGGAGACTACTGTGCGGTGTAATCTAACTATCGGACACTGCTGTGCGGTGTAACGTGTCTCGGACACTACTGTGCGGTGTAATGTAACTAACGGGCGCTGAGGCATATCCCCTGCTCCCCTCTCCTTAATCCAGTCTGCTGCAGCGGTACACAATAGGCCTTTCCTATATTTCAGCTCCAGGCCCATGTGCACATTAATCTGGCACTGACCTCAAATGTTTGTCTCGAAATATTTCATACCGAAGGATTGAAGTCCCTTTGAGGTCCCATTATGGTGTTGTAAAAAGTGACTTGCTACAGGGGTAAGTGATTTGAATCTCATTTGATCTTGCCTGGCGTTCCTGATACTGCCAACATTTTTTAGTAATCTTACTTTGAATGGTCATATTGTCTTGCCAATATATACCTTATTACAGGGGCAAATTAGTTGATACACTACCCCTGTAACTTTCAATCTCCCACTTTTTACCATATCCATCAATGTAGTTGGTCCTTGGTACCATGAATTGGCAGGCCTTGCACTGTCTGCAGCAGAAAAAGCCTTTCTTATGATGGATTGTTTTTTTCAGAGAAGGAAAGTGACTCCTGACTAGTATTTCTCTTAGATTCCGACACCTTCTCCATCTATTCTAGAACTTATTTGGAAGTATTTCATTAAGCTCATCATCAGTTCTTAAAATTGACCAATGTCTTTGTAGGATGGTGTTAATCTCACACCATTTATTATTAAATGTTCTTATAAACCTCACAGGTTCCTCTTTTGGAGTTTTGGTACTAGGTACAAGTAAGGAATGTATATTTGTTGTTTCACAGATATCAGTTACATACCTCTCTTTTAGTATAGACCTTTTGGGTTATCAATGATGTATCTCAATCTGTTTACATCTCATAGTTACCATCTAGGATGGTTCTGTATATGAACTTCTTCTGAAGCAACAAAGCTCTTAATCTACCATTTAAAGCAAAAACTTCTGACACTCATCCTCGTACATAATCCAGCAGAAATCTGCAATGTTTTGATATCGGGTGATGACAGAGATAAGGGACCTCCCCAGGTTTGAAAAAGAAAAAAGGAAAATGAGTTTCATAATGGATTGTCAATATCCAAGAAGAGTAAATAAAAATAATGGGCCCTACACACTGGCCGACATCACTGCACGATATGAATGATCTCGTTCATTAATGAATGAGATAACGTTCATATCGTGCAGTGTGGAGGCACCAGCGATGAATGATGCGCGGCTTAGCGCTCGTTCATCACTGGTGCCCCGTTGGCTGTGCTTGCAGGCCAATATGGACGATCTCGTCCATATTTGCCTGCAGTTCTACGGAGCTGTGTGATGGGGGGAGTGAAGTAACTCAACTCCCCCCGTCACTGCCCCCCACCCCCGCCGCCAGGTCGTCCGTCTGCCGTATCAGCGGTCGGGCAGCTCGGCGGCACATCGCCGAGTCTGTAGGGCCCATGACAGTCACTTATCATTTTGTGACCCTTCTTTGTAAAGATCTTTTAGAACATGAGAACTGTATTCTACCTATGGAGCACATAGGAACAGTGTACTTGTTGGTGTATGTATGATAATAGTGACCACTTACCTTTCTCTCAGAGAAGACCTTGGTCTTATTTCATCAGTAGTTTATATTTATTACTTATGATGGCTCTATCCATGAACATTCTCTGTAGTAGAAATAGAAGAGTGCGCTTTCAACGGCAGCTGGTATTGGGAAGGTCAATTCCCTAAGTTAATAAGAAAGACAAAGGAACATATATACTGGAGCCGGCTGTAAATCAATGATGATGAATCAGTTATACCGATAAAATATTAACAATAATTTATTTAAACATACAGAGGAAAATGATTCTTATATTCCTCACTCTAGAGCACAGGTTCTCAAACTCGGTCCTCAGGACCCCACACAGTGCATGTTTTGCAGGTCTCCTCACAGAATCACAATTGAAATAATTAGCTCTACCTGTGGACCTTTTAAAATGTGTCAGTGAGTAATTAATACACCTGTGCACCTGCTGGGTTACCTGCAAAACATGCACTGTGTGGGGTCCTGAGGACCGAGTTTGAGAACCACTGCTCTAGAGTAAAGCAATTGCTAAAAATTCATAAAAAATTAGAGATGAGCGCCTGAAATTTTTCGGGTTTTGTGTTTTGGTTTTGGGTTCGGTTCCGCGGCCGTGTTTTGGGTTCGAACGCGTTTTGGCAAAACCTCACCGAATTTTTTTTGTCGGATTCGGGTGTGTTTTGGATTCGGGTGTTTTTTTCAAAAAACACTAAAAAACAGCTTAAATCATAGAATTTGGGGGTCATTTTGATCCCAAAGTATTATTAACCTCAAAAACCATAATTTACACTCATTTTCAGTCTATTCTGAATACCTCACACCTCACAATATTATTTTTAGTCCTAAAATTTGCACCGAGGTCGCTGTGTGAGTAAGATAAGCGACCCTAGTGGCCGACACAAACACCGGGCCCATCTAGGAGTGGCACTGCAGTGTCACGCAGGATGTCCCTTCCAAAAAACCCTCCCCAAACAGCACATGACGCAAAGAAAAAAAGAGGCGCAATGAGGTAGCTGTGTGAGTAAGATTAGCGACCCTAGTGGCCGACACAAACACCGGGCCCATCTAGGAGTGGCACTGCAGTGTCACGCAGGATGGCCCTTCCAAAAAACCCTCCCCAAACAGCACATGACGCAAAGAAAAAAAGAGGCGCAATGAGGTAGCTGTGTGAGTAAGATTAGCGACCCTAGTGGCCGACACAAACACCGGGCCCATCTAGGAGTGGCACTGCAGTGTCACGCAGGATGTCCCTTCCAAAAAACCCTCCCCAAACAGCACATGACGCAAAGAAAAAAAGAGGCGCAATGAGGTAGCTGACTGTGTGAGTAAGATTAGCGACCCTAGTGGCCGACACAAACACCGGGCCCATTTAGGAGTGGCACTGCAGTGTCACGCAGGATGTCCCTTCCAAAAAACCCTCCCCAATCAGCACATGATGCAAAGAAAAAGAAAAGAAAAAAGAGGTGCAAGATGGAATTGTCCTTGGGCCCTCCCACCCACCCTTATGTTGTATAAACAAAACAGGACATGCACACTTTAACCAACCCATCATTTCAGTGACAGGGTCTGCCACACGACTGTGACTGATATGACGGGTTGGTTTGGACCCCCCCCAAAAAAGAAGCAATTAATCTCTCCTTGCACAAACTGGCTCTACAGAGGCAAGATGTCCACCTCATCATCACCCTCCGATATATCACCGTGTACATCCCCCTCCTCACAGATTATCAATTCGTCCCCACTGGAATCCACCATCTCAGCTCCCTGTGTACTTTGTGGAGGCAATTGCTGCTGGTCAATGTCTCCGCGGAGGAATTGATTATAATTCATTTTAATGAACATCATCTTCTCCACATTTTCTGGATGTAACCTCGTACGCCGATTGCTGACAAGGTGAGCGGCGGCACTAAACACTCTTTCGGAGTACACACTTGTGGGAGGGCAACTTAGGTAGAATAAAGCCAGTTTGTGCAAGGGCCTCCAAATTGCCTCTTTTTCCTGCCAGTATAAGTACGGACTGTGTGACGTGCCTACTTGGATGTGGTCACTCATATAATCCTCCACCATTCTATCAATGTTGAGAGAATCATATGCAGTGACAGTAGACGACATGTCCGTAATCGTTGTCAGGTCCTTCAGTCCGGACCAGATGTCAGCATCAGCAGTCGCTCCAGACTGCCCTGCATCACCGCCAGCGGGTGGGCTCGGAATTCTGAGCCTTTTCCTCGCACCCCCAGTTGCGGGAGAATGTGAAGGAGGAGATGTTGACAGGTCGCGTTCCGCTTGACTTGACAATTTTGTCACCAGCAGGTCTTTCAACCCCAGCAGACTTGTGTCTGCCGGAAAGAGAGATCCAAGGTAGGCTTTAAATCTAGGATCGAGCACGGTGGCCAAAATGTAGTGCTCTGATTTCAACAGATTGACCACCCGTGAATCCTTGTTAAGCGAATTAAGGGCTCCATCCACAAGTCCCACATGCCTAGCGGAATCGCTCCGTGTTAGCTCCTCCTTCAATGTCTCCAGCTTCTTCTGCAAAAGCCTGATGAGGGGAATGACCTGACTCAGGCTGGCAGTGTCTGAACTGACTTCACGTGTGGCAAGTTCAAAGGGCATCAGAACCTTGCACAACGTTGAAATCATTCTCCACTGCGCTTGAGACAGGTGCATTCCACCTACTATATCGTGCTCAATTGTATAGGCTTGAATGGCCTTTTGCTGCTCCTCCAACCTCTGAAGCATATACAGGGTTGAATTCCACCTCGTTACCACTTCTTGCTTCAGATGATGGCAGGGCAGGTTCAGTAGTTTTTGGTGGTGCTCCAGTCTTCTGTACGTGGTGCCTGTACGCCGAAAGTGTCCCGCAATTCTTCTGGCCACCGACAGCATCTCTTGCACGCCCCTGTCGTTTTTTAAAAAATTCTGCACCACCAAATTCAAGGTATGTGCAAAACATGGGACGTGCTGGAATTTGCCCATATTTAATGCACACACAATATTGCTGGCGTTGTCCGATGCCACAAATCCACAGGAGAGTCCAATTGGGGTAAGCCATTCCGCGATGATCTTCCTCAGTTGCCGTAAGAGGTTTTCAGCTGTGTGCGTATTCTGGAAAGCGGTGATACAAAGCGTAGCCTGCCTAGGAAAGAGTTGGCGTTTGCGAGATGCTGCTACTGGTGCCGCCGCTGCTGTTCTTGCGGCGGGAGTCCATACATCTACCCAGTGGGCTGTCACAGTCATATAGTCCTGACCCTGCCCTGCTCCACTTGTCCACATGTCCGTGGTTAAGTGGACATTGGGTACAACTGCATTTTTTAGGACACTGGTGAGTCTTTTTCTGACGTCCGTGTACATTCTCGGTATCGCCTGCCTAGAGAAGTGGAACCTAGATGGTATTTGGTAACGGGGGCACACTGCCTCAATAAATTGTCTAGTTCCCTGTGAACTAACGGCGGATACCGGACGCACGTCTAACACCAACATAGTTGTCAAGGCCTCAGTTATCCGCTTTGCAGCAGGATGACTGCTGTGATATTTCATCTTCCTCGCAAAGGACTGTTGGACAGTCAATTGCTTACTGGAAGTAGTACAAGTGGGCTTACGACTTCCCCTCTGGGATGACCATCGACTCCCAGCAGCAACAACAGCAGCGCCAGCAGCAGTAGGCGTTACACGCAAGGATGCATCGGAGGAATCCCAGGCAGGAGAGGACTCGTCAGAATTGCCAGTGACATGGCCTGCAGGACTATTGGCATTCCTGGGGAAGGAGGAAATTGACACTGAGGGAGTTGGTGGGGTGGTTTGCGTGAGCTCGGTTACAAGAGGAAGGGATTTACTGGTCAGTGGACTGCTTTCGCTGTCGCCCAAAGTTTTTGAACTTGTCACTGACTTATTATGAATGCGCTGCAGGTGACGTATAAGGGAGGATGTTCCGAGGTGGTTAACGTCCTTACCCCTACTTATTACAGCTTGACAAAGGCAACACACGGCTTGACACCTGTTGTCCGCTTTTCTGTTGAAATACCTCCACACTGAAGAGCTGATTTTTTTGGTATTTTCACCAGGCATGTCAACGGCCATATTCCTCCCACGGACAACAGGTGTCTCCCCGGGTGCCTGACTTAAACAAACCACCTCACCATCAGAATCCTCCTGGTCAATTTCCTCCCCAGCGCCAGCAACACCCATATCCTCCTCATCCTGGTGTACTTCAACATCTTCATCTTCAATCTGACTATCAGGAACTGGACTGCGGGTGCTCCTTCCAGCACTTGCAGGGGGCGTGCAAATGGTGGAAGGCGCATTCTCTTCACGTCCAGTGTTGGGAAGGTCAGGCATCGCAACCGACACAATTGGACTCTCCTTGTGGATTTGGGATTTCGAAGAACGCACAGTTCTTTGTGGTGCTTTTGCCAGCTTGAGTCTTTTCAGTTTTCTAGCGAGAGGCTGAGTGCTTCCATCCTCATGTGAAGCTGAACCACTAGCCATGAACATAGGCCAGGGCCTCAGCCGTACCTTGCCACTCCGTGTGGTAAATGGCATATTGGCAAGTTTACGCTTCTCCTCCGACAATTTTATTTTAGGTTTTGGAGTCCTTTTTTTACTGATATTTGGTGTTTTGGATTTGACATGCTCTGTACTATGACATTGGGCATCGGCCTTGGCAGACGACGTTGCTGGCATTTCATCGTCTCGGCCATGACTAGTGGCAGCAGCTTCAGCACGAGGTGGAAGTGGATCTTGATCTTTCCCTAATTTTGGAACCTCAACATTTTTGTTCTCCATATTTTAATAGGCACAACTAAAAGGCACCTCAGGTAAACAATGGAGATGGATACTAGTATACAATTATGGTCTGCCTGCCGAGTGCAGACACAGAGGTAGCCACAGCCGTGAACTACCGTACTGTACTGTGTCTGCTGCTAATATAGACTGGTTGATAAAGAGATGTCTATGTAACTATGTATGTATAAAGAAGAAAGAAAAAAAAAACCACGGTTAGGTGGTATACAATTATGGACGGACTGCCTGCCGAGTGCAGACACAGAGGTAGCCACAGCCGTGAACTACCGTACTGTACTGTGTCTGCTGCTAATATAGACTGGTTGATAAAGAGATGTCGTAGTAGTATGTATGTATAAAGAAGAAAAAAAAACCACGGTTAGGTGGTATACAATTATGGACGGACTGCCTGCCGAGTGCAGACACAGAGGTAGCCACAGCCGTGAACTACCGTACTGTGTCTGCTGCGACTGGATGATAAATGATATAAAAAATATATATATATCACTACTGCAGCCGGACAGGTATATATTATATATTATATAATGACGGACCTGCTGGACACTGTCTGTCAGCAGAATGAGTTTTATTTTTATAGAATAAAAAAAAAAACAACACACAAGTGAAGTCACACGACGAGTGTTTAACTTTTTCAGGCAATCACAATATAAGTATACTACTAACTATACTGGTGGTCAGTGTGGTCAGGTCACTGGTCAGTCACACTGGCAGTGGCACTCCTGCAGCAAAAGTGTGCACTGTTTAATTTTAATATAATATTATGTACTCCTGGCTCCTGCTATAACCTATAACTGGCACTGCAGTGCTCCCCAGTCTCCCCCACAATTATAAGCTGTGTGAGCTGAGCAGTCAGACAGATATATAATATATATAGATGATGCAGCACACTGGGCTGAGCCTGAGCAGTGCACACAGATATGGTATGTGACTGAGTCACTGTGTGTATCGCTTTTTTCAGGCAGAGAACGGATATATTAAATAAACTGCACTGTCTGGTGGTCACTCACTATATAATATTATGTACTCCTGGCTCCTGCTATAACCTATAACTGGCACTGCAGTGCTCCCCAGTCTCCCCCACAATTATAAGCTGTGTGAGCTGAGCAGTCAGACAGATATATAATATATATAGATGATGCAGCACACTGGGCTGAGCCTGAGCAGTGCACACAGATATGGTATGTGACTGAGTCACTGTGTGTATCGCTTTTTTCAGGCAGAGAACGGATATATTAAATAAACTGCACTGTCTGGTGGTCACTCACTATATAATATTATGTACTCCTGGCTCCTGCTATAACCTATAACTGGCACTGCAGTGCTCCCCAGTCTCCCCCACAATTATAAGCTGTGTGAGCTGAGCAGTCAGACAGATATATAATATATATAGATGATGCAGCACACTGGGCTGAGCCTGAGCAGTGCACACAGATATGGTATGTGACTGAGTCACTGTGTGTATCGCTTTTTTCAGGCAGAGAACGGATATATTAAATAAACTGCACTGTCTGGTGGTCACTCACTAGTAAACTCTCTGCACTCTCTACACTTCTACAGTACTCCTCCTAGTCCTAAGCTCCAGTAAATCTCTCTCTCTTATAATCTAAATGGAGAGGACGCCAGCCACGTCCTCTCCCTATCAATCTCAATGCACGTGTGAAAATGGCGGCGACGCGCGGCTCCTTATATAGAATCCGAGTCTCGCGATAGAATCCGAGCCTCGCGAGAATCCGACAGCGTCATGATGACGTTCGGGCGCGCTCGGGTTAACCGAGCAAGGCGGGAAGATCCGAGTCGCTCGGACCCGTGAAAAAAAACATGAAGTTCGGGCGGGTTCGGATTCAGAGAAACCGAACCCGCTCATCTCTATAAAAAATGCACAGAAAAATACCTAAAAAATAAAAAATTGAAGAGTATAAGGTACAACTGATGATTCCCTTCTAAATAGAATGTCCACAACTTCTGACTAGGACTCAGTTCCACATAGCTCAAAAGTTCAATTGGTGGATTTATTACCAGACTTGCTTCCGGAAAAGTCCCCTTAGGAGTCTCATGCAGAAAGATCCAAATGGCAAACAGGGTTATGTAAGGGTCTGTAAGTGACTTGTGCTGGGATTTTATCTGGTGTATGCTGAAGAGTCCATAAGTCGCCAAGAAGATTTGTGATGGAATGCAATCTTGTGGTCCTCAAAGATAAGCTCAACACGTTTCACTGGTCTACTAGCTGCCAGCTTCCTCAGGAGCATAAAGCCAGTGTCCCACTGGCACACTATATATACCCTTGCAATCAAGGGACAATGAAAAACATCTGTTGTTACATTTCTCATTTAATTAGATGACATTTCATAAAACTAAATTCAAATCACAGTAGAAGGCAATCAATAATACACCTAAACCCAGAAATATATTTATTTATAAAAACTAGGCTTAGAAATAGTATAAAACAGTAAAATAATTTCTAAAATCTATACCATGTGATCGCCTCCAATCACATGATACTAGATAGCCAATGAGCATCCTACCAGGACTGTTTGTAAAGTCCCGCCCAGGATCACGTGACCACCTCCGATCACGTGACTCTGTAGGCGTATCACATCCCCTCTGTGCGGTTCATGGACATGGAAGCGGTGTCCCGCTGAATGGAGCACAGCGTACACATTGAGGAAGTGAATGCTACGTTCCACAGCCTGCGGGGCGCCGCACCGCTTGATAATAGATAAGAATACATAATTTTTCTTAAGAGAGAATAAAAGACTACTAGTAATCTCTACTGAATAGTCCTTTCTTTAGACAGAGATTTAGAGCGAATATAGATGGTTCTAATTTAATATAGCCCTTATTGATAGAATTTCAAAAGATTACACTAAGAATAGAAGCATTTATCTGTGACATCCTATCCATAATCATAAATCTATCCTCAGCAGCAATGTTGCCAATAAGTGGCTATATATACATTTTCATTCTCATTTTAATAAACAGATTTGTATTCGCATTAATAATAATAATAATAATAATAATAATTTTATTTATATAGCGCTCTTTCTCCAACAGGACTCAAGGCGCTTTACAGACATCAAAAACAATGCACATGATACAGAGGATTTGAGTAATACAACAATTGACAAGCAACAGACATAAAAGAAAACCTTAAGCCCACAGAAAGCATAACGCAGGATTGGTGCAGGCATTTTGGGTAATAACTTCCAAGGGTTGTGTATTCCACCCTCACAAGGTACCAGGTGCAGCAGCCATATTAGGCGCTCGGCGTAGGATTACCCAGGGTGGGATAGTCCACCCCTAGAAGTGATGACACAAAATGGGGGTGATTTCAGAGTCCTACAGTTCAGAGTAGGGTTCCATCAAAACCATCAGGCCTATGTATTTTTCATCCCATCCACAAGTGTACCATATGGGGCAGACATTACTCAGTGATTGAAGCACACTGTATCTTGTCTTTCATGCAGCACTGCTGACATGAAACACAAAATTCAGGCTCTCTTCCTTTAACTATATAGAGCTTATAAGGGGGAATACTGTGACTTAACAGAAATTTAGTTTCTGTGTGTTCACACACACACACACACACACACACACACACACACACACACACATTTTATCTATTTGTCATTAGATACCACAGAGCCGAATAGTATAATGGAGTATTTCTATTCCATTTAGAGAAGACCAGTAGAGCAAACGAAAAAAGAAAGACAAACAAAATGCAGAAAGCTGAAATGGAGCAGGGGGCACATGCAATTCTTTTACATGTGTATATAATTATATATATATATATATATATATATATAATTATGTATATATATATATATATATATATACGTACACATGCAGATATACATAAACAGACATTTTGTATAAATATATTAATTTAAATTGATCATAAGGTTTATAATGAACCCAAGCAGAAATATAAACATCCTTGCAGAATCAAGTTTTCATTGTATTATATTAAGCTCAATACTCTCATTTAGCCCATCTAGATATAATGAGCCAAATTTTAATATCTAATACACTTCTCTTAAGCAAAACCTCTTGAACCTAACGCCCCCCCTAGGGGTAGGGGCAATATGTTCAATACACGCTATGGAAAGACTCCTTGGATCTCCTGCATGCGTCTGTGTAAAATGTCTGGAGACACTGTGTTTTTCATACTTCCTAATGATATTCCTATGGTGCTCCATGAATCTAACATGTACAGATCTAATGGTCCTCCCTATGTAATGGAGGTCACAACTGCAGGTTAAAAGGTAGATTACATAGCTCATGTCACAGTTCATAAATGACTTCAACTTATATCGCTCATTAGTACCTGGTAAGGTCAAAAGGCATGTTTTTATGGGCATGTACGTACATGTTGTACAGCGGGTCTTCCCTTAATTAAAACACCCAATGGGTTTGGTCGTTAACCATTTACACCCTATGGGTGTCTCATTTTTCCCTCAGTGGGATTCATTTTATTAATTATTGAGCAAACAAGAAAGGAATCCGGTATTTTGAAAGATAAAATTACTGACTTTGAAAAATTACATTTGAGCAATCTGCAGGCTGACACTGAAATGGATTGGGTCAACAAGTTGACGTCCCAAATAGCCACGTATAAACGGGACCTTATAAAATTTAAAAGAGAGAAACTGCGGAAGGTGGAGCTAGATTATGAAAACCACCAGGTGTACCAGTGGCTTCTGGGCGGTCGACAGGTCGAACAGAGAAGAAGACCCCTTTTCAGACGTGGCAATCATTACAAATCTACATTGGATACAGAGTCATCACAGGACACTCCAGTTGATAGCAGTGGCTCAGAAATAGGAGGGGCCCGTCGCAAGGTCATCAATACGAATAAGAATAAAAACAAAAATAAAACCGCAGCTGCTGTCCCTTTAGGACGATTAACCAGGATGCAGGCACGAGGAAGCACAGAAGATATACCAGGAGGGGCGGACAAAATCAAAGATCAATTGGGCGTCAAGAAACCATCAACCAGCAAGAGCAAGTGATCTACAATCTTTCGTCTCATGAGCTTACTGCGAGTGAAACAAGTCTCCTGGCTAAAGGGCTGTCCTTTGTGCCCTCTATAGGTTTTGATAAGGTGCAATGGCAAATGGAGAAACATCGGTTGATACGACAGCTAAAACTAAAAGAATTTTTCATGAAGCATCCTCCTCCATCGGACAAAAATGTGACTAGTAATATACCATCTAAGTTATTAGCTTTGAAAAAAGCATCTACGTTTGAACCTTTGTCCAATAGTGCAACCATCAAAACATTCTCGCGAATGCTAGATGAGCAGGTAGGCGAATGTGTTAAAAATTACAAAGCACATCCCAATTTAAGTCAGCCTGAAAGGACTGCACTGAGAACACTCTCCCAAAACACCAATCTGATAATACGAGCTGCAGATAAGGGTGGTGGTGTAGTGCTCCAAGACCATGAAGACTACAAGAAAGAAATTCTCCGGCAGCTTGGGGATAAGGGAGTATACAAAAAAATTATTGCAAGACCCAACTGCCCAGTACAAAACAGAACTGAAGAAAGTCCTGCTAGAAGCTCTAGAGGTGGACCTTATTAATGAAGATATATTTCCATTGTTACTTCCCGATTTTCCCAAGACTCCCATTCTGTATACCTTACCGAAGGTTCACAAGGGGCTCACACCCCCTCCAGGACGTCCAATTGTGTCCGCTAGGGACTCGTTATTGCAACCCACAGCGATCTATCTGGACTCTATTCTTCAACCCATTGTGCAAAGTCAAGAACATTTTTTGCTTGATAGCACCATGCTACTTAATAAATTAGATAAAGTCAAGCAGATTCCACATGATGCATGGTTGGTCTCTATGGACGTGGTTTGTCTATATACCGTCATTCCTCATAATGACGGGATATCAGCAGTTAAGGAATATTTGGAAATACACAGTGATTTTACCACTGAACAGCAAGTTGTGATCTGTAAATTATTAAAGCTAATTCTGAGCATGAATTATTTTCTTTTTGATAATAATTATTATTTACAGGTTAGCGGGTGTGCGATGGGGTCATCAGTGGCTCCGGCACTCGCTAACCTGTACATGTTCAAAACTGAAAAACAGATCTTTTTTGTTGACTCTAATATAGCTGAGAAAAAAATGTTTTATACAAGGTTCATCGACGACCTGTTGATGATATGGACAGGCAGTAAAGATGAACTAATGGATTACATCGAGAAACACAATTCTTCTGAGTCAGTGGTGAAATTCACTGTAACTATGAGTCAATTGTCATTATCGTTTCTGGATGTATTGATTACATTGCAACACGGAGAGTTAAGCACCACTGTTTATTCCAAACCCACCGACAGAAACACGTTACTCCATTACAGTAGTTGTCACCCTGTCAGTCTGAAGTTGGGATTACCTTATTCCCAAATGCTAAGAATTTGGAGAATTAATAGCAGTAGGGCTTCTGCAATTCTGCAGCTAGATTCCCTGATCGAGAAATTCCGACAGCGTGGTTATGACCGCGATCAGTTGCTTGGCATTAAGAATAAAGTGCTGGACATTGATAGAAAGAAGTTACTCATTAAGACAGATAAAGATAAAAAGTCCCAGGAAATACCTTGGGTCAGTAAGTTTAATACCAGCTCACGTAATGTCAATAGGATCTCTAAAAATCTTTGGGGGATCGTTAAATCCGATAAGGAGCTTCCATTCCATGATAAAGATCTAATGCCATGCTATACTCGCTACAAAAATTTGAAAGACATCTTAGTAAAAAATTATATTTCTAGAACTCGTTCTGAGGTCATTGATGATTCCATAATGGTAGCCAGAGGATGTACTAGATGTCCATGCACTACGTGTAAGTATTTAATTCCGCGTGACACTTTTTTGCACCCTAGTAGTGGTAAGAGGTATAACATCAGGGATCATCTGACGTGTAATAGTAGTTACGTCGTGTACCAGATTATATGTCCTTGCGGACTTTCATATATCGGAAAGACACAACGAAAATTTAAAGAACGCATGGCGGTACACCGCTCCAGTATCAAATTAGCGTTAGAGAGTGGCAGTAGCGACCAACCAGTCGCGAGGCATTTTTTGGAGGCACGTCATACCTTAGCCAGCCTTAGATACCGGATGATTGGCCATGTTCCGGTATCCAAGAGAGGCGGTGATAGAGGGGCACTATTGATTAAGAAGGAAACGGAGTGGATTATCCGGTTGGGTGTCATGGCACCTAAAGGACTTAATGATAAACTAACTTTAGGAGCAATGTTGTAAATAATCACATTATCAATTGTTATTTGCTATTTGATATGAATAATGCGGTATTGTTGTTTAATAATAAGTGTGGAATTCTACAAGAGAGTCACTTATTAATAGCGATATGATATTACTGTTCTCTTTGGATTCATTGTTATATATAGTTTCTCCATGCATTTTGACATGGTATTTCCTCATATCAGCATGGGCATTATGCAGTTGTCTCTTCGTTTTTACACAGCTTCACTTGTTATTGTCCGGTTGTTATGGTGATGGGGGCGTGTAACGCGCATATGCGCGATGATGTCATGACGTGACGCTGCGGCCCGGAGGTTCCCGTGCTGACTGATGGAGAGGTGCGTGATGACGGCATCGGACCGCGGCGGCATGTGTGGGACGCCGGTATGGACGTCATGTCCACATGGTGTTGGTGATGGATATAAGGTAGGATGTTTTGTATTATTGATTGTAACCTGATGAAAATCCAATAAGATTGAAACGTTGTTGCAGACCTGGTTGTCGCCCATTGTCTTCTTCCTCTAACCTTGAGTGCCGCGCCGTCGCCTGCCTGCATCCTGTTCATTGCGAGGGCACCGGGTGAAGGTAATCTACATCACAGGAGTGCCGGACACATTGTTCCTTTTATATATATATATATATATATATATATATATATATATATACGTACACATGCAGATATACATAAACAGACATTTTGTATAAATATATTAATTTAAATTGATCATAAGGTTTATAATGAACCCAAGCAGAAATATAAACATCCTTGATGAATCAAGTTTTCATTGTATTATATTAAGCTCAATACTCTCGTTTAGCCCATCTAGATATAATGAGCCAAATTTTAATATCCAATACACTTCTCTTGAGCAAAACCTCTTGAACCTAACGCCCCCCCTAGGGGTAGGGGCAATATGTTCAATACACGCTATGAAAAGACTCCTTGGATCTCCTGCATGTGTCTATGTAAAATGTCTGGAGACACTGTGTTTTTCATACTTCCTAATGATATTCCTATGGTGCTCCATGAATCTAACATGTACAGATCTAGTGGTCCTCCCTATGTAATGTAGGTCACAACTGCAGGTTAAAAGGTAGATTACATAGCTCATGTCACAGTTCATATATGACTTCAACTTATATCGCTCATTAGTACCAGGTAAGGTCAAAGGGCATGTTTTTTGGGCATGTACGTACATGTTGTACAGTGGGTCTTCCCTTAATTAAAACACCCAATGGGTTTGGTCGTTAACCATTTACACCCTATGGGTGTCTCATTTTTCCCTCAGTGGGATCCAGATAGGTTGGAGCTAATATAGTGTTTAAAGATTTATTTTTCCTAAAAATAACGATGGGTTGAGAGGGTAACACTTGATTGAGAGTTCGATCTTGTTTTAAGACTCTGTAATTTTTGGAAATGATGGATCTAATTTCCTGAGCTGAATTATTGTATTTACATACAAATGCTACTTGTCTCTTGTTACTAACATTATCTTCATCAGTCCTATTAGTTTTATCCTGGATAAAGGGCTATATTAAATTAGAACCATCTATATTCGCTCTAAATCTCTGTCTTAAGAAAGGACTATTCAGTAGAGAGTACTATTAGTCTTTTATTCCCTCTTAAGAAAAATTATGTATTCCTATCTATTATCAAGCGGCGCGGCGCCCCGCAGGCTTTGGATTGCAGCGTTTACTTCCTCAATGTGTGCACTGCGCTCCATTCAGCCAGACGCCGCTTCCGCGTCCATAAACCACACAGAGGGGATGTGATATACCCACAGAGTCATGTGATCAGAGGCGGTCACGTGATCCCGGGCGGGACTTTACAGACAGTCCCGGAAGGCTCATTGGCTATCTAGTATCATGTGATCGGAGACAATCACATGGTATAGATTTTAGAAATTATTTTACTGTTTTATACTATTTCTAAGCCTTGTTTTTATAAATAAATATATTTCTGGGTTTAGGTGTATTATTGATTGCCTTCTACTGTGATTTGAATTTAGTTTTATGAAATGTCATCTAATTAAATGAGAAATCCAACAACAGATGTTTTTCATTATCCCTTATCCCTTGATTGTAAGGGTATATATAGTGTGCCAGTGGGACACTGGCTTTATGCTCCTGAGGAAGCTGGTACCTAGTAGACCAGTGAAACGCGTTGAGCTTATCTTTGAGGACAATAAGATTGCATTCCCTCACAAATCTTCTTGGCGACTTATAGACTCTTCAGCATCCACCAGATAAAATCCCAGCACAAGTCACTTACAGACCCGGACATAACCCTGTTTGCCATTTGGATCTTTCAGCATGAGACTCCTAAGGGGACTTTTCCGGAAGCAAGTCTGGTAATAAATCCACCAAATGATCACCAATATCAGTTACCTCCCTCTCTTTTAGTATAGATCTTTTGGGTTATCAATGATGTATCTCAGTCTATTAACATCTCATAGTTACCATCTAGGATGGTTCTGTATATTAACTCCTTCTGAAGCAACAAAGCTCTTAATCTACCATTTAAAGCAAAAACTTCTGACACTCATCCTCGTATATGATCCAGCAGTAATCTGCATTGTTTTGATATTGAGTGATGACTGGGATAGGGACCTCCCCAGGTTTGAAAAAGAAAAAGGAAAATGAGTTTCCTAATTTATTTATTTATTAGCAGTTTCTTATTTAGCGCAGCATATTCCGTTGCGCTTTACAATTAGAACAACAGTTATAGAACAAAACTGGGCAAAGACAAACATAGGATTGTCAATATCCAAAAAGATTAAATAAAAGTAACAGTCACTTATCTTTTTGTGACCCTTCTTTGTAAAGAACTTTTAGAACATGAGAACTGTATTCTACCTATGGAGCACATAGGAATAGTGTACTTATTGGTGTATGTATGATAATAGTGACCACTTACCTTTCTCTCAGAGAATATTTTTGTCTTATTTCATCAGTAGTTTATATTTATTACTTATGATGGCGCTATCCATGAACATTCTCTGTAGTGGGAATGATTTTAATCATATCGTGTATACAACCACCTTTTGAAGTATAAATTGTCGGATACTTACCATTCTACGTGATTCAGCAGTATATTAAGGACAGATTAGTATTGCTTGGATAATGGTTCAGTGAAAGCGAATGAAATAATAATCGCTTGCCACATTTGGAAATATAGAAGTATTTTTAATTTATAGAATCTTCAAATCGATAATTACATTTTTGAGATATCTCAATGCCATTTTAGTATGAAGGGAGTAACTATTATTCTGAGAATAAGGATTACTAATCCCTCATCTCTTTGTGAGATTTATAAAAAGGGCCATACTAGCATTACATACCATTACACAATTACGGGTATCTGACACCCAGTGTTGATTCCATTTGTTAAAGTAAGTAACTACACTATATACATGCTAGAGGACATGGAGGAATATGAATAGAAAACAATTATCTTACTTCATATATTTATTTATCTCCTTTCATTAAAAACTAACTGGGATGAAAGGGTGAGACATATGAAGAAGGAAATATATATTTAGACATCTAAAAACGGGACAACATTTACAGGAAATTAAATGATGGAAATCATGTACTCAGACCAAACTGTTTATCAAAAATTGACTATAAAGGGAGAGCAATATATTATTAATTGTATATATTTTACACACTAAATAAGCTATCAGGGACTACCAGACTCACCATAGTCTAATTATTACACTATCACTTTGTTTCACCTTTTAAATTAGATTGTATTTTTTCACTTTGAGGTTTTAACACACTTTTTTATTAGTTATTAATAATAACTCAATGTAATTAAGTTTCTGCACAGCACACAACAATAATCACATACAATATGTAAATTGAATGTTAACAATAAATTTACAATATATAATTAATACAGATTACACATAAATTCACATTAATACTGTATATTTATTTAATATGCACAGTTATCACAATATCACATATCAAAACCATCACATGTATTTTTTTTCATATTTCACTTTCTTTTAATAAGAAACCTAATAGATAATTATATGTACTAATATTATGATACATAATTTCAGTATTCACAGAAAAGAGGGAATTGTAATAATATGTAGGATAAAGATGTACGGTTCCCCTAGATGTTTGTATATATATATTTCCACTCGCAATCTAGATCACAGGTTCTCAAACTCGGTCCTCAGGACCCCACACAGTGCATGTTTTGCAGGTCTCCTCACAGAATTGCAAGTGAAATAATTAGCTCCACCTGTGGACCTTTAAAAATGTGTCAGTGAGTAATTAATACACCTGTGCACCTGCTGGGTTACCTGCAAAATATGCACTGAGTGGGGTCCTGAGGACCGAGTTTGAGAACCACTGATCTAGATAATTTGTAAATATGAGGACAATCTCCTCCTATAAAGGTTAAAAGAATGTTTATCCTTAATTCTTTTAACCCATCCATGTAGCAGTTATTTTATTTCTGTCCCCGGGAGTAGATGATAATAGAGGTATTTCAAATTATATGAGAGGTCCAATACATATTTTAACAATGGAAAGGTCTGCCCACATGTGATAGGATGGGCTAGTCATGTGACCGATAGCTGACAAAATATACGGCTCACCGGGATGAGACTAATTGAGATATGCGGTCCACCGGGGAACAAAGTTTGAATGTAAATCACATGACAGGACGGCAAATCAGGATAGGCAAGCGGATCTGTTATAATTACTCCGGGAGAGGAATCGGGTTCGCCTTGACAAAGCAGCTGTGAAACGTGCACATCAGTGTTTTAGAGCGGTGCAGGCATGCACGCTTATTTCACTGTGTACATCATGTTAGAATAATAGAAATGTTTAATGTGTTATGTGGCAAACACAGTAATATGAACAAGATTATTATTGGGTTTCCAGAGGTACGGGATGGGAACCAGTGATGCAGTAATAAGTACTACACCGTGGATACGTTTAGGACAGGAATGCTACCACTACAAATAACATCTGAGATAATACATATAGATGCTGTGATATGTGCGAATGTCTACTTAAATTGCACACCAAGCAGGAATATTCCCTCCATATAAAAAATCTATTTGAGGTAATATATATATATATATATATATATATATGTATATATATATATATATATATATATATATATATAGTGGAACGGCGTGCGGCACTCAGCCCAAATGACCACAGCAAAGAGTCAGGTATATGCAACAACGTTTCAATGCATCCGCATTGTCGTCAGGTTTATTAAAAATGACAAAACAGACATACTTTTTATCACTGTGCCACCCACGTGAAGAAGCATCAGCTTCCGGGAACGGGACCACGCACCCGACCGGCGGCCGTATCTGATGACATCATCAGAAACATTCAAAGTGCACACCCCCACCTGGTGATCAAGCTGCCATGGAAACAGATAAACAAATGCTCAATATGCAGAACGCAGAGCTATAAAGAGGCTATTACAGCCGCATAAATTTGCATAATATCATGAGGAGAAAAGGACTTAGTTGATGGAATTAAAAATATAAAACATGCAACATGAAAGGGAAAAATATAATATTATAAAAAGCAGGCATAATTAATAGACTCATTGAGACCTTTAGGAGTAATAACATCTAAACGTATGATCCAGCGTGTCTCACACTGCAGTAACTTACGCCCCCGATCACCACCACGCTTGGAAGGTGGAATATGATCGATCATACGATATCTGAGACTATTTAAAGGATGTTTAAATTCAGAAAAGTGCCGTGCCACAAACTGGTCACTTTTACCAGTTTCAAGAGCATGACGTATGGCCGACCGATGCGCCGTCATGCGCTCTTTGAATTTACGCTCAGTTTTACCCACATAGCTTAGTCCACAGGGGCATAACAACTGGTAAACCACATAAGTGGAATTACATGTAAGTAAGTGGTGTATTTTAATCTTGTTACCCGTGTGTGGATGACAAAATGAATTACCTGCGATCAAAAATTGACAAGTAACACATGTACATCGAATGCAGCCAGTTTTTTTAGAAGCAAAAGTGGTTTTCATAAGAGGTGCCACATCTGTTTTCACCAGGAAATCGCGCAGATTGCGACCTCTTGAATAACAAGGCATGAGTCTATGTTGTTGTAAAGGGAGTGATGAATCAGACTCAACAATCGGCCATAATTTTTTTGAAATATGATTAATGGTAGGGGAAGCTGGATTAAATTTATTAACCCAAGGAATCCTGGGTCTATCAAGATCATTACGGGCACGATGGGAGTGCAGTAATGTATTTCTGTCAATTCTCAACACTCTCTCCTTAGTGGCTAGTAATTCCTTGCGGGAGTAACCCCTACGTATAAATTTTTCTATGAACATATCAATCTGTGCCATTGAAGTCTCAATCTGGTTATTGATACGGTGTATACGTATCATTTGTGAATAAGGGACACCTCTAATGAGGCTTTTAGGGTGACAACTCTGAGCTTGCAGAAAAGTATTACGATCAGTTGGTTTAGTATAAACCATGGTGTTAATCTGATTATCTTTAAGGGAGATAAGGACATCTAGAAACGCAATCTGTTCCTGATTAAATATGTACGTAAATTTAATGGGGCATGTACCACCATTATGTGACTCGATAAGATTAATCAAGTCCATAACATCACCCCGCCAGATGATAAACAGGTCATCAATATAGCGTGTATATAGAATAAGATTCTCTATAATAGCAGCATCACTAAAAAATAAGTCATGTTCAATGGCGAACATAACAATGTTCGCATATACTGGGGCTGCGCAAGACCCCATCGCGCAGCCCATGACCTGTAGGAAAAATTGATCATTATATAAAAAGAAATTTTTAGTGAGAATCAATTCAAACAATGTCAAGATTAGATCAATTAACTCCAAAGAAAAACAGTTACATTTGGTCAAAAATTTCCTCAATAATGCAAGACCAAAATCATGCGGGATGGAGGTGTACAAATTTACCACATCAATGGTGACAAGCCAACACCCCTCAGGTATACTAACATTAGCCAATTTTTGTAACAAAGTGGTGGTATCAAGCAGAAAAATAGGTTCTGCTTGCACAAAAGGTTGCAATAAGGCGTCTAAATATGTGGCAACAGGTTGAAATAATGAACCACGGGCGCCAATGATGGGACGCCCTGGAGGTGGAAACAGATTTTTGTGGACCTTAGGTAAAGTGTAAAACAGAGGTACACAAGGATGCAACGGCAACAAAACATCAAATAAATCCTGTGAAATAATCTGACTATCAAGAGCATGCTGAAGAATATTTCTCAATTCACGTTTGAACTTAATAGAGGGGTCCTGATGCAATTTAATATAGACTGTGGTGTCCATAAGTTGACGTTCCACTTCTTGATGGTAATCATTCAGATCTTGAAGAACAATTCCTCCCCCCTTGTCCGCAGGGCGGATTACCAAATTACGGTTCTCAGAAAGTGAATGGAGGGCTTCCCGTTCACATTGAGGCAAGTTAGAAAAGGTGCGTCTAGGTGTTGTAAGGAAATTAGTTACCTGTTCATCTAATAGACGCATGTAGGTCTTGATCGAGGAGTTACTTGATAATGGATCAAAGGTAGAGGTAGGGCGGAATTTAAGTAATTGTTTGGGGATATTAGCTGTACTAGTAGATGGAATATCTTTGAAGAATTCTTTAAGCTTGAGTTTACGATGGAGAGAGAATTTCTCAATATTCCATTGTAGAACGTCCACAGGGACTGTTGGAACATATGACAATCCTCTACTTAACAGCTTAACCTCACTCCTGCTCAGTTCATAAGAAGATAGATTAAAAACTACTTCCTCCTGCGTAATGGCGGTCTTCCCCGTCCCCGTCCTCTTGTTTTGGCCATCCCGGCGTGTAAATCGTCTCCTTCTCGATGCTGAACGGTTCTGGTCGCAACGCCTAAAGGGCCCCCTCTTGCGGTAGCCGGAAGCCGATGCTTCTTCACGTGGGTGGCACAGTGATAAAAGGTATGTCTGTTTTGTTATTTTTAATAAACCTGACGACAATGCGGATGCATTGAAACGTTGTTGCATATACCTGACTCTTTGCTGTGGTCATTTGGGCTGAGTGCCGCACGCCGTTCCACTACATCTCATTCTACATGTGAGGGCACCGGCCGCAGTTACTTTTGTTATTTGGAGTGCCAGACTCCCTTTCGTATATCCTTTGGGTGAACGCAATTGGTCCTTGTGCCTCCCTGCCTTGGCACCCAGCACCTTGTTCATCCTGAGACTGTCTATCCTGGTGAAGTTCCGTTTTTACATGATTTTATTATGTAATGTCCTTTTGTGACATTCATTCACATTGTTTTTTCTTGCACTAGCACTTTGTTCCTGCTGCATGTGGACTTTTGAATTCAATGCTGTTGTTTGCCTAAGGTGTTGCACTCTTGCTGAGTTAACCCTTTATCAACAGTTCGTTTGTGCTTTTACATTTTACCATGACTGAGGAAACCTATGAACAATCTTCTTATTTGAACTATCCTATTGGAGATGTCTTGTCTTTTTCTGAGGCTGAAGCCGAGACACGGCTTTATACCACCGGCATGGATGATGAAGCGGAAGCTATTTCTGTGGATGGCATTTTCAGTGACCTACTGCGACTTAAGAAAAAAGAAACTGATTTTTATTTACACGGAGTCTCATTGAGCGATTACTACAAGTCCAAAAAAATTCCTCGGGGCTTCCAAGTCAGAAATTGCCCAACTATTGGACGTTACGACCCAGCTTTTTGCAAACGCTGGGTCGCTATTCTTAATAAGTGTAGTTTTGACCTTTTATTATTAGTAATCGAACAATCCACTAAGGAGCTAGAGAAAATTAAATTGAAAATCTCCGATTTTGAAACTAAACATCTCTCGGTCCTTAAAGCAGATAAGGACAATGACTGGATGGAGAAATTACAATCACAAGTTACACAATATAAACGTGATCTTATTAAATTCAAGAAGGAGAAACTCTCTAAAGTTGAACTAGATTATGAGCGACACACCGTGTTGATATAGATAAGTGAATACACAAAATGGAAGCTGGATGTCAGTTTGTCTATTGCTTAAAAGAAACTGTTGCTTTAAATGATATTCTTATATGTTTGCAGAAACTTTGATTTTAGTAGCAATTAAGGAAGTTAGTCTAGCTTTACAGTATTTCATAGACTGTGGTTAGCTAGTATCCTATAGAAAAGGGAAGTCGAAAGTATGTTGAAGGTAAAAGTATATTTTTAATGTAACAGTCATAATCACAAGATGCTGAGCTAATTAATTGGAAATCCCCCATAAGGGGAGTTTATAAATTATAATATATTCTGATATTTGAAATGTAATTGGTCTATGTATATGATTGGCTTGTTAATTTGATTAGATCATGTAATGCTATGATGAAAGTATATAAGATGAAATCAACGTGTCAATGTGCAGTTCATGATATTCTTTTATCGTGAGCCCTGTGAACTTCACAATGCAATAAATCTACCAAAGAGACTTCATTGTTCTTCAATTATTTTACATGACCATATCATTTTGGAGGTCTGTGCCACCGAGATCAACCCAACATTGACACACGAAGAAGGAAGGTGGGCTGGAGCCGGGACACCTGAATCAACAGTGGCCACAGGTAAGAGCTGTTATCTTACTTCTGCTCCATGTGTCCCTGCCTCGGTCTGCTGACTTTGTGTGTTATTGTTGGCTTGTAACTCCTTGAAGTCTTTTTGGAGATTGTGAGTATGGAACCAAATTGATTTTAACTGCATTTTATTACCAGATGCAGTGATTAGTATAGAGTGTTAAGATTGTAATTTCTGTCATCATATTTAATGATTTTATGGGATCTTTTGCCTGCCATATCTTGCTAAATTAAGCGTGAAGTCTGTGAGTGATTATGAGTGTGATTGGCCGAGGCTTTATGCCGGCAGATTCTGGACAGGGCCCAGGTAGGAGAGAGGCTCCGGTTAAACTCTCCTATGCTGGATAGTATCAGGGATACTCACCCACTGTGAAAAGCACCTTGTACACTATAAGGCCAAGCTTAGCAGAGTGTGGAACACGTGTGCCTGTTCAGAGCCGTGGCACCTGACGAGGTGGTGAGGTTTCCTAAGTGGAGTAATATCTCTCTAAACAAGGGGAGCGTCCCTGTTTACCATTGTATTGGACATTGAGGCTGGACTGTAAAATAAAGATTAGCCATTACAATGGGTCAAGAGATGTCCACACCGAAGGGCTCTTCTATGTTAGAGATCCCGCACGGCAGTCCAGCGAGTGTGATGTATCAGAGACAAGGGAGTGTGGCTGTGAAATTTCTCAGGAGATGGCATGCAAAATACCTTGATAGATCATTCATAGGAACCTTTAGCATAGACAAGTGGATAGAATTAAGTAAATTAAGGGAAAAAGGCTGAAGAATGGAAGGTATATACATTATGGCTAGAAACATCTCGTTATATTCCCCCTTCTGCCTATTTAGCACAGATATCATTGTTTAGAGAGAAATGAAGACAATGAATGTGTTCCACTTAAAAAGGGAAAAGAAAAAAAAAAAAAGGGTGCAAATTATGCCAACATACACCCAGATAACATGACTGCAACTGGAATTACATGAAGTAAGGTAGCACAGCAACAAACACTTTTACGTGCTCCACTAAGAGTAGTAACTACTGATGAGGGCAAGTTATGGTCAATCCATGTGCCCTGGACCCTAGAAAAATTTAACCATTATAGGAGAAAGCCAAAGTAAGTTAATCAAGCTAGTACGGCTGTATAAGACACATTCATTTACACATAGTAATATGGTACAATTGTTTACTGGTTTATTAACAATTGAAGAATTAAAGGCACTCACTAAAGAAGAAGGGTGAGAAAACATCCATTTCAAACACACAGGATACAAATAGAGTAAGAAAAGATGTTTCTCAGAGACCTACAGAGAAAACATACCAGATATTATTGGGTAAGGTTCAAACCAGAAGTACAAAATTATGGACAAATAAAAGAGATATTTGATCACAAGAAACCTTTTACAATGTTGACCATTGCTTTTGTTGAGGGTCTTAGATCGCATATCAAAAATTGGTTGACCATTAATGATCTACTGTGGCGCACACAAGTCCCAGAGGATTTGACAACCTTAGCAGTACACCATGAAGATAACTTGGTGTTCAACAAAGTTAGAAACAAGTTAAAGTTGCTGAAGTCACTGGTAATATGGCTGGGTGGGCAACAGAAAGGTACCACCCCTAGACATAGACCGTTTCAGCGTGAAACAGGCAGGTGTCCAGTCTGATCAACTGGATACTTGCGCTGTCGAGCTGAAATTGTTTGTTAATTCTGTAGAAACCAACTGCAGATAATACGTTGTTAATTTGACCTGCAGACCGTGCTGGGCAGGACAGTTCCAGAGAAGAATAAAATATATTAGTTTTTAATTAAGGCATATAATGTAATTTCACCTCATATTGTATAGCAAACCATGCTAACAGAAATCCCTGCAAAGCAAAATAATAATAATAGCAGCTCTACTAACTTGTCAGAAAACTCGGCATGACACTGTGGCACGCTTACCAGAATGGGAACTGGTCCTCATTATTTCTACCACCATTACCCTGGTCAAATGTAATATTTTGAAGTCTGCTACTTTACAAATGGTTAATGAAACTGATGGGTTTCAGAGAGAGGAATGGGGGGAGAAAAGTGTAACCCCTCGTGCTTGCTTAACATACCCTGACTAAGCTGATAATAACTGCCAAGGTAGCAGCACGAAAATAAATTGTAATAAAAATGTTTACATGTTTACTAAAGATATATGTATACTAAATGAACAAACATTAATCAAAATGCAAAAAGCTTGTTATTTACAGGAAAGGACTAAAGAGGGAAAATGCAATGAAGGCTTGTGGCACAGCTCTGAAGGTAAAACTGTTGCCCCCAAATCACTCTTGCCAGCATTGGCACAGATGTCCCATGGACTGACCCATGCAGGTAAGATGGCCATAATTAGTCTGATTCAGACTTACTGGGATGCACCTTGTTTTGCATCAGTTGCAACCAAATACTGTGCTTCTTGCATCATCTTGCAGAGGAATGCTGGAAGAACAATTTAAGACTATACCTTCACATCTTCCCCAGACAACTGGTCCTTTCCAAGTTATACAAATTGATGTCATTCAGCTTCCAAAGGTTAGGATGTTTTAGCATATATTGGTTTGTGTAGACAGGTTCAGTGGCTAGGTAGAGCATCAAGTCCAGCACAGAAATTGGTACAGGAATTTATAGGTATACCATATGTGATATGGTATAGCATATGTGATATCATCTAACCAAGGCATACATTTTATGGGACTAGTGTTTTTTACATGTGTGATGTGCCAACCAGCAGCAAAATTGAACATTGCAACGGGACTATTAAAAATAAGCTGGCCAAAATATGTAAAGAAACCAGCTTGCAGTGGCCAGAAACTTTGCCATTAGTGTTGCACTCGATCAGAACAACACCAAGGGGGGAGTTGAACATTTCTCCGTATGAAATACTGTTTGGAAAATTGCCCAATGTTGCTATTGCACCCGCATATGAACTCAGTAAAACAAATGATTTAACTGTGAACTATCTTATTTCATTAAGCAACCAGCTAAAGAAGATCCAAGCTACTGTGACCAGCACACAACCAATCCATGTGGAAGGTGCTTGTCATAATCTACATCCTGGTGATGAGGTGATGGTCAGAAATTTCCTGAGATCGGGCTCGCTGACAGACCGGTGGGAAGGACCTTACCAAGTCTTGTTGACAACCCCAACTGCTGTTAAGATAAAGGAGAAGACTTCGTTGATCCACTCCACCCACTGCAGAAAAGTCACGCCTCCTGAGACAGCACATGTGGAAGATATTCTCCAAGACTCCTCTGCACTTCACCAGTAAAACCAGCAAGTGAGTGGTTCGGGCATAATAATCCCTTGAGCCACTTGCCAACGCAGTATCTCTGTGGAGGGTACATAACTCCTAGAAGAGTACTGTGAAGATCAAAGGACAACAAAGACAATGCTAAACAGGATGATGCTGATAGGCCAAAGGCCAGACCGTGGACTATGGGGGTGCATTCTCTCATGGGCATGTCTGATTACAATCATACTCATTGTGCTTGAGTGTTGTATATACATTCCAGGGTCTGTTAACAATGTGACCAGTCAAACAGGTAATGTAACATCTTACAATGAAGCGTTATTCAAGACACGTGTGTGTAGGGCCTTACAAAAGAATAATTATGGAGGAGAATTTACAGGTAATTCCATGATAGCAATGCACAGTAAAATTGCAAAGGCTCTCAACACAAGCAAATGTTGGATTTGTACCCACCTACCCATCAGTGTAGATGCAGGTATACCCCTCCTGGCTCATTACATAAGCACAGCTGACATGATAGACAGAGATTGGTCCTGCCATAAGCGAAAGAATGGTAGTCGCAGTTGTGCCAATAAGACACCTAAAGTACAGAATATAGTAGACTTCCCATATTTGGATGTCTTAGACGCAGGCTTGCTGTATGCGCCCGCTCTGCAGGTATCTGCAGCCAAAGGGAAACCTGAATTCTGCTTAAGTGTTAATGAAAAGTCCCACCCATATGTGTACAAGGAAAAAATATTACAGGTAAAAAGCCCAAACCTAGGGTACACTAACCATACTGGAGCCACATTTGTGGTAAAGATGTCCGGTAGATGCTCCCTCAAGAATCTCAAAACCTGTTGGCATTCCATAGATGCAAATGGGGCATTAACACCTAACGATACTTTATACCAACTACAGAGAAAGGTGTACACTTGATAACAGCACATGTGGAGATGCCAATGGTAATAACACAGGGTACTTTATGATATACATAAGGCTCATTTATACCAAAACTTTTGGGATGCCTCTGCCTAAGGGTATGTATTGGGTTTGTGGAAAATGGGCATACTCATGGATTCCCTTAGGTGCTAAAGGACAATGTGTACTCTCCTCAGTATTCCTATAGAGCATGACTTGGTGCCAAGTGACCTGACATATTTAAGACATCCCAGTAAAAGAGAAGTGAAAAAAGGATATGTATCTTTCAGATTTTCTGATGCTGAACGTACGGCTGGAACTTTGTTTCCTCTGTCCACTATCTATTTGGTGGAAAAAGTTGTGTCCCAAACCTTAACGGTACTAGATCAGATGGTAGGGGAATTGGTAGTTTCAATCAATCAGACAGTGGAAGAGCTGGCTCAAGTAAGAAAAGTGGCTTTACAAAATAGGAGCAAGGTGGGAGAGTTGCAAGAGGAAATGAGAAGGTTAGGTGCTAGTGAAGGTTGGGATCCACTTGGATGGCTAGGAGGAAGTATTGCAAAGCTTTTTTCTGGAGTATTGCAGTGCATTGTGTTTGCTGCACTGATTGTAGGAATCATATATCTTACCATCAAGTGTGGACCAGTAGTCTGTGTACAATGTGGTAAAGGATTTAAAAGGTTGAAAGTGCACCATGAAATGACCATTGTGGTGGTAGATGATGAGGTTCCACTAGAACAGGTGACTCAGGGAACAAGTCAGGGGCAGCAGGAAAGACCGGTGGTATATGCTGACATGAGCAAATCTTATGAAAGTTTACAACTCCAGGAAGCTGAGCCCATATACCAGGCTTTAGAGGAGGATCAGGCAGGTAGGGAAAGTACACAGCTTGTTAATTTTACTTATGGACTGGATAACAGGGTAGAAATTAATCAGGATGAGTATGTTAGACATGAAATACAAGCGAGTTTCACCTAACTGTGTCAACACCCTCTTAGCCAACACCTGAAGGTTCCTATAAAAAGAACAGGGATTCCCGTCCGGTGCGGTGAGCATTGGCGCCAGGCCCATCCCCGTGAACCTACCTTTTTCCTATGTTGTGCGTCTACCTAACCCTCATTAGAAATTGTGAAATTGAACCTTCTGATTTGTGTATTAGAGTGCCAAGTATATTGGCAGAGAGAGGAATGATATAGATAAGTGAATACACAAAATGGAAGCTGGATGTCAGTTTGTCTATTGCTTAAAAGAAACTGTTGCTTTAAATTATATTCTTATATGTTTGCAGAAACTTTGATTTTAGTAGCAATTAAGGAAGTTAGTCTAGCTTTACAGTATTTCATAGACTGTGGTTAGCTAGTATCCTATAGAAAAGGGAAGTCGAAAGTATGTTGAAGGTAAAAGTATATTTTTAATGTAACAGTCATAATCACAAGATGCTGAGCTAATTAATTGGAAATCCCCCATAAGGGGAGTTTATAAATTATAATATATTCTGATATTTGAAATGTAATTGGTCTATGTATATGATTGGCTTGTTAATTTGATTAGATCATGTAATGCTATGATGAAAGTATATAAGATGAAATCAACGTGTCAATGTGCAGTTCATGATATTCTTTTATCGTGAGCCCTGTGAACTTCACAATGCAATAAATCTACCAAAGAGACTTCATTGTTCTTCAATTATTTTACATGACCATATCAGTGTACAGATGGCTGTCAGGTGATAAGGATTCACGGCCTTTTTTCAGAAGAAACCGCAGACAGCTTTCACGCTTCGATACTGACACATCTAAAGACACTGGTAGTTCCAATAGTGAGAATGACATCTCTACCGCAAGAGGGGGCCCTTTAGGCGTTGCGACCAGAACCGTTCAGCATCGAGAAGGAGACGATTTACACACCGGGGTGGCCAAAACAAGAGGACGGGGACGGGGAAGACCGCCATTACGCAGGAGGAAGTAGTTTTTAATCTATCTTCTTATGAACTGAGCAGGAGTGAGGTTAAGCTATTAAGTAGAGGATTGTCATATGTTCCAACAGTCGCTGTGGACGTTCTACAATGGAATATTGAGAAATTCTCTCTCCATCGTAAACTCAAGCTTAAAGAATTCTTCAAAGATATTCCATCTACTAGTACAGCTAATATCCCCAAACAATTACTTAAATTCCGCCCTACCTCTACCTTTGATCCATTATCAAGTAACTCCTCGATCAAGACCTACATGCGTCTATTAGATGAACAGGTAACTAATTTCCTTACAACACCTAGACGCACCTTTTCTAACTTGCCTCAATGTGAACGGGAAGCCCTCCATTCACTTTCTGAGAACCGTAATTTGGTAATCCGCCCTGCGGACAAGGGGGGAGGAATTGTTCTTCAAGATCTGAATGATTACCATCAAGAAGTGGAACGTCAACTTATGGACACCACAGTCTATATTAAATTGCATCAGGACCCCTCTATTAAGTTCAAACGTGAATTGAGAAATATTCTTCAGCATGCTCTTGATAGTCAGATTATTTCACAGGATTTATTTGATGTTTTGTTGCCGTTGCATCCTTGTGTACCTCTGTTTTACACTTTACCTAAGGTCCACAAAAATCTGTTTCCACCTCCAGGGCGTCCCATAATTGGCGCCCGTGGTTCATTATTTCAACCTGTAGCCACATATTTAGACGCCTTATTGCAACCTTTTGTGCAAGCAGAACCTACTTTTCTGCTTGATACCACCACTTTGTTACAAAAATTGGCTAATGTTAGTATACCTGAGGGGTGTTGGCTTGTCACCATTGATGTGGTAAATTTGTACACCTCCATCCCGCATGATTTTGGTCTTGCATTTTTGAGGAAATTTTTGACCAAATGTAACTGTTTTTCTTTGGAGTTAATTGATCTAATCTTGACATTGTTTGAATTGATTCTCACTAAAAATTTCTTTTTATATAATGATCAATTTTTCCAACAGGTCATGGGCTGCGCGATGGGGTCTTGCGCAGCCCCGGTATATGCGAACATTGTTATGTTCGCCATTGAACATGACTTATTTTTTAGTGATGCTGCTATTATGGAGAATCTTATTCTATATACACGCTATATTGATGACCGGTTTATCATCTGGCGGGGTGATGTTATGGACTTGATTAATCTTATCGAGTCACATAATGGTGGTACATGCCCCATTAAATTTACGTACATATTTAATCAGGAACAGATTGCGTTTCTAGATGTCCTTATCTCCCTTAAAGATAATCAGATTAACACCATGGTTTATACTAAACCAACTGATCGTAATACTTTTCTGCAAGCTCAGAGTTGTCACCCTAAAAGCCTCATTAGAGGTGTCCCTTATTCACAAATGATACGTATACACCGTATCAATAACCAGATTAAGACTTCAATGGCACAGATTGATATGTTGATAGAAAAATTTATACGTAGGGGTTACTCCCGCAAGGAATTACTAGCCACTAAGGAGAGAGTGTTGAGGATTGACAGAAATACATTACTGCACTCCCATCGTGCCCGTAATGATCTTGATAGACCCAGGATTCCTTGGGTTAATAAATTTAATCCAGCTTCCCCTACCATTAATCATATTTCAAAAAAATTATGGCCGATTGTTGAGTCTGATTCATCACTCCCTTTACTACAACATAGACTCATGCCTTGTTATTCAAGAGGTCGCAATCTGCGCGATTTCCTGGTGAAAACAGATGTGGCACCTCTTATGAAAACCACTTTTGCTTCTAAAAAAACTGGCTGCATTCGATGTACATGTGTTACTTGTCAATTTTTGATCGCAGGTAATTCATTTTGTCATCCACACACGGGTAACAAGATTAAAATACACCACTTACTTACATGTAATTCCACTTATGTGGTTTACCAGTTGTTATGCCCCTGTGGACTAAGCTATGTGGGTAAAACTGAGCGTAAATTCAAAGAGCGCATGACGGCGCATCGGTCGGCCATACGTCATGCTCTTGAAACTGGTAAAAGTGACCAGCCTGTGGCACGGCACTTTTCTGAATTTAAACATCCTTTAAATAGTCTCAGATATCGTATGATCGATCATATTCCACCTTCCAAGCGTGGTGGTGATCGGGGGCGTAAGTTACTGCAGTGTGAGACACGCTGGATCATACGTTTAGATGTTATTACTCCTAAAGGTCTCAATGAGTCTATTATTTATGCCTGCTTTTTATACTATTATATTTTTCCCTTTCATGTTGCATGTTGTATATTTTTAATTCCATCAACTAAGTCCTTTTCTCCTCATGATATTATGCAAATTTATGCGGCTGTAATAGCCTCTTTATAGCTCTGCGTTCTGCATATTGAGCATTTGTTTATCTGTTTCCATGGCAGCTTGATCACCTGGTGGGGGTGTGCACTTTGAATGTTTCTGATGATGTCATCAGATACGGCCGCCGGTCGGGTGCGTGGTCCCGTTCCCGGAAGCTGATGCTTCTTCACGTGGGTGGCACAGTGATAAAAGGTATGTCTGTTTTGTCATTTTTAATAAACCTGACGACAATGCGGATGCATTGAAACGTTGTTGCATATACCTGACTCTTTGCTGTGGTCATTTGGGCTGAGTGCCGCACGCCGTTCCACTACATCTCATTCTACATGTGAGGGCACCGGCCGCAGTTACTTTTGTTATTTGGAGTGCCAGACTCCCTTTCGTATATATATATATATATATATATATATATACAAAACTGGTGAGGTCGGCACTCACTTATGTCGACATCTGCCTGGGTGCCGTCCTAAAGTCCAATGGATATCGAATGTGGTTCTAATAGAGAGGGGTATGCATCCATCCACTCATCATTTATATAGAACAGGAGGCACTCACAGGTCTTTGTAAAAGAGTGTATTCTCAAAAATTCAATAAAGTGATTGGCACATGCTGCCAACGTTTCAGCGCCGCGCAGGGCGCTTTTCTCAAGGCTGTGTGCAAAGCTACAAGCAAAAGAAACCCAAATAGTGTATGTTCTTACCTTAAGTAGGTGAAGGACCGCACTGTGGAGCTGCGAGGACTGGCGTTCGGCGGGGCTTCCGGTGAGTGTTCCCCTCGCATAACCAGGAAGTGACGTCACTGGTTGCTGGGTTACCGCGAGCGTCCCCGCCGTCGTTGTTATCCCGCTGATCCTGGCGGAAAATAATACAAAACAGTGACAGATCGTGTCCCTGAGTGCTTAAATGTATGTGCACGATTCTGAATGTTAACCACGAGTAAGTGCAGTGAAAGATCTGTGTTTCCCAGTGTGGGGGACAGAACCGAGAAGTGATTAATGATGCACCCTGTGTAAAAAAGAAACAGTGACTGACACATAATTAAAATAACTGAACCAGCAAGAAGATGCCTATTGTTACAACAATGTATATATAGCAACTGTGCTTGTGGAATAACGATGTTTTAGATGACATGTGTGTGAGGGAACAAGCTGAGGATTGTTAGTTGCAGATTAGGAACACCAAGAGCGTGTTGAGGAGGTGGGCATGCTATATAGATGTGACTTTATGTTGACATGTTACCATGTATGTATGCATGGCTAATGCACAAAGCCCACAGGGGCTTGGTGCAGCATACTGCTATGGATAAAATAAACGACACATTTGGCTGTTGCATCCTTGGATGGCACTAAAGTTTGCAGCATCTATGTGTATAATGCCATTCAATGTTCATTCCCAGAAAACGCTCCAAGCGACATGTTCGTTAAGTCCGTGCGGAGTCAATGTGGACAAGCGGTATATCCATTCGATCTCCCGTTGGGCCAATGCCCTGGCTCGATCTCCTCCTCTAGCATTGGCCGGTATATGGTCCACAATCATATGTCTAAGATGTTGTAGTTGGTGCTGTGCTTGCTTGAAGTGACGCGCCACTGGTTGGTCATTGGGCTTTCCCTCCAGGGCGGCCTTAATGGCCGATCTGTGTAAGGCCATTCTCTCCCTGAAAGTGCGGACAGTTTGGCCCACATAGAGTAAGCCGCACGGACAGGAGATGACATAAATGACAAATTGTGACATGCAGGTGACATGATGACGAATTTTGAATGTCTTGTGACTTTTCGGATGCACAAACATCGGACCTGTGTCCATGTGCTTGCAAGTGGTGCACGTCAAGCATCTTTGGCACCCGGTTTTGAAAGCTATTTGTTTTTTCTGTGTCACATCGGTTTTTACTAGGGTGTCCTTGAGGTTGCGACCTCTTTTGAAGCAAGGCATGATGGTGGTGTTTTTAAAGGCGGGTAGTGACGGATCCGTGCTCACTATGGGCCACAATGCCCTCATGGCTCGGGTAGTAATAGAGCTGGCTGTGGTATATTCTGTAATGAACGGTATTTTGTTGGTACTTTCACGTTTCATGGAACCAAATAATTTGTTCCTCGGGATGATGAGAACTTCCTGTTTAATACGTGCCAGCTGGCGTCTGTCGTACCCCCTTTGTGTGAATTTGAAAACGACTTGATCGAGGGCGCTGTCCAATAGTTCACTATTGTTGGTGATGCGAGCCACCCGTAGCATTTGGGACCTGGGTAGGCCCTTTTTCAATGCTGGGGGATGGAAGCTATTGTTTCTCAGTAGTGTATTACGATCCGTAGGTTTTTGGTATACTGAGGTAGAGATGATGTCATCCCTTATGTCAATTTGGACATCTAGAAAGTGTATAGACTTTGTACTGCTTTCTATAGTTAGTTTAATTGGGGTGTTACTTGTGTTGATTTGGTTAAACAGGTTATCTAATTCTCCAGCACTCCCCGTCCAAAAAAGTAAGAGGTCATCTATGTAGCGTTTGTACAGGAGTGTTTTAGCTGAAATGCTCTCTGACCTCAGATGTTTGCGTTCAAAAGCATACATGTATATGTTGGCGTAACTAGGGGATACGTTGGATCCCATCGAGCATCCTGTGAGTTGCAAAAAGAATTCGCCATTATGTAAAAAATAATTATGTGTCAAGATGTATTCCAGCAGTTTCATAAACAGGGGTATGTGCAAAGCTTTAAATTTTTCTGTTTCCAAGAATTGTGACATTGCGGCCAGACCTTGTGTGTGCGGAATTACTGTGTACAAACTTTGTACATCCATTGTACACATGATTGTGTTATTGGGTACTTTTGATATTTCCTGTAGTATGAGTAATAGGTGCGTGGTGTCCTTCAAATATGTGTCTTGCTTGGTGACAAATGGTTGAATTAGAGTGTCCAGAAATATGGAAATTGGCTGTATTAAAGATCCTCTGGCTGAGGTAATTGGACGCCCAGGTGGATGTGTCGGATTCTTGTGTATTTTCGGGACCGTGTACAGTACTGGAACCATGGGGTGAGGTTGCATAAGGGATGTTGCCGTTGCCTTAGTGTTCAACTTATCATCCAGAAATCTAACCGACACAGAAAATCAAGTCCTCAAAAAGGGACTCTCATTCATACCCACCAACCCACATGACGATTTCAAATGGACAGTCGAACAGCACCGATTTAGCAGGACATTGCGACTCAAGGAGTTTTTCCAGCATCAACCCACAGTCAAAAATACGGATGAACGCAGCAAGCTCCGGTCGAGATCAACTTTTGATCCCCCATCCAACAACGCAGCTATAAAAACTTTCTCCAGACTGCTGGACACTTCAATTAAAAAATACGACCGAGCAGCTCCGGTCTTACACAGTAACCTTACTAGGCAGGAACAACAAGCCATTAAAAACTTAAGTTCCTACAAGGACATCATTATACGACCGGCGGACAAAGGGGGAGCAATTGTCATACAAGACCGCAACAAGTACATCGCTGAGATAGACAGACAGCTGACAGACACTACCACATACAAAAAATTAAGAAATAATCCCACTGTTCAATTTAAATCTGAAATTGACAACATTTTGAAACAGGCAGTAACAGACGGGCATTTGGATTCAAAAACGGCAACATCCCTTATGCAACCTCACCCCATGGTTCCAGTACTGTACACGGTCCCGAAAATACACAAGAATCCGACACATCCACCTGGGCGTCCAATTACCTCAGCCAGAGGATCTTTAATACAGCCAATTTCCATATTTCTGGACACTCTAATTCAACCATTTGTCACCAAGCAAGACACATATTTGAAGGACACCACGCACCTATTACTCATACTACAGGAAATATCAAAAGTACCCAATAACACAATCATGTGTACAATGGATGTACAAAGTTTGTACACAGTAATTCCGCACACACAAGGTCTGGCCGCAATGTCACAATTCTTGGAAACAGAAAAATTCAAAGCTTTGCACATACCCCTGTTTATGAAACTGCTGGAATACATCTTGACACATAATTATTTTTTACATAATGGCGAATTCTTTTTGCAACTCACAGGATGCTCGATGGGATCCAACGTATCCCCTAGTTACGTCAACATATACATGTATGCTTTTGAACGCAAACATCTGAGGTCAGAGAGCATTTCAGCTAAAACACTCCTGTACAAACGCTACATAGATGACCTCTTACTTTTTTGGACGGGGAGTGCTGGAGAATTAGATAACCTGTTTAACCAAATCAACACAAGTAACACCCCAATTAAACTAACTATAGAAAGCAGTACAAAGTCTATACACTTTCTAGATGTCCAAATTGACATAAGGGATGACATCATCTCTACCTCAGTATACCAAAAACCTACGGATCGTAATACACTACTGAGAAACAATAGCTTCCATCCCCCAGCATTGAAAAAGGGCCTACCCAGGTCCCAAATGCTACGGGTGGCTCGCATCACCAGCAATAGTGAACTATTGGACAGCGCCCTCGATCAAGTCATTTTCAAATTCACACAAAGGGGGTACGACAGACGCCAGCTGGCACGTATTAAACAGGAAGTTCTCATCATCCCGAGGAACAAATTATTTGGTTCCATGAAACGTGAAAGTACCAACAAAATACCGTTCATTACAGAATATACCACAGCCAGCTCTATTACTACCCGAGCCACGAGGGCATTGTGGCCAATAGTGAGCACGGATCCGTCACTACCCGCCTTTAAAAACACCACCATCATGCCTTGCTTCAAAAGAGGTCGCAACCTCAAGGACACCCTAGTAAAAACCGATGTGACACAGAAAAAACAAATAGCTTTCAAAACCGGGTGCCAAAGATGCTTGACGTGCACCACTTGCAAGCACATGGACACAGGTCCGATGTTTGTGCATCCGAAAAGTCACAAGACATTCAAAATTCGTCATCATGTCACCTGCATGTCACAATTTGTCATTTATGTCATCTCCTGTCCGTGCGGCTTACTCTATGTGGGCCAAACTGTCCGCACTTTCAGGGAGAGAATGGCCTTACACAGATCGGCCATTAAGGCCGCCCTGGAGGGAAAGCCCAATGACCAACCAGTGGCGCGTCACTTCAAACAAGCACAGCACCAACTACAACATCTTAGACATATGATTGTGGACCATATACCGGCCAATGCTAGAGGAGGAGATCGAGCCAGGGCATTGGCCCAACGGGAGATCGAATGGATATACCGCTTGTCCACATTGACTCCGCACGGACTTAACGAACATGTCGCTTGGAGCGTTTTCTGGGAATGAACATTGAATGGCATTATACACATAGATGCTGCAAACTTTAGTGCCATCCAAGGATGCAACAGCCAAATGTGTCGTTTATTTTATCCATAGCAGTATACTGCACCAAGCCCCTGTGGGCTTTGTGCATTAGCCATGCATACATACATGGTAACATGTCAACATAAAGTCACATCTATATAGCATGCCCACCTCCTCAACACGCTCTTGGTGTTCCTAATCTGCAACTAACAATCCTCAGCTTGTTCCCTCACACACATGTCATCTAAAACATCGTTATTCCACAAGCACAGTTGCTATGTATACATTGTTGTAACAATAGGCATCTTCTTGCTGGTTCAGTTATTTTAATTATGTGTCAGTCACTGTTTCTTTTTTACACAGGGTGCATCATTAATCACTTCTCGGTTCTGTCCCCCACACTGGGAAACACAGATCTTTCACTGCACTTACTCGTGGTTAACATTCAGAATCGTGCACATACATTTAAGCACTCAGGGACACGATCTGTCACTGTTTTGTATTATTTTCCGCCAGGATCAGCGGGATAACAACGACGGCGGGGACGCTCGCGGTAACCCAGCAACCAGTGACGTCACTTCCTGGTTATGCGAGGGGAACACTCACCGGAAGCCCCGCCGAACGCCAGTCCTCGCAGCTCCACAGTGCGGTCCTTCACCTACTTAAGGTAAGAACATACACTATTTGGGTTTCTTTTGCTTGTAGCTTTGCACACAGCCTTGAGAAAAGCGCCCTGCGCGGCGCTGAAACGTTGGCAGCATGTGCCAATCACTTTATTGAATTTTTGAGAATACACTCTTTTACAAAGACCTGTGAGTGCCTCCTGTTCTATATAAATGATGAGTGGATGGATGCATACCCCTCTCTATTAGAACCACATTCGATATATATATATATAATGTTATGACTTTAGGAACTACGTGGCAAAAAATAGTGAGGCTATATTAATAATAAAACCTATGAGCCAGCGCTGTTCTTTTAGAAGTTACACTGTAACAGCTTAGCTGGACACGCGCTCACTGCCAACTGTCTATTGTTACACATAACTGCAATATTGACAAAAAATGTAACAATATTTGCTAATTTATATCATTTTCGAGGTAACAGATATATAAACACTGGCACCAAATCCTAATACCTAACAATATAAGTGGTATCTTAATGAGAAAAACAGGTGTATACAATTAATGTTATGGCTTTAGGAATTATGTGGCAAAAAATTGTGATGCTATATTAATTATAAAACCTATGAGCCAGCACTGTTCTGTTAAATGATACATAGTAACAGGTTAGCTGGACACATGCTCACTGCCAATTGTCCATTGTTACACATAACTGCAATATTGACAAAAAAACGTAACAATATTTGCCAATTTAGAGCATTGTGGGCCGATGAGTCATCACAACTCAAGCCCATGCAGCATAAAATGAGAAACGGAAAGGTAACAATGTGAAGTCTATTCAATGTAAAGAGAATTGATGAGCCATAACAACTAGAGTTGATACAGCACAGATTAAAAAGGAAACTATATCAACAGATATTCCATTACACTGTCACCAGCACATACAGAGAGCATGTATCAATTTGAATAAATATATGTAATTGAACTGCAGTACTGCTTTCTGATACTGGCTTGGTAACAAAAGGTGTTTGTAAGTATTACCACTTATAGATCAACCCTGTTTTGAGAACCCTACTAATATCATAATATGGGCTACCATGGAAATCTACACTAATGGTTCTAATTGACAATATAACAAATAATTGTTAATGGACCTTTGAAGATTATCCACATCTTCAATAATAAAACACATCAACAAATGATTGAAAATAAAGGATAACACACAGTGAACCATATTTTAATAATTTTTGTTTATTATTTAGTATAAAGGTTTTGATATTCACATACTGTATAATTTTTTCACATTGCAAGGTCATTTTAATTATAAATATTAAAAGGTAAATTTTAAGACATAATTCTTTCTTCCTTACAAGTGCGCCAACAAAGAGACAATCTTTCTCTATCTCAAGTTGTTTTTCACTTCGATTGAAAGCTGATGGAACGCTGCTATGTGTCTATTTTATCACACTTTGATAAAAATGCCTACTTCAATAATAAATGCACAGCCAACCGGCTTTACACAGCCTACAAGAAATAACTTAAGTAGATAATAGCAATTTAACTTGCTATTATCAGTTCCACAGCTTAGATAATTGCTTTAAACAAAAATACATTAAGCCCATGTTCTTGTGTCAGTGGGAGATGATGAGGCTCAGTAGTGTCTGTGGCCTCCTTGTGCCTTTATGACCTCCCTACTGTCAAAGTCAGAAAAATATCTCTATACATGCTGCCATATTTGCACCTCACGCTGGTCCGCGCTGCGCATGCGTACGCTCTCCCGTGAAGGCGCATACCCGCAATAGCGTGCACCCGCGGGCGCACGGTATGCGTATTTACGGTAGAGTTTATGTAGTCGTAGCGTGCGACTCATTCGTTACACATTTTCATAATTAATGTAGTTTATAGATCATGATCCCTTTAATGGTTTCTGAAAGTTTGGTTAATATAGAACATCCCTCTTTGTATTGTACATCCCTCTTTGTATTGTACGAAGGGTCTAACAGGAATCATATAGCAGTGTTTGGTACCCATCGGAAGAGTATTTAATTAACAATATTCCGGTGTTGGTTTGGAGCGTATTAATCGCTCGTGCGGATAGTTATAGACATAAGAAGTTTATGTCCATTTCTATTATTTACTCATACTCAGGTATGCGGCGGGAAACCCAGTTTCCCACCCACCTGAGCTGTTGGAAATCGTCACAGCCCACCTGTATGAATCAACCTATGACCTTTTGTTATGATGCGAAGCCGAATTCCTGTGTCCAATGGACGACAGGATTGTAGGGACCATTGGATTGCATTGTGTGTGGGGCATAAATAGGCAGGCCGACCACATCCAGCTCTCACTCTTCAACGGTTCTCATTGCTGAAAATCGGGTGCTGGATGTCCAGGCGCATGCGATCGTTTCCCCTTGTGCGTAAGTTTTCTCTCCGTAATCATTGTCTTACTGTGAGCCAATTTCTCTCATCTCTCTCCATTTCTCTCTCTCCCTTCTCTTTTCTCTCACATCTCCCCTAGACTAGTATTGTATTGTATTAGATAGTATTGTATTTTGGTTAGGAAGTCTCTGTTATATTGTAGTGTATCATTTGTACTGTTATTCTTTTTACAAGTATATTAGATATAATACAGTTAATAGGCTTTGGACCCTAAACCAGTATCTGTGTATTTTCTATAGTTTTAAGTGTTCACTTGAGCGTCGGTGACGCTCAAGCAACTTTGTCGTTAGTCAGGTTACACAAGGTTGCACTTACACCCTGTATTCACATTAAGGTATTCTGTGCATTTCATTGGTAAAGGGTTTAGACAAAGGTATAGCGTTGTGAGCGTCTGCGCCGCTGGTGATCTCCTCGTGGTCTCGAGCGTCCGCTACGCCATAGCGAATCATTACTCTAGTCATAGCCAACAACGTGCTGTCCTGTGATCACTGGGCCGTGAGCGAACGTGACGCTTGAGCGTCTCGCCTACGGCTGAGCGATCGCTACGCAACTGGCGTACCCTTCCGGTACTTCTTAAGTAAACAGCGTACAGTGTTCTTAGACTTCATTAAGGGTTGTTTATACGACAAAAGAATTTAGCATTGTCAATTGGGGACTCGTCCTGTCCTTCTCATATCTGCACTAGGTAGATCAGCAGACATTATCCTCCAGCAAAGGGTGGGAGGTTGTCTCGCAGTGCTGACGGGATAAGCGTCTGCTTCACTTAGATAAAGAGTGCTGAAGGAATCCGGGAACCGGAAGTAAGAACAAAACGCTTGTGTCTTTTAAAACTGTTTATTTCTCTTCTGTCTTGCGTATACATGCACGCATACATATATATCTGCATTTCTTTTTCAATTTCGTATATCACTATTCCTGTTTGCCAATTTTTATAGTTGATGGAAAGTGCAAAAAGAGATTTGCTGTTATTTCATAGTAGAGGTAATAGTTAAAGTATAGACCAACACACGGCTTGTCTGGGAGATAAGGCAGCCAGTGTGGTGTGCGGTAGATGATCAGGGATCATCTACATTGATAAAAGTAGAAATTGTGTTACGGTGGATCTTTGTTTTGCGTACACGTGTCTCTAACAAAGACTAGCGTACGCAATCCAAAGGCAGACGCACGCAGCGTACATTACGCAACGTAGCGTCCGGTTACGCCCACGTAGCTCAAGTCACGAAAAAGTTGGATTTTAGCGCAAAAGCGATAATTAACGCAAAGGCGATAAATAACGCGACGCGGTAAATAACGCAAATCTATTTTTGAAAAAAAAAAAAATCTGAAATTTAGTTTAACAGATCCTGCTCCTAATTGGTAACACAGCTGGGCTGAAGAAAATTTCTGCGCAGAAATAGATATAGAAACAAAGTGTACATGTGTTGAGTGAGTGTGTTTTTTATCACATAAGTTTATATAACTTAGAGGTTGAACCAAAAGGAAAGTCGGGTACTCGTCGAGGAACATACGTGTAAGTGACATATACGGTGGCTAGGGAGGCATCCCTGGTTAAATAATATTTGAGCATTAGAGTATAGCGGACCATAAGGTAACAGACCAGGAGGTCATAAGGTAACAGACCAGGAGGTCATAAGGTAACAGACCAGGAGGTCATAAGGTAACAGACCAGGAGGTCATAAGGTAACAGACCAGGAGGTCATAAGGTAACAGGTAAAATAGACAAAGAGGTCCGCTATAAAGGTACAAGAGGCACAACGCCTGGGGTGTTGGTGCAGAACCCATATAGGCCATACAAGCTCATGCTGAAGGAATTCGCAGCCGAAATTTTCGATTCCATTGATCTTTCAGTACATGACAAGTAGTGCTTATGTACTGAACGATTGTACCGCACGTAATTGTGTGCAGTAGTTAGTAATCTGACCTAATACCATTAGAGTAAAGTGGTCACAAACGCTATTTGTACATTCTGACGTGATTTGTGTAATTTTTTATTTTTGGAAGGGAAGTTCGCTGGTCACTCAGGAACTATCTAACAACCCCACCTTTACTGGAAAGAGTAAGTGTCCTGCGGGTAACCCTCATATGTTCCAGTAAACCGAAGGTTCCATAGGGGCCCTGTATCGAGTACGCCAGCACCATATCGGTGTGATCAGGTCGTATTGGTCGAGGTGGGCGAGTGAGTGGGGTACTCGGTAAACCGCCACCGCTGGCCTATTGTGAATAATTTGGTTTGCTGTAAGGGTTCGCTGAAGACCGTGATATAAAGATCACAGGAGTAGTAAGCAACACCTGCAGATTATGGGGGCCAATTGTTCAGGTAGGGGGCGATCAACCTCGGTTCGGGTTGATTCAGAGAACCGACCAGTAGGGTCGGCAAGGTACATCATGTGTGAAAAATACGGAAGTCACACAGAGGTTTTATGTGATGAATGGGAGAGAATGACTGTACAAGACAGGGACAAATTCCCAAGAATAGGTAGCTTCAGCACAGAAGTGTTACAAAATTTAAGGAGGAGGATATGTCTCATAAAATCAACAAAGAGACGAATTCAACATCATGATTATTTACAGTTATGGCACCAGGAAGGTGAGATACAGAGAGGTTTGGCTCTGGCGGCGGGGGCTGGTCCTAACAGAAAATTGATTGCAACAGCCCCGCCACCACCATATATAGCAGGAGAGAAGTTGATTGCGGAGAGAAACGCACTAGGTTGTAAAACACAAACACTTAGTAACCCTGTAAATGTTAATGATGTTAACCAAGTAACTCATGCAATTATTAACCCGTGCAAGTTGTACCCTGTTTTGAACCTTCCCCAGGAGTGTGATCAAGAAGACGATTCGGCAACAATTTCAGCTCTCTCTCTCGCAGCCACTATAGCAGAGACCCCAGTAGGCACAGCAACACCCACGAGATTAGCGAAGGCCCCTAGCGGAGGGATAGGTGAGGTCGTGTCAACGGGTAAGTACGGCACCATGCATTACACTGAAACAATTTCACCACAAGCTGTAGAATCTACACAGAATGAAGTTGTTAGAGTTAATCCAGTTAAGGTGATAGTAGTTCCCAATGGGAAAACGGATGCATCAGGAGCCACACCCGTTAGGAACATTGCCATGTATTGCCCGTTTACTAGAATGGAATTGAGGACTATCGTGTCTGAATTCCCAGACCCCAGAAAAGATTTGGTGGCAAGCCAAAAATACATCAGGGATCTAGGAAACACTTTAGAGCCCAATAATAAGGATTGGCAGATAGTGCTAAGAGCTTGCTTACCTTCCAATGTCGACTCAGTTCAATTCTTGGCTGATTGTGGACTATACAAAGATATACCACTTACCGATGTATACGACAAGGATAATGTGAAAAGGATAAATTTGCAGCTAAAAGAGTATTTCCCAGCCGTTGTTAAATGGAATAAAATATTTTCCATTAAGCAAAAGGAGTCCGAAACGGCAACAGAATATTTTCACCGGGCACTATTAGAAATGGCAAAATACACTGGTATAGAAGACATTAGGACCAACCCAAACCATCAAGAAGTAGCAGTATCTGTACTGATGGATGGTTTAAAGGAAACATTAAAGGCTAGGGTACAGACTACGCAACCATGTTGGCGAGGTCTGTCAGTGTCCACCTTGAGAGAGGCTGCTATTGATCACGACAGAAACATCACCAGGCACAGAGAGTCGCAAAGTGATAAGTTAATGTCAGTAAGTATACAGGCGCTGACCACAAAGCAGCCTGCGTATGTACCATCGAATCCTGTAAGTAAGTCAACTGTAATAACTTGTTATTCCTGTAACAGACCGGGACACTATGCACGAGAATGTAGAGTAAGAAATGTACCAAAATCATACCAACCCCCTAGACAACGACACAACACAAGACATTGGGATCAGGATCCACAGAGACGGAGTTATGAGCCACATACAGGGGAAACAAAAAGATACCCCCCGAACAGAGATTGGCATGCCTCTGGTAGTTCCCAGCTAACCCCCTCACAAGTAGTCGCTGCCAGCGGGATTCAGGGAGGTCAGCATACCCACTAGGGGTGTGGCCATACCTGTAATCTGCAGCCAGTAAAATTGATTGCCAGTCTTGGAAGTGAACCAGAGATCGCAATCAATGTAGCTGGTAAAACTTTAAACTTTCTTGTAGACACAGGGGCGGCCAAGTCAGTGATAAATTCGACAGTGGGCATGAGAACCACTGGTAGGACAATTCCAGCCATGGGAGTAACAGGAGTAGTCCAGCACTACCCTGTTAGCAAACCAGCCGAGATTACAATAGGGCCTTTGCATACCAAGCATTCCTTTTTGCTGGCTGCATCTGCACCAACTAATCTCCTGGGTAGAGACTTACTATGTAAAATGGGTTGCGTCATTTATTGTACTCCTGAAGGTGTATTCTTGGACATTCCTGAGAATCACGCTCAGGAGGTACGAGACATGTTAGACTCCCCATCAAAATTAATGTCACATTCCATTATGACAAATAGGAATCCATCCCAAGTAGAAGAGATGACATCTCAGATACCAGAGTCACTTTGGACAAAAGATGGACAGGACACTGGATTAATGGCAAACGTAGCTCCAGTAGTTGTACAAGTAAAAGATGGTAGGATAGCTCCAAAAATCCCACAGTATCCTCTGAAGCCAGAGGTGGAGTTAGAAGTTTTCCCAGTAATAGAGCGCTTGCTGCAACAGGGCATTCTGGTAAGAACGTCCAGCACAGCAAATAGTCCCATCTTCCCTGTTAAAAAGAGTGGGGGGAGGGGTTACAGGTTAGTGCAGGATTTAAGGGGGATTAACAAAATAGTTGAGAGTCAGTTCCCCGTAGTGCCTAATCCAGCTGTCATCCTAATGCAAATTCCTCCCACTGCCAAATTTTTCACTGTTATTGACCTCTGCTCCGCTTTCTTTTCGGTACCTCTGCATCCTGACAGCCAATATTTGTTTGCATTCACATACAGAGGAGTCCAATACACATGGACTCGGTTACCCCAAGGTTTCATAGATAGTCCAAGTATATTTTCTCAGGCTTTGCATGATTGTTTACAGTCTTTCCAACCAGAGAGTGGATCAGTATTGATACAGTACGTGGACGATTTACTGCTGTGTTCAGATTCACTGGAAGCCTCTCTGAAGGATACGAAACAGCTCCTGTTTCATCTTTCAGACACAGGTCACAAGGTTTCCAAAGACAAGTTGCAATTATGCCAAACTAAGGTAAAATATTTGGGACACTGTCTAACACAAGGACTGAGACACCTGACCGCTGATAGAATCCAAGCCATTAGAGACATGACACTGCCACAAACCCAGCAACAGATCAGAACGTTTTTAGGAATGTGTGGGTATTGCCTAATTGGATCCCAGGGTTTTCCATATTGGCGTTACCTCTGCAGGAAATGGTCTCCTCAAACAAACCTGATAGGATCTCGCATACAGACGAATCCGAAACAGCATTTGAGAGACTCAAACAGTGCCTAACGCAGGCACCAGCACTAGGTATGCCAGACTATGGGAAACCCTTTGAACTATACGGAACAGAAAGGGCTGGGTGCGCAGCAGGTGTACTAACCCAAAAACACGGTGACGCCAGCAGGCCAGTTGCATACTACAGCGCTCAGCTAGATACGGTAGCGCGGTCCCTCCCCACATGCTTGCATAGCGTTGCGGCGATAGCATTGCTAGTGACAAAAAGCGAAGATGTCGTGCTAGGCCACAACCTCACAATCCATACACCACATGCGGTATCTGCCTTATTGAATTCTGCCCAAACCAGACACGTCTCATCAGCAAGGTTTACAAGATGGGAATTGGCATTAATGGCCCCAGTAAACATCACCATAAGGAGATGAAGCGCATTAAATCCCGCAACATTTCTCCCAGGTGTGCCTGGTCAGACACAAAGGGTGGAAGGTGAGAGTGATGGGGAAGGAGGATTTAATACAAAGGAAGATACACATGATTGTATGGAATATTTGACCCAAAATTTTACCGCAAGGCCTGACATCAGTGACAATCCACTGGAAGATGCAGAACTCACGTTCTACACTGACGGTAGTTGTCATAGACAGTCAGACTCGGGAGACTTGTGTACGGGATACGCAGTCGTAAATGACCAAGACACCATAGAAGCGGAACCGCTAGGTCCACCTCACTCAGCCCAGGTTGCTGAACTGGTCGCCCTAACCAGAGCATGTGAATTGGCTAAGGGTAAGTCAGCCAATATCTACACCGATTCTAGATACGCCTTCGGGGTAGTACATGATTTCGGAGCCCTATGGCGCCTCAGAAATTTCATGACGGCAGCTGGTACACCGATAGCGCATGCAGCTTATATAAAAAGGCTTCTAACAGCGATACAGGAACCCGACAGAGTGGCTGTTATCAAATGTAAAGCACACACATATAGTCAAGACCCAGTATCCCTTGGTAACAGCCGAGCAGACGAAGCCGCAAAGCTTGCAGCTGCTACCCCCAGACAGACAGACACCACACAACTGATGGTATTTAATACCATCAACACACAGAAGTTGTGTGAGATGCAGAATTTGTGTTCCACACAGGAAAGAGCAGTCTGGAAGGCAAAGGGATATGGCCAGGAGTCCTCAGGGCTCTGGACGGATGGACATGGTAAACCAGTGGCCCCCAGAGCATATCTTCCATGTCTGGCTGAAGCAGCTCACGGGCTGACTCATCTAGGCAAGGAGGGGATGTGCAAATTGGTAAGAGCATACTGGTGCGCCCCAGGATTCTCCTCTCATGCGAGTAAAAGAGCAATGTCATGCCTTACCTGTCTGAGAAAGAATATTGGAAAGGCAATACCTACAGAACCATCCCATATCCCACCTGCCGGCGGCCCTTTTCAGGTAATACAAATTGACTTCATTCAATTACCCCCATGTCGAAATTTGAAATATGTACTTGTTTGTATAGATGTTTTCTCGAATTGGGTCGAAGCTTTTCCAGCAGCCACAAATACCGCTATGTTTACAGCTAAGAAAATTGTGCAGGAATTTGTATGTAGATATGGTATCCCTAGAATCATTGAAAGTGATAGGGGTACCCATTTCACCGGTGATGTCTTTCAAGGAATGTGTAAGTTGATGGGAATTGATAGCAAGCTGCACACTCCGTACCGTCCACAGGCGAGTGCGAAGGTCGAAAGAGTGAACAGCACTATTAAAAATAAATTGAGTAAAGTAATGGCAGAGACAGGATTGACGTGGCCAGAAGCTTTACCCATTGTTTTGTATAGCATCAGAACCACTCCCAGGTCCCCTCTTAATCTGTCCCCTTTTGAAATCTTGTTTGGTCGACAACCGCATGTCATGATTAACCCTCAGGATGATTTGAAATGTAACAATGAAGTAACTGTAAAATACTTGATTAACATGAGTAAGCAGTTGAGGAATCAAAATGATAATCTGAAGTTGGTGATTCCTGATTTACCAGGTAGTAATTGTCATGACATTGAACCTGGGGATTATGTAATGATACGAAATTTTCTACGCTCAGGTTGTCTTATTGATAGATGGGAGGGACCATACCAGGTCTTATTGACTAGCACCACAGCATTGAAGGTTGCTGAGAGAGAGACTTGGGTCCATTCATCCCACTGCAAGAAGGTTGCTGATCCAGAGAAGTCCCGTGATAAGGAACAGACGGTAGAGGTTGTATCACTGGAGTGTCTGTTCCAGGAGGACTGAGGCGACACCTGAGCCTTGAAGACCGAAAGCAGTTGTCGACTCCCTTCTCCCCTTTATTGTTTTTCTCCACTTCCCATCCCCTCTCCCTTGAAATTTCTTTTTCCCCCTTCTCATACTTCTCCATTTCCTCCTCAAAGATGGACTTGCCCCAAGAGACTGTGATCCGAATTTTCCTGTTGACCATGATGTTGACCAGAGCAGTCTGTTCCGGCGAGAGTACCATAGAGGTCGAAAGAGGTTCTGGAATGGGTTCCGATTATGATGATGGAGGCGTAGTTTTCCAAGATCAACCAAACCAACAAGCAAAGGCGAGTATCAGAAAACGATCCGATAGAAGGAATTGTGATGGATTGTTAGCTGAAGAAAACTGTATCTGTAGGCTTTGTGACAATTTGATTGAAGATGGATGCATAAAGAAATGCCAATCCAGTTTTAATATCCATATGGACCGGCATCCATTGAGTGACTATCACTCCTTAGTGGGTAATGTATTAAACCAAACAGATTGTTGGGTATGCTCTCAAGTACCTCAGGGTCATAGCAAATCAGGGCTAGTACCATTTCCTTTAACGTTAGGGGAGGTACTTGAGCTAAGTGGTGGGAGACCGGTGGACCGGAGGTTTAACATCTCCAGCCCTCCTAGTTTGAAGCTCCACCAATACCATGTGGATAGGTCCCTCTTATGTTTTAATATCTCCAATCCCCGTAAGCCGGGAAATTGGGAAGTGTCATGGAGCAACCTTACCATGACCTTTTCGCATAGAGCAGATAGAATGCCTACAGATACAGAGCTTGTACGCCACATAGCCAGTAGAGGAAAATCTTTCCGGTATCGATATACCTTAGGAAATAGGATTACTAGAGTTGGAGAGGTATCACCAGGATACTGTGCACATATCGTACAAACTGATACGTGCATTAAGCAAATGGAAGAATTAGGGTCAGGAGAGTTCACCTGGAAGGTGTGTAACATGGTAATGTCCTTCTCCGTCCCATATGTTCTCCCCGATGATGCATATTTCATATGCGGGAGAAAGGCGTACAAGTGGCTTGCCCCAAACTCTGAAGGATTGTGTTATATTGGAAAAGTATTGCCTGAAGTGATGACTGTAACACATGACAAAATGAAGGACATACACCGTGGTGCTCAAGCTCCTTATACTCACACTCATTACGAGCACCGAGTTAAAAGACAACTGTCAGAAAGGTTAGAGCATCCGGCCTCTGATCTTATCCATGAATCCACCGGGATTCAGGTTCTGGTAGCGTTAGATTTCACTCGCACCGCTCGAGGAGTGATGAATTATAGATACATTTCCGCACTCGCCAATTTGTTAGATAATATCACTGAAATGTATGATGACACGTTTAGATACACTGGAAGAGAACTCCAAGCTTATAAAACAGAACTGGTACAGCATAGAATGGTTCTTAATTATCTTACAGCAGTAACAGGCGGATATTGTGTTACATTGGCAACACAGTACGGCATAAAGTGTTGCACGTATATCACAAATAGCACCGAGGATCCGGTAGAGGTCATAGACCAAAAGATGGACGACATTCTCCAATTGAAGTGGGAATTTCGTCGAAGACACAATCTCACCCTTGCTGCTGTAGGTAATGAGCTGACTGGTTGGGTGTCATGGTTGAACCCGCGAAATTGGTTCTCCGGTTTAGGAGACTGGGCTCAAGGAGTCATAATGGATGTTGGAAAGTTTCTACTATGTATCTTGGGTGTTGTTATATCCATTGGATTGATATTTAGATGCGGGCAGGCTTTAATGAGGTGCAAACAAAGTACAAAAGTGATGAGCTTGAGGAGTGAGGAAACCGTAATTAACCTGGATTTGATTTATGACCCAATGATGGAAACCAGGATGTGATGAAAATGCGATTATACGGTCCGTTTCTTTCACCTGTTTTTCTGCTTTTCTCCAAGATAACAAGACCCCCTTGGACGAGGAAGTTGACGAGACGCTATACAGACAACGGATGGACCAAAGAAAGAGTTTTGACCACTTGAGAAATGGACACTTGATGAACTTTGCCATGGATCCCCAGTTTCCCTAGTATTTTTAAACTCACGCTAGCCCAACATTCTTTGTAAATCTGATGGCACTGACAAAGCTTGTTGCTCATGCCTAAGGAGCAAAACAGCGCAAAGAAGACGACTTTCAACTGATCCCGAACAAAACTTCGACGACAGATGTACATTTACCTGACATAGAATATCATTGCATTTTCCATAAGTGTTCTTCATCTTCATCTCTACAACCCTCAGGTAATAACACATATAGTATAGGGAATACAGGCACAGATATCAACAATCACATATTCCCCCATTCATGTATCATCAACTAAAATGTGCTCCCCATTTTGTTCAAAAATCCGAAAAGAGCTCGGTAAAGTTTGACAGCCCATCCACAGACCTGTACCACAGGATAAGAAGGAATTCAAATGTATACTTCGCAATACCTCGAAGCTTGATTTACAACACGTACGGCACGATGATACATGACCCCCCCAAACATGGACTTATACACACATGCTTCTGCTATCTCACTAGGTCATACCCTCTTCACACCTACTCCTCTCTCCTCCCCTACCCAACCATGGAAATGAATTAACCCCTGACATATATTTTTCTCCTTTTGAAATGTTTTAGAAGGTGGCAGTTATTATTGACTGCCAAAGGGTGGACTGTCAAAGTCAGAAAAATATCTCTATACATGCTGCCATATTTGCACCTCACGCTGGTCCGCGCTGCGCATGCGTACGCTCTCCCGTGAAGGCGCATACCCGCAATAGCGTGCACCCGCGGGCGCACGGTATGCGTATTTACGGTAGAGTTTATGTAGTCGTAGCGTGCGACTCATTCGTTACACATTTTCATAATTAATGTAGTTTATAGATCATGATCCCTTTAATGGTTTCTGAAAGTTTGGTTAATATAGAACATCCCTGAACGGAGGAATCCCTCTTTGTATTGTACGAAGGGTCTAACAGGAATCATATAGCAGTGTTTGGTACCCATCGGAAGAGTATTTAATTAACAATATTCCGGTGTTGGTTTGGAGCGTATTAATCGCTCGTGCGGATAGTTATGGACATAAGAAGTTTATGTCCATTTCTATTATTTACTCATACTCAGGTATGCGGCGGGAAACCCAGTTTCCCACCCACCTGAGCTGTTGGAAATCGTCACAGCCCACCTGTATGAATCAACCTATGACCTTTTGTTATGATGCGAAGCCGAATTCCTGTGTCCAATGGACGACAGGATTGTAGGGACCATTGGATTGCATTGTGTGTGGGGCATAAATAGGCAGGCCGACCACATCCAGCTCTCACTCTTCAACGGTTCTCATTGCTGAAAATCGGGTGCTGGATGTCCAGGCGCATGCGATCGTTTCCCCTTGTGCGTAAGTTTTCTCTCCGTAATCATTGTCTTACTGTGAGCCAATTTCTCTCATCTCTCTCCATTTCTCTCTCTCCCTTCTCTTTTCTCTCACATCTCCCCTAGACTAGTATTGTATTGTATTAGATAGTATTGTATTTTGGTTAGGAAGTCTCTGTTATATTGTAGTGTATCATTTGTACTGTTATTCTTTTTACAAGTATATTAGATATAATACAGTTAATAGGCTTTGGACCCTAAACCAGTATCTGTGTATTTTCTATAGTTTTAAGTGTTCACTTGAGCGTCGGTGACGCTCAAGCAACTTTGTCGTTAGTCAGGTTACACAAGGTTGCACTTACACCCTGTATTCACATTAAGGTATTCTGTGCATTTCATTGGTAAAGGGTTTAGACAAAGGTATAGCGTTGTGAGCGTCTGCGCCGCTGGTGATCTCCTCGTGGTCTCGAGCGTCCGCTACGCCATAGCGAATCATTACTCTAGTCATAGCCAACAACGTGCTGTCCTGTGATCACTGGGCCGTGAGCGAACGTGACGCTTGAGCGTCTCGCCTACGGCTGAGCGATCGCTACGCAACTGGCGTACCCTTCCGGTACTTCTTAAGTAAACAGCGTACAGTGTTCTTAGACTTCATTAATGGTTGTTTATACGACAAAAGAATTTAGCATTGTCACTACAATGCCTGGGCATGCTCCTGATGAGGTGGCGGATGGTCTCCTCCCAGACCTGGACTAAAGCATCTGCCAACTCCTGGACAGTCTGTGGTGCAATGTGGCATTGGTGGATGGAGCGAGACATGATGTCCCAGATGTGCTCAATTGGATTCAGGTCTGGGGAACGGGCAGGCCAGTCCATAGCATCAATGCATTTGTCTTGCAGGAACTGCTGACACACTCCAGCCACATGAGGTCTAGCATTGTCTTGCATTAGGAGGAACCCATGGCCAACCGCACCAGCATATGGTCTCACAAGGGGTCTGAGGATCTCATCTCGGTACCTAATGGCAGTCAGGCTAGCTCTGGCGAGCACATGTAGCTCTGTGCGGCCCCCCAAAGAAATGCCACCCCACACCATTACTGACCCACTACCAAACTGGTCATGCTGGAGGATGTTGGATGTTGCAGGCAGCAGAACGTTCTCCTTGGCGTCTCTAGACTCTGTCACGTCTTTCACATGTGCTCAGTGAGAACTTGCTTTCATCTGTGAAGAGCACAGGGCGCCAGTGGCGAATTTGCCAATCTTGGTGTTCTCTGGCAAATGCCAAACGTCCTGCACGGTGTTGGGCTGTAAGCACAATCCCCACAAGTGGGCGTCGGGCCCTCATACCACCCTCATGGAGTATGTTTCTGATCGTTTGAGTAGACACATGCACATTTGTAGCTTGCTGGAGGTCATTTTGCCGGGCTCTGGCAGTGCTCCTCCTGTTCCTCCTTGCACAAAGGCGGAGGTAGCAGTCCTGCTGCTGGGTTGTTGCCCTCCTACGGCCTCCTCCACGTCTCCTGATGTACTGGCCTGTCTCCTGGTAGTGCCTCCATGCTCTGGACACTACGCTGACAGACACAGCAAACCTTCTTGCCACAGCTCGCATTGATGTGCCATCCTGGATGAGCTGCACTACCTGAGCCACTTGTGTGGGTTATAGGGAGGTCATACAGGCACGTGGAGGCCACAGACATAGAAACATAGAATTTGTCTGCAGATAAGAACCACTTGGCCCATCTAGTCTGCCCCTTTTATTTATTTATTTTAAATATTATTTATATCTCTAAACTTATTTGATCCTTATTTCTTTGTAAGGATATCCTTATGTCTATCCCATGCATGTTTAATTTGCTCTACTGTCTTAGCCTCTACCACCTCTATTCCACTTGTCCACTACCCTTTCTGTGAAATAATTTTTCCGCAAATTTCCCCTGAACCTCCCCCCCTCCAGTCTCAGTGCATGTCCTCGTGTCCTATTGCTTCTCTTCATTTGGAGAATGTTTCCCTCCTGGACTTTGTTAAAACCCTTGATATATTTGAAAGTTTCTATCATGTCCCCCCTTTCCCTTCTCTGCTCCAAACTATACATATTGAGATTTCTTAGTCTTTCTGGGAAAGTTTTGTGATGTAGGCCATGCACCATTTTAGTTGCCCTCCTTTGTACAGTTTCTAATCTTTTGAAGATATGGCCTCCAGAACTGAATACAGTATTCTAGATGAGGCCGTACCAATGACCTATACAGTGGCATTATTACTTCTTTCTTTCTGCTGCTGATTCCTCTCCCAATGCAGCCAAGCATCTGACTAGCCTTCCTCATTGCCTTGTTACATTGCTTACCTGCCTTTAAGTCATCTGAAATAGTGACTCCTAGATTCCTTTCCTCCTCAGTAGTTTCCAGTATAGTGCCATTAATACTGTATTTAGCTTTAGGATGTTTGAGACCCAAGTGCATGATTTTGCATTTTTTGGCATTAAACTGTAATTGCCAGACTCTTGACCATTCCTCTAATCTACCTAGATCCTCAATCATTTGTTTTACCCCACCTGGTGTGTCTACCCTGTTGCATACCTTTGTGTCATCTGCAAAAAGGCATACTTTCCCTTTAATGCCATTTGCAATGTCACCAATAAAGATATTAAAAAGCACTGGTCCAAGTACAGATCCCTGGGGTACCCCACTGGTAACATTTCCCTCCTGTTAATGCACTCCATTTACCACAACTCTCTGTTTTCTAGCCTTCAACCAAGATCTTATCCATTCAATAATCCTAATATCCAATCCCAAACTTTCAAGTTTATTTAGCAGTCTGCGATATGGAACTGTGTCAAAAGCCTTACTAAAGTCTAGATAAGCTATATCCATGGCTCCACCTTTGTCCATTACTTTAGTCACACAATCAAAAAAGTCAATAAGATTTGTTTGACATGATCTCCCCCCAGTGAATCCATGCTGTTTGGGATCCAGTAAATTGCCGGATTTGAGATAATCTACAACTCTTTCTTTTAAGAGTGTTTCCATCAATTTCCCTACTACTGATGTAAGACTCACTGGTCTGTAGTTGTTTGCCTCTTCCTTGCTTCCACTTTTGTGCAGTGGGACTACGTTTGTTCTTTTCCAGTCCTCTGGAATTACTCCTGTAGCTAATGACTGGTTGAATAATTCTGTCAGTGGTGCTACCAGCACCTCTTTAAGTTCTTTTAGTATCCTTGGATGTATCCCATCTGGCCCCATAGATTTTGTCCACTTTCAGCTTTGAGAGTTCTGTTAGTACCTTCTCCTCTGTAAATGTACTTGTTTCATTTTCCTGAATATCCCTGCAACTTAACTGTGGCCCCTTCCCCTCTCTTTCAGTAGTAAATACTGAGCAAAAATAACCATTAAGATGATCTGCTATTAAATTGTCTCCTTCAACAAGACTCCCAGTGTCCGTCTTTAGTTTTATAATTCCGCCTTTTGTTTTTCTCCTTTCGCTTATATACCTAAAAAAAAGTTTTGCCTCCTTTACCCACTGACTGGGCCATTTTCTCCTCAGCTTGTGCCTTTGCACATCTGATTACCTTCTTTGTCTCCTTCTGTCTAACAAGATATATCTTTTTGTCTTCATTATTTTGTGTCTGCTTATATTTCCTAAAAGCCATCTTTTTTGCTCTCACAATATTTGCTACTTCTTTTGCAAACCACACTGGCTTCCTTTTCCTTGTGTTTTTCCTAACAGTTTTGATACAAAGGTCTGTTGCCTTCAATATTGCACATGTTAATGTTTCCCATCTCTCCTGCACTGTTTCCAAGTTCCTCCACTCTGCCAAAGAATCGCTTACACATTTTCCCATCCCTACAAAATCAGCCTTCCTAAAATCCAACAACTTTGTTTTTGTATGGGACGAATCAGTCTCTGTCTTAATGCTGAACCATACTGCTTGATGATCACTGGATCCCAGGTTTTCACCCACTTTTACGTCCGATAATCTGTCTCCATTTGTAAGTATTAAGTCTAATATTGCGTCTTTCCGAGTGGGCTCCCTCACCAATTGGTGGAGGGATGCTCCCTGAAGGGAATTTAAAATGTTCCTACTTCTAGTGGAACTAGCAACAGACACCTCCCAGTTTACATCAAGAAGATTAAAGTCTCCCGTGATCATTACCTCTTCTTTTAATGCCATTTTAGTTATGTCCTGCAATAGGTTCTTGTCAAGTTCCTCTTCCTGACCTGGTGGCATGTATATCACGCCAATACAAATAATCAACTTTTCCCCTGTTTCTATGGTCACCCAAAGGGCCTCAGTTTTTTCTTCAATACTTTGTATTAATGTAGTATTTATGGCATTTTTTACATACATTGCTACCCCTCCTTCGATTTTTCCAATTCTGTCCTTCCTAAATAAAGTATATCCCGGTATAGCTATGTCCCAGTCATGATTTTGATTGTACCATGACTCTGTAATTGCCACAATGTCTAGATCATCCCTTGTCATTATTGCAGTTAGTTCTGGGATTTTATTTCCTAAGCTCCTAGCATTTGCACACATAGCTTTTAGAGTTTTTTTTGTGCTTTTTCTGTTCCTAGCTATGTTCTTCTCTCTGCCTATTTTTATTTGGTTTTGATCTGAATTATCTTCTGTTGCTGTGGATATGCTTCCTATTCCCTTTGCCTGCAGAAACAATACCTCTGTGTTGGGGGAGCAGATTTCTTTATTCCTGTTTGGTTCACTGCCCCCCTTTGTTAGTTTAAACTGAGCCTCATTTTGACTTGTTTTAAGGCCATTACATCAAAGTTAGATCAGCCTGTAGTGTGTTTTTCCACTTTATTTTTGAGGGTGACTCCAAATCCAGACCTCCATGGGTTAATAAATCTGAATTCCATTGATAATTTGTGTGTGATTTTGTTGTCAGAACATTCAACTATGTAAAGGACAAAGTATTTAATAAGAATATTTCTTTCATTCAGATCTAGGATGTGTTATTTTAGTGTTCCCTTTATTTTTTTGAGCAGTGTATATCGTTTGACCCCCTGCACATGGTAGTCTGCACTGCAGCCTAGGGATTTCATTCACCGCTTGATTTCAGTAAAAAACATGGATTCTTTCTTTCTTGGAAATTGTGACTGGATGACGTCGCTCAGACAGGCTATCATAGATTTTTATCCACTGACTTGGAATAAACGGTGGTTATTTCTCCCTGTGTAACCTGAGTGCACTCATTTCACCATTGCTTGGCAATCTGTTTCATAATCAGTAACATGGTACAGACCATGTAAACGATTAGCAGCTCAGTTTAAAAAGAAATTACAGGGGAGGCGTGGCCTGGCTGCTGCTTAGAGAGGACATGCAGAACAGGAGCTCTTGAGATTCCAGCTCCTGTCTCCCTGCACACCTTTCAATTTCTAGCTTCTTTTGCTTCCTCTCCTCCCCATAACCTCAGGCTGCTAGCAGGGACCGCTGTGAGAGGTGTGCGGAACCGGAATTGTTTTTGTTAACACTCCCGCGAATTGCAACCTACGAGCTGATGAGGGGGCATGACCAGTGATGTGGGGGAGTGGTCTACATCAATGGACTGTGGCAAGTGCCTTCCTTCAATCACCTTAATTGCCCTCTGTGCATCCATTAACCCATCTCTCCCCAATATATTATCAATCCCTTCTCACAGTAGCCATTAGCACATTCATCCACCCTATCAGCTCCGGGTGTAGTATGATATGCCGGTGGCCGGGCTCCCGGCGACCAGCATACCAGCGCCAGCAGCCCGACCGCCGGCATACCGACAGCATGGTGAGCGCAAATGAGCCCCTTACGGGCTCGCTGTGCTCACCACGCTGTGGGTACAGTGGCGCACTACGCTCTCCACGCTATTTATTCTCCCTCCAGGGGTGTCGTGGACCCCCACGAGGGAGAATATGTGTCAGTATGCCAGGTGTCGGGATTACAGCGCCGGTATACTGTGCGCCGGGATCCCGACATTCGGCAACCAGAAGACCACCCATCAGCTCCTATAAAGCTCCCCACAAATAGCAGCATCCATTATTAAACACGCTGCAGAAGCCCTTACCATACACTACAGAACCCATTACTACACTAAAATGCAGCACCTTACTACACACACAGCAGCACCCATTGCTACACTCACAGCAGCACCTGTTACTACACACACAGCAGCACCCCTTACTACACACATCACAAAACTCCTTACTACACTCACATGCAGCACCTTACTACACACACAGCAGCACCTGTTACTATACTCACAGCAGCAACTGTTGCTACTCACACACACAGCAGCACCTGTTACTACACACACAGCAGCACCCCTAAATACAAACACCACAAAACTCCTTACTACACTCAAATGTAGCACCTTACTACACATACAGCAGCACCTGTTACTACACTCACAGCAGCACCTGTTACTACACACACAGCAACACCCATTACTACACTCACAGCAGCACCTGTTACCACACACAGAGCATCATCCGTTAACTACCCTCACCTAGAACTAATTACCCATTCATTAATCAATTTCAACATCCCAGTGCCCACTAACACATTCACCTCCCAACACAACCACCTAAACACACACACAGTACACACTACACACACACACACACACACACACACACAGTACACACTACACACATGCACACAGCCACACACATTTACACACACACAAAGTACACACACACACACACACACACAACCACCACACACACACACACACACACACACACACACACACACACACACAACCACCACACACACACACACACACACACACACACACACATATATATATATATATTAGTAATGAGCGGGTTAGGTTCCTCGGAAACCGAACCCCCCCGAACTTCACCCATTTTACACGGGTCCGAGGCATACTCGGATTCTCCCGTATGGCTCGGTTAACCCGAGCGCGCCCGAACGTCATCATCCCGCTGTCGGATTCTCGCGAGATTCGGATTCTATATAAGCAGCCGCGCGTCGCCGCCATTTTCACTCGTGCATTGGAAATGTAAGGGAGAGGACGTGGCTGGCGTCCTCTCCGTTTATTGTTGAACTTGATTGTGCTTTATTGCTTAATTGTGGGGTGGACTGGGGAGCAGCTGTATTATATAGGAGGAATACAGTGCAGAGTTTTGCGGACAGTGACCACCAGTATACATTGTCTGCCTGAAAAACACTCCATATCTGTGCTCAGTGTGCTGCATATATCTGTGCTCACACTGCTTTATGGTGGGGACTGGGGACCACCTGTATATTATATAGGAGGAGTACAGTGCAGAGTTTTGCTGACCAGTGACAACAGTATACGTTGTCTGCCTGAAAAACACTCCATATCTGTGCTGCATTGTAGTATATAGTAGGAGTACAGTGCATAATTTTGCTGACCACCAGTATATAATATATAGGAGTATGGTACAGAAGGCCACTGCTGTACCTACCTCTGTGTCGTCAAGTATACTATCCATCCTTACCTGTGGTGCCTTTCAGTTTTGCACAGTTTGCTGACCACCAGTATATAATATATATAGCAGTACGGTACAGTAGGCCACTGCTGTACCTACCTCTGTGTCGTCAAGTATACTATCCATCCATACCTGTGGTGCATTTCAGTTTTGCACAGTTTGCTGACCACCAGTATATAATATATATAGCAGTACGGTACAGTAGGCCACTGCTGTACCTACCTCTGTGCCGTCAAGTATACTATCCATCCTTACCTGTGGTGCATTTCAGTTTTGCACAGTTTGCTGACCACCAGTATATAATATATATAGCAGTACGGTACAGTAGGCCACTGCTGTACCTACCTCTGTGTCGTCAAGTATACTATCCATCCATACCTGTGGTGCATTTCAGTTTTGCACAGTTTGCTGACCACCAGTATATAATATATATAGCAGTACGGTACAGTAGGCCACTGCTGTACCTACCTCTGTTCGTCAAGTATACTATTCATCCATACCTGTGGTGCATTTCAGTTTTGCACAGTTTGCTGACCACCAGTATATAATATATATAGCAGTACGGTACAGTAGGCCACTGCTGTACCTACCTCTGTGTCGTCAAGTATACTATCCATCCATACCTGTGGTGCATTTCAGTTGTGCACAGTATATATAGTAGTAGGCCATTGCTATTGATACTGGCATATAATTCCACACATTAAAAAATGGAGAACAAAAATGTGGAGGTTAAAATAGGGAAAGATCAAGATCCACTTCCACCTCGTGCTGAAGCTGCTGCCACTAGTCGTGGCCGAGACGATGAAATGCCATCAACGTCGTCTGCCAAGGCCGATGCCCAATGTCATAGTAGAGAGCATGTAAAATCCAAAAAACAAAAGTTCAGTAAAATTACCCAAAAATCAAAATTGAAAGCGTCTGATGAGAAGCGTAAACTTGCCAATATGCCATTTACGACACGGAGTGGCAAGGAATGGCTGAGGCCCTGGCCTATGTTCATGGCTAGTGGTTCAGATTCACATGAGGATGGAAGCACTCATCCTCTCGCTAGAAAAATGAAAAGACTTAATCTGGCAAAAGCACAGCAAAGAACTGTGCGTACTTCTAAATCACAAATCCCCAAGGAGAGTCCAATTGTGTCGGTTGCGATGCCTGACCTTCCCAACACTGGATGGGAAGAGCTTGCGCCTTCCACCATTTGCACGCCCCCTGCAAGTGCTGGAAGGAGCACCCGCAGTCCAGTTCCTGATAGTCAAATTGAAGATGTCACTGTTGAAGTACACCAGGATGAGGATATGGGTGTTGCTGGCGCTGGGGAGGAAATTGACAAGGAGGATTCTGATGGTGAGGTGGTTTGTTTAAGTCAGGCACCCGGGGAGACACCTGTTGTCCATGGGACGAATATGGCCATTGACATGCCTGGTCAAAATACAAAAAAAATCAGCTCTTCGGTGAGGAATTATTTCAACAGAAATGCGGACAACAGGTGTCAAGCCGTGTGTTGCCTTTGTCAAGCTGTAATAAGTAGGGGTAAGGACGTTAACCACCTAGGAACATCCTCCCTTATATGTCACCTGGACCGCATTCATCATAAGTCAGTGACAAGTTCAAAAACTTTGGATGACAGCGGAAGCAGTCCACTGACCACTAAATCCCTTCCTCTTGTAACCAAGCTCCTGCAAACCACACCACCAACTCCCTCAGTGTCAATTTCCACCTTACACAGGAAAGCCAATAGTCCTGCAGGCCATGTCACTGGCAAGTATGACGAGTCCTCTCCTGCCTGGGATTCCTCCGATGCATCCTTGAGTGTAACGCCTACTGCTGCTGGCGCTGCTGTTGTTGCTGCTGGGAGTCGATCGTCATCCCAGAGGGGAAGTCGGAAGACCACTTGTACTACTTCCAGTAAGCAATTGACTGTCCAACAGTCCTTTGCGAGGAAGATTAAATATCACAGCAGTCATCCTGCTGCAAAGCGGATAACTCAGGCCTTGGCAGCCTGGGCGGTGAGAAACGTGGTTCCGGTATCCACCGTTAATTTAGAGGCAACTAGAGACTTGATTGAGGTACTGTGTCCCCGGTACCAAATACCATCTAGGTTCCATTTCTCTAGGCAGGCGATACCGAAAATGTACACAGACCTCAGAAAAAGAGTCACCAGTGTCCTAAAAAATGCAGTTGTACCCAATGTCCACTTAACCACGGACATGTGGACAAGTGGAGCAGGGCAGACTCAGGACTATATGACTGTGACAGCCAACTGGGTAGATGTCTTGCCTCCCGCAGCAAGAACAGCAGCAGCGGCACCAGTAGCAGCATCTCGCAAACACCAACTCGTTCCTAGGCAGGCTACGCTTTGTATCACCGCTTTCCAGAAGAGGCACACAGCTGACAACCTCTTACGGAAACTGAGAAACATCATCGCAGAATGGCTTACCCCAATTGGACTCTCCTGGGGATTTGTGACATCGGACAACGCCACCAATATTGTGCGTGCATTACATCTGGGCAAATTCCAGCACGTCCCATGTTTTGCACATACATTGAATTTGGTGGTGCAGAATTATTTAAAAAACGACAGGGGCGTGCAAGAGATGCTGTCGGTGGCCCGAAGAATTGCGGGCCACTTTCGGCATTCAGCCACCGCGTACCGAAGACTGGAGCACCACCAAACATTCCTGAACCTGCCCTGCCATCATCTGAAGCAAGAGGTGGTAACGAGGTGGAATTCAACCCTCTATATGCTTCAGAGGATGGAGGAGCAGCAAAAGGCCATTCAAGCCTATACATCTGCCCACGATATAGGCAAAGGAGGGGGAATGCACCTGACTCAAGCGCAGTGGAGAATGATTTCAACGTTGTGCAAGGTTCTGCAACCCTTTGAACTTGCCACACGTGAAGTCAGTTCAGACACTGCCAGCCTGAGTCAGGTCATTCCCCTCATCAGGCTTTTGCAGAAGAAGCTGGAGACATTGAAGGAGGATCTAAAACAGAGCGATTCCGCTAGGCATGTGGGACTTGTAGATGGAGCCCTTAATTCGCTTAACCAGGATTCACGGGTGGTCAATCTGTTGAAATCAGAGCACTACATTTTGGCCACCGTGCTCGATCCTAGATTTAAAACCTACGTTGTATCTCTCTTTCCGGCAGACACTCTGCACTACTGTTACTCCAATCCTGTCCCCCACTTTCCACTACTGCTGGTCTGCCCCCTGCTCCTCCTCACTATCTCTCCAGTCTCTCCCTATTCCTCCTCTCTCATCACCCCCTATTCCGCATGTTTCCATATTTCTCCTATCTCTCCTATCTCTCCATATTCCACCTCTCTCTTCCATTCATTTATAAAAATTTACAATATATTAGCCACCTGCTCATCACAAGTTTGATGAGCAGGCAGGCTGTGCGCAATGGAGGCAGCATCAGACTGAGATGCAGATTAGCGGCTGAGGGCCGGGCAAATGATGGTCGTGATTTTGTAGGCAACTGGCAGGGGAAGCGCCCATTAGCGGCAATAGTGGGCAATGGCCCGGCGGTGGTTCGAAACATTGGCATTACTCAATGGACATTATGGCTGCAGTGCCTCACCAGCCACTGACCTCATTTCACGCCACTGGGTTGTAGACAATATGTTCAAGGAGTTTGGAGGCCAAGAACTAAGATATTATGCAAGAGGGGGTACCGTAATATACTAATCAAAAAAGCCCAAATATATGGTTGCCAATACAGCAAGGGACTCAGTTATCTTCACCCATAAAAAAGACTGCTGAGAAACAAAATTAACGTTTATTGATAACTACTGTAACAAGTTGCAAGATTTGAAGGACTATAATTATCATCCCCGTGATCTCTTATGTTTTATTTTTATTATATTATTTGAAAATGCACTTTCTCTTTCTATCTTTCTTTTCTTTTTCTACTTTCTTTTTTCATCTTCCTTTTCTTTTTCTTGTTTTTGTATTCCCCACCTGCTCCCACTCTCTCTCACAATTATATCCTGGTTGGCATATATCTATTATTAGTATTTTACTTTCACTGTTCAAACTTCAATTATTTTTCAAGCAAATGACTATGGCTTTGAATATTAATTCCACAATGACAGGCCCAATATCTGTATACAGCATAGGTCTGCAAACTCAGTACTCATTATCCCATACAGTGCATGTTTTGCAGGTAACCCAGCAGGTGCACAGGTGTATTAATTACTTATAGACACATTTTAAAAGGTCCACAGGTGGCGTTAATTATTTCATGTGTGATTCTGTGAGGAGACCTGCAAAACAGGCACTGTGTGGGGTAATGACGACCAAGTTTGCAGACCTACAGTATGGTATACAGTATGTGTTTGCACCAGAAATATTTTAATTACATTTCTTAAGTATTTTGCAATATTTAAATTAGTGATAAGCGGGTTCGGTTTCTCGGAAACCGAACCCTCCCGAACTTCACCCTTTTTACACGGGTCCGAGCCATACTCGGATTCTCCCGTATGGCTCGGGTAACCCGAGCGCGCCCGAACGTCATTATCCCGCTGTCGGATTCTCGCGAGATTCGGATTCTATATAAGCAGCCGCGCTTCGCCGCCATTTTCACTCGTGCATTGGAAATGTTAGGGAGAGGACGTGGCTGGCGTCCTCTCCGTTATTGTTGAACTTGATTGTGCTGTGCACTATTGCTTAATTGTGGGGAGGGCTGGGGAGCAGCTGTATAATATAGGAGGAGTACAGTGCAGGGTTTTGCTGATCAGTGACCACCAGTTATACGTTCTCTGCCTGAAAAAAACGCTCCATATCTGTGCTCACAGTGTGCTGCATATATCTGTGCTCACACTGCTTAATTGTGGGGACTGGGGAGCAGCTGTATTATATAGCAGGAGTACAGTGCAGAGTTTTGCTGACAGTGACCACCAGTATACGTTGTCTGCCTGAAAAACACTCCATATCTGTGCTCAGTGTGCTGCTTTATTGTGGGGACTGGGGACCACCAGTATAATTTATAATATTATATAGGAGGAGTACAGTGCAGAATTTTGCTGACCAGTGACCACCAGTATATAATATATAGCATTACGGTACGGAAGGCCACTGCTGTACCTACCTCTGTGTCGTCATTAAGTATACTATCCATCTACATTCTATACCTGTGGTGCATTTTAGTTTTGCAGTTTGCTGACACAGTGACCACCAGTATACTATATATAATAGCAGTACGGTACGGAAGGCCACTGCTGTACCTACCTCTGTGTCGTCATTGAGTATACTATCCATCTACATTCTATACCTGTGGTGCATTTTAGTTTTGCAGTTTGCTGACACAGTGACCACCAGTATACTATATATAATAGCAGTACGGTACGGAAGCCCACTGCTGTACCTACCTCTGTGTCGTCATTAAGTATACTATCCATCTACATTCTATACCTGTGGTGCATTTTAGTTTTGCAGTTTGCTGACACAGTGACCACCAGTATACTATATATAGCAGTACGGAAGGCCACTGCTGTACCTACCTCTGTGTCGTCATTAAGTATACTATCCATCTACATTCTATACCTGTGGTGCATTTTAGTTTTGCAGTTTGCTGACACAGTGACCACCAGTATACTATATATAATAGCAGTACGGTACGGAAGGCCACTGCTGTACCTACCTCTGTGTCGTCATTAAGTATACTATCCATCTACATTCTATACCTGTGGTGCATTTTAGTTTTGCAGTTTGCTGACACAGTGACCACCAGTATACTATATATAGCAGTACGGAAGGCCACTGCTGTACCTACCTCTGTGTCGTCATTAAGTATACTATCCATCTACATTCTATACCTGTGGTGCACCTCTTTTTTTCTTTGCATCATGTGCTGTTTGGGGATAATTTTTTTGAAGTGCCATCCTGCCTGACACTGCAGTGCCACTCCTAGATGGGCCAGGTGTTTGTGTCGGCCACTTGTGTCGCTTAGCTTAGTCACACAGCGACCTTGGTGCGCCTCTTTTTTTCTTTGCATCATGTGCTGGTTGGGGACAATTTTTTTGAAGTACCATCCTGCCTGACACTGCAGTGCCACTCCTAGATGGGCCAGGTGTTTGTGTCGGCCACTTGTGTCGCTTAGCTTAGTCACACAGCGACCTTGGTGCAACTCTTTTTTTCTTTGCATCATGTGCTGTTTGGGGACTATTTTTTTGAAGTGCCATCCTGTTTGACACTGCAGTGCCACTCCTAGATGGGCCAGGTGTTTGTGTCGGCCACTTGTGTCGCTTAGCTTAGTCACACAGCAACCTTGGTGCGCCTCTTTTTTTCTTTGCATCATGTGCTGCTTGGGGACTATTTTTTTAAGTGCCATCCTGTCTGACACTGCAGTGCCACTCCTAGATGGGCCAGGTGTTTGTGTCGGCCACTTGTGTCGCTTAGCTTAGTCACACAGCGACCTTGGTGCGCCTCTTTTTTACTTTTCATCATGTGCTGTTTGGGGACAATTTTTTTGAAGGGCCATCCTGCCTGACACTGCAGTGCCACTCCTAGATGGGCCAGGTGTTTGTGTCGGCCACTTGTGTCGCTTAGCTTAGTCACACAGCGACCTTGGTGCGCCTCTTTTTTTCTTTGCATCATGTGCTGTTTGGGGAGTATTTTTTTGAAGGGCCATCCTGTCTGACACTGCAGTGCCACTCCTAGATGGGCCAGGTGTTTGTGTCGGCCACTTGTGTCGCTTAGCTTAGCCATCCAGCGACCTCGGTGCAAATTTTAGGACTCAAAATAATATTGTGAGGTGTGAGGTGTTCAGAATAGACTGAAAATGAGTGGATATTATGGTTATTGAGGTTAATAATACTATGGGATCAAAATGACCCCCAAATTCTATGATTTAAGCTGTTTTTTAGGGTTTTTTGAAAAAAACACCCGAATCCAAAACACACCGGAATCCGACAAAAAATTTTCGGTGAGGTTTTGCCAAAATGCGTCCGAATCCAAAACACGGCCGTGGAACCGAACCCAAAACCAAAACACAAAACCCGAAAAATTTCCGGTGCACATCACTAATCTTAATGAGTAGAACAGAAAGCCCTTAATTAAAATCAAAGAATGGCCTGATGTTGTGACAAAACCTTCAGACAAAGGGTGCAATATTGTATTATGGTCCACAGAACTATATCACAAGAAAGCCTAACATCAATTAGATGACAAACTGTGTTACCGACACATTACCTTTAACCCCACTGAGAATTTCTCTATCCTCTATTATCAGATCATTAATAAGGCCAAAGCATTTGACATTATAACAAAAGCTGAACATGTATTTCTCCTTGCAGTCCTCCCCAAGATACCCACGTTGTACTTACTGCTAAAGATGTATGGATATGTCACCGGCCCACCAGATAGAACAATTGTGTGTGGCATACAGGGACTCTCCAAACAGGTGAGCATCATTGTGGATACACATTTCAGGCATCATGTAACAATCTTACCCTTTTATGCCCAGGATACCGCAGACTTTCTCAAGAGGATAAACAACCTCATACTGAATAAGGATCTCATGATAGCCAGTATAGACATCAAATCCCTCTACACCATCAGCTTTTATCTACAGGGAATAGAAGCCATCAATTATTTTCAGGATAGAGAAAAGACATCGGACTTCCATAAATTATTCTGGATCTACTGGATTTCATACTAAACAGGACTTATTTTGTTTCCATAAACATTTTTTTACTCCAAACTTTGGCATTGCATGCTCACCCACTTTTGCAAATCTGTTCATATGGTGGTAGGAACATGTTTATGTCTTCAAAGATGAATTTACCACACTTATACCAATGTCAATTCATTGCATCAATGACATTTTACTGATTTGTAATGGAACCGAACAGATATTCTATGACTTCTTGATGAAACTCAACAGGAAATTAACCGATTCCATTCATTTTCTAGACCTTTTACTTAATATTTATGAAGACAGCAATCTCTTAACTCACCTATATAGGAAGCCAACTGCAACAACAGCTTTCTTTACTACAAAAGACATCACTTATTTATTTATATAGTGCACACATATTCCGCAGCACTTTACAGAGAATATTTGCCCATTCACATCAGTCCCTGCCCTAGTGGAGCTTACAATCTATATTCCCTATCACATGTACACACAGACACATTCATGCTATGGTTAATTTTTTTAAAAGCCAATTAACCTATCAGTATATTTTTGGATTGTAGGAAGAAACCAGAGTACCCGAAGGAAACCCATGCAAGTATGGGGAGAATATACAAACTCCACACAGTTAGGGCCATGGTGGGAATCGAACCCATGCCCTCTGTGCTGTGAGGCAGTAATGCTAACCATTTCACCATCCGTACTTTCCACCACCAATATAAAATGTCCTGAAGGGTGAGTTTATAAGATTATGGAGAAATTGCTCCAATGATCTCACTTTTAAAATGCAAGGCAAGGACTTGGCTAAGATATTATGCAAGAGGGGGTACCGTAGTATACTATTAAAAAAGCCCAATACATGGTTGGCAAAATAGCAAGGGACTCACTTATCTTCACTCATAAAATATACTGCTGAGAATCAAAATTAAGGTTTATTGATAACTACTGAAACAAGTGAAAAGATTTGAAGGACTACAATCATCATCACCATGATCTCTTAGGTATTATTTTTATTATATTATTTGAATATGCACTTACTATTTTTTTTCTTTCTTTTCTATTTCTAATTTCTTTTTTCATCTTCCTTCTGTTTTTTCATTTTTCTTATTTTTGTATTCCACACCTGCTTCCACTCTCACAATTATATCCTGGTTGGCATATATCTATTAGAAGAACGTAATGACAAGGTTTGGAATGGAGGGAGTAAAAACTCCTGGGCTGGGGGCGGATCACTATGGCATGATAGGGATGTTACTCCAATAAGGGGAATTGGGGGTGGTTCTTAGTGGTGCTGTCTGGTTTGTGCTGGTTTTAGTCATCCTCTTTCCCTGTTGCCTTTGGGTGGGTGAGTGCCATTGTAATTGGTGCTGGGTTTATTTACTACGTTTTATTTGTTTTGTTTTTTCAGCCCTTGCAGTGTCCGTTGGGGGGCTTTACTATAGCTCTCCCTCCCTGTCCTTTGCTGCATTTAATTAGCCTATCCTATGTCACATCGCAGACCCCTTCTCTTCGCTGCAGATAATTGCCACCGCTCTCTGTCCCTATCACTCCTCCCAGACCACTGCTCATTACCGCTCAGAGGAGGCAGGTTTTCTCTGGGTTCTTTACTCCCTTCTGCCCAGTCTTGTGGTGCTGCTGCGACTTCATCTGCACATATAGCTGTGGTGCACGCAGCGGTGGCCAGGAGGTCTCTCTCTCCCTTGACACAATCTGTAGAGCTGGAGGCTGTGTTCAGCTGGGCATGACATGGAAGGGTGCTGGGATCAAGTCGAAGGGAGGGGAGAGTGGCCGGGTCTTGTCTGTCTGTACTCTCCCCTCTGGCGCTGGTATCGCAGGCACGTGGACGCGTGCATCGGCAGTCACTGGCTGCTGACTTTGCAGCCACTGTTGGGAGCTCCAGGGAGCTCCCGGTTTATGAATAGTAGCGGCAGATGAAGGGGGTGGGTAGCTGCGGCCATGGTGGGAGCGATTTGCAGGGAGTGGAGCATATAAGGACAGCAGACAGGGTCAGGCAGGGTGGCTACAGGTTCTCCAGGCAGGGCTGTATCAAATCTGCTGTGGCTGCCTCCTCTTTGTCCCTCAGGTAGTTTGGTGGGAGACATAGCGGCATGAGGAGATTCAGGGGCCATGGCGACTATTGTACTGAATGCAGGGGATGTATCTGCGCAGGTTGGTTGCAGCTATGTCCCCTGCTGCTCCAAGGCCTTCTGTTGCACCGCATGGTGAAGGGGCTTCTCACATACCACCAGCATTGAGAGAGGTGCGCATGCTGCTATCCATCCTTACAGGTTGCCTACTCCCCGGGCTTAGGCCTCAGAGCATTTCTCCTATTCTTTTTCAGAGTCTTGTGGCGAGAAGATGATGAGGAAGACAGAGATTTCAGAGTTTCATCAGCTGCAGTGTTGGGATCCCGGCAGTCTGAGTCATCAGGTGAGATGTCGGGATGCTATGACAGTGAGGGTGAGGACTCTTCCTCCTCCTCAACATTGTCTGACAGTTCTACTTCATCCTCCTCTTCTTCGCTTGGGTCTAATGTTAGAAGCGCAGCAATGGTTAAGAAGCATGCTGCTAAGTATACTAAATGAGTGGCTACTTGGCATGAGAAGCGGAAGAGGTGCAAGCGAGCAGGGGAGAGTTCATGCAGGGGCAAGCAGCACCTCAATTTGACGGGTGTCATACACTGTGATTATACGTCCGTGTTGAGGGGCTTGCGTGATAGTTGCCGGAAAAAGATTTCTAAGGGGAATTTAGTGGATATGATTGTGTTAACGGTTCAGGCAAAAAAAGACTTTAAGGCAGCTAGAGCAAAAGGGGGCATTGGAGCCAACGCATATCGGTCATATGATAACTGGCTAGCTTACTTTTGTGTTTTTGCTGCTTGTTACCTAGAGGATAGGCCTGAGGAGCATCTCAACATCAGGTACATCCACCTTATTCATAATATGCAACATAAGTCTAAGGGTAAGGAATGGCAGACGTACGACGAGCAGTTTCATCACAAGCAAGACAGCCTGTGGATTATAGATTTTGGGGATAAAGATGGCGAGGTCTGGCTTGACATCATGCGGGCTACTTAGGATTCTAAGGACATATTCGAGGGTACGCAGGCTGGTCCTTTGAGCATCCGGCTGGTGCAGTGGTGGCGTCGGGTAGGAAGGTAGGTGGCGCAGGTCGAGGGTTTGCTCAGGCGCCTGTGACAGGGAAATGCTTTGTGTACAATAACTATAATTGCTCTCAAAGCCCTTTTGGTTGCATTGTAGCGGTTTTCACCCAGCCTCCAATTGTTTTCGAGGCAACAGACAAGGGCCCTAGTCTGGGACGGCTGGAGCCGGAAAAACTTCTGGAAATGGCAGCACTAAGTAGGGCTCTGACTCCAGTCCGTTTTGAAGCTATGTCCAAATGGCTGAGTTGTAACCCCAATAGAGAGGTTTCACAGTTTGTTTTCCATCTACCTATTGTGGCTGAAATGAGAGCTGGGGCCCTGAGTAATCGTCAGTCAGCTCGTGCTTTACCAGCGGTTTTGCATGAGAAAGTTGAGAAAGAAGTTTGGCTTGGTAGGATGGCGGGTGCGTTTTCACGACCCCTGCTGGAGAATCTTGTCCTTTCTCCGGTCGATGTCATGCTGACGACTCCAGGTGCTTTTCGGCTCATTTAACAGCTGCCTTGCCCATCGAGGTCGTCAGTTAATGATGCAATCCCCGCAGAGCACTCCACAGTGTCTTATCAACATTTGATGAGGTGCTTCGTATTGTGAAGGGCTGTGGTCCGAGGGCTCTCATGGGCAAGATAGATGTTGAGTCAGCATTTTGTTTACTTCCCTTACATCCGGAATTGACGAATGCTTGCCTGTTCTGTTTCCTGCTTGTTTTTAGAGAAGTTTAGCACATTTTTGCACTGGTGTGTGAAGTCTTCTTTAAGAGCTCATTACCTCAATGACTTCTTATGCGTTGGTCCTGTGAACTCTGAACATTGTGATAAGCATTTGTTCAACTTGATGGCATTGTTTTTTCATTTTGGGGTGCCTGTGGCTGAAGATAAAACTGAAGGGCTTCTCTCTTATAAGTCATACTTGGGTATCGAGATTGATACCATGGCAGGGCTTTGTCGTCTTCCCCAGGTCAAAGTAGCGAAGTTGCAGGAAAACATCAGGCAGTTTCAAGCATCTCAGAAGGTGACACTGCATCAGGTGCAATCACTGTTAGGCTTGCTAAACTTTGCTTGTATGGTCATCTCCATGGGTCGGGTCTTTTGCCGGAAGCTGGAGCATGTCATGGTGGATTGTGCCAGGCTACACCATTTTATTCAACTCTCCTCAGAAATTAAGAGGGGTTTTAACAATCTGGGTCTTGTTTCTGGAGGAATTCAACGGCGTGCAGATATGAATGGCTCCACAAGTTGAAAATATTGATTTGCAGCTATTTACGGACATGGCAGGATCCGTGGGGTTTGGTTGCTACCTCAATGGAGCTTGGTGCATCACCTCCTTACCCACGGAATGGTGTCATAAGGGTTTCACCAAAGACCTCCTACTCCTAGAACTCTTTGCTATCATGGTGGCTTTGGAGGTGTGGGGTAATTGGCTTCGCAATAGCAGCATCTTGTTCAGATGTGACAATCTGGGTATGGTGCACACTGTGAACAACTAGTTGGTCGTCGTTTTATGGGTTCTGGGCAGTTAGTTCTGTTGTGCCTGCACTTTAGTGTGTTATTTCAGTCACAGCATTTGCCGGGGATGGACAACGCAATTGCTTACACATTGTTGCGGGGTTAGTGGGCTAGATTTCAGTCCTTTGCTCCGTAGGCTAATGTTGTTGAGGTTTGCTGTCCCTCTTATGTTTGCCAGGTTATCGAGCTGGCATGCAGGGGAAAGTGGAGCATTCCATTGTCCCAAACACTCTCAGAGCCTACTGTCACGCTTGGGCTGAGTGGGAAGAATTTTCTCATGGTCATGGGCATAGAGGTAAGAGTAGGCATCGGCTGATGCTGTCCTTTATATGGCAACTTGATGTCTCTGGCAGGTCTAGAAAGGTGGTGTCTAGGTATCTTGCAGAGATATCCCTTTTCGCCAAGCTGAGGGGGCTCCTGGATTTTACCAAAAGTTTTCTCCTAGTTAAGGTGCTGAAAGGGTGGGTGTGTCTGGTGCCCATCCCACCTGTCAGGAGACATTCTAATGATGGGTCACTCCTACCGGCTTTGTTGTGTGCAGTGTCTAGCGTGGCTGTCTCCATTTATGAGGTTCTTCTATTTCAGTTAGCCTTTTCCATGATCTACCATAGGGCTTTTCGGGTCTCGGGGTTGGTTGCTTCGTCCAAATGGACGGAATCGGCCTTGATCTGGGAGGATGTCATGGTGGGTGAGAGGGCCTTGCTGTGCAGGCTTTTTAAATCTAAGACGCACCAGCTAGCTAGAGGTCGGTGGGTCACACTAGTCTCGTCATTGGATGTTCAGGTTTTCCCGGTCGCTTTGGCTTCCCGGTATGTGGATGTCCGGGCCTCTTTGGAGGGTTCTTGGCTTCTGCACTATGACAGGTGGCTGCTGACGAAGTACCAGTTGAGGTGGATGGTGAGGTGCAGCCTGATCAGCATGGGCCTTTTGCCTGCTGATTTTGGGACCCATTAATTTTGGATTGGGGCTGCGACCGTCAGCAGCATCTGCTGGATTTTCTGTGGCGGACATTAAAGATGCATACACACTGAGCGCTTTTCCCCCCAGCCCAGCGATGTCAGCAGGGGTGATCGGCTTTCCATAGCAGGACGCTATGGAAAGCTGCTCACCCAACCGTTCATCTCAGCAGATGAACTGCAGCCACTGGCAATGAAGTGGGAGCTCACATCAGTGCTCATCATTTGGCCATACGCACTGGCCGGCTTTGAGCTGAAAGCAGCTCAACACACCAAAAGTGACCTGTTTTCAGCTCAAAATCGCCCAGTGTGTATGGGCCTTAAGTTTCTGGGCTGCTGGAAATCCTCCAGTTATAAATGATACATCTGGCCCTGAGGCTTTCCATTTTATCTTGTGCATTTCATCCTTTACTTGAATTGTTGGTAGTTCATTGTTTGGTGTGTAGTGTCAAGTTCATCTCCCCTGTCCTTCATACTCGGGGACTAGCTACCCACCACTGTTGGCAGAAGGGGGATCAGTGATTTTTTATGCTTTTTACTTATCTGTTGGACCTAATTTTGCTAAATGATTACTTATTTGGCTAATTGGACTTAAATTTTATGTCCCTCAGAAGGTTTTATGTTTTTCCTCTGGCCAAGTTTACTTGTGTTTCCCCATACAACCCATCACCACCCCCTCTCCCTCCCCCTTTTATTTTGTTTGCCTTTCCTCGTGTGTATTAATGTTGCTTTGATTGGCCTGAAGCTTGTTTCAATTGGCTTTGCTGTAGTTCAAAATATTTCTTTCTTTTGGCAGATCCTTGTGTATTTTCATGCAATTTCAATGTTTTATGCACTTAATAAACCTATTTTTCCTTCTTTTCTTCTCCTTCCTTATAGGATGGGTAGTTGATAAGTGTGCGGTGTGGGTGGTCTGTCACTACTTTGTGTTCTGGGAATCTCGGTTCATGCCCTCAGAGGGGGCACAGTGTTTTTTGCAGGCTAGTGAGATTCGATTATTTGGCTGGTGTGGAATGTTGTGGCAAGATCTTAAGGCAAGGTTATTGGCACATTCCCAACAACACGGTGTCCCAATGGTGTTGGTGTTGCATTTGGGTGGCAATGATTTGGGTAAGAGGATGTAGTTGGATTTGTGATGTATGTTGAAAAATTTGTCTTTCATTGCCGAGGCTTATCCTTGTTGCACTTTGATATATTCATTTATTTTGCCGATGTTATGTTGGTGTGGAGTGCCTGACGGATGGCCTATTGATGAGGACAAGAAAAAGGTGAATTTGGCAGTTGCGAAGTGGGTGTTGTCCCACGGTGGTGCAGTGGTTCGTCATGATAGGATCAGGTACCATTATTATTACCTTTTTTGGTCAGATGGTGTGCATTTGTCTAAGGAAGGTTTAGTGATTTTCTTGGAGGATCTCTTTTCGGTTTTTGATTCGGTAGGTTGGGGTATGGTGGCAGTGCAAACTCTCTGTAGGCAGAAACTTCGCTGTAGGCAGAAAAGAGTGGCAATTTTGGTGTGTTGGAGTTATTAGTGCAGTTTTAGTCAGTTCTGGTGTTTGGGTGTGCTCACCTTTGTTGACTGTTATATCTGTTGGACCACCCTTCAGGGGGCAACATCATCACCATCAGGATGGGTAGTCAGGATAGAAGGTCTGAGTGGATACTTATGTTTGACTGGTAGTTAGGTTGATTTTGGATATTGGATTAGATTAAGCAACTTGCTTTATTATTCTCTTGATTACATTTCTTCTATTTATTAGACTAATTAATAAATAGCTAACAATGTTCTGCCAAATATAAGTCTCTTTGTCATTAATTTAATAGTATAAGTCGTATTAATTGTCTTAATGGTATGCAGTGCGGTTCGGCCCTCAGCTGTTAGGAGGTTTATTAGTATTCTACTTTCACTGTACAAACTAAAAAAAAATTCAAACAAATTACTATGGCTCTAAATTTAAAAAAACCCACTATGACAGGCCCAATATCTGTATACAGTATGTGTTTGCACTTTAAATATATTAATGAAATTTTATAAATATTTTACAATATTTAAAAATAAATTGAAAAATTATTCGTATGATGATTTATTTTGCTTTATGAGATGATCACACTGTCACCTGCATTCCCATGACAGCTCCAGAGGCTGATAAACCATCATGTGATAACACTGATATCCTGGTTACTGATAAATATATATAACTGGATCCTAGTGAATATAAACATTATTCCTGAGCCAGTCATACATAAGAAGGAAGACGTGAGAGTCAGACAGCCTGTGACACAGTAATAAAAGATGGATTCCAGCGCCCATAAATTCTATCATGTACACGGCTTTGACTCTAGAGAATATCTGGAAACATATTTATCTAGCAAACCAAACATGGTCTTTGGAGATGATTCAATTAAATTTCCAATGGAATGTTTACACCGTGCATTCAATGAGGGTATGTATATTATACTGACAGTATGTATACTATACTGAACAATTTACCTTAGTGTGAGTGACTGCATGTACATGATTGTGTGTTAGGGAATTTAGACTGTATTCTCTAATGGAGCAGGGACTGATGTGCATGACAAATATACTCTCTGTACAGCGCTGTATAAAATGCTTGGACTATATAAATAAATTGTAATATTGATACTTTATGATGGATCTAAGATTAGATATTTCTATGCAGTTGTTAAAGTGAAGAATTATTTTTTTAATTTGCTAAAAGCAATGCCTATGACTCTTTTCTTTGATGACGGAACATGACTGTGTACAGTACATACTGATTGCCATTGAGTGTTAGGAATATGCATTACATCATTATATCTGTCCACTGACATGTCTATGTAACATACAGTACTGTACAGTAAAGTAGTTCTTACACTATAGTGTATTTCAATGGAGACCTCTCACATGTGCAATGGTGATTCTTGCACTATAGTATTTTATTTGACACCTCATCCATGCGCAACACTGATTTTAAAAGGCAAAATCTGGTGGATGATCACTATTATTACACTCGCCAGTAATGCCATACGCCAAATGCCAGAGACGGATAGATGAGCGAGGCTCCATCTGTATGCATTATATCATTACATCTGCCCACTTACATACTGTAGTTACAGTGTATTGAGTGAGGATTGAAGAACCCTGTGTAATCACACTGTCAGATGACAAGGACTAGAAGGGCAAATTGAGAACTTGACATGGCATCAGACAAGACCAACTGAAAAGTAGGTGGGGTTGATCAGGGCAAAAGTAGGATTTTTGTCACCCAGGACAAAGCAGCAATTTGGCACCCCCCCCCCCCACCTTTCTGACAAAATTAATATAATTCCTCCTCCCTGCCACACTTTATAAAGGACAAAGTGCACTGCAAAAAGAGGGGTCTTACAGTAGGGTGGGAGGATCCCTGTCTGCCATGACAATCCCAGGTCTTACTCCAGGGTCACAGTATCCCTGGCTGCACAGCACCAGACCCCAAGACATGATGCAGGATCTCCTCACCTATGTGTAGCCACCAGCCCATGTGCAAGCTACTGTAACTCACCAGCTGGTTCCCGTGTCAGATGTAATTTCTGGTTGCACCATCTGGGTCCCCCCTCAGAGCTCAAAGTTAAGGCAGTGGCAGAAACAGGGCCACCATGATGCTACCAGAGCAGGATGTGGGACTGTACCATCGCTAGGGAGTATGGAGTAGAAGATAGTTTATGTAAGAGAAGGAAAATCACATGAGGGTAGAGGGCCGTGCTCATGAGAGCTTACATTCTAAATGGGAGGGGCAGATAGACCAGGGTGACACAGATGGGGTAAACAGTGAGTGTGAGAAAGAAGGCCTAGGAGGAGAGTTTGCTGGGTTTGGTAAAGAAACGGGTGCAGGGTGTACAGTTTTACCCCCCTTAAGCTGCATGGTCCCCATAACAGAATGAAAAACAATGCTCAAAGTGCTTCCTACCTAGAGTAGAGCTGAGATGAGAATGGCTGGCAAAACATATGTTGGGCCCGGAAGATACAGGGGGTGTGGCCAAATCCTGGAGGTTTGGCCATGCACCTCTAAAAAAATGAATCAGGAACACTTTGATTACAGTATGGACAGGAGCATTCATCCTTCTCAATAGCTGGCCCAGGTAATGAGTTTTTAAAATTGTATTTGAAGTGCTACAATGCAGCAGCAACACTTTGTTTCCATGGCAAGTTCTGTTGTGCTTCACATACAGACTCATTTGCACACAGATATACGTGTTAGATATCATATTAATCAGCACACTCTCCTGGTACGGGCTAGGTGCATTGCACTGTCATAGACACTAGCAGAGGGAACTGGTAACTCACACACACGAGGCATCAGTGATATGTAAGTGTGCATGTTTCCTAAGAGTTTACATTATGGCACATTGGCCCTCATTCCGAGTTGTTCGCTCGGTAGCTGCTTTTAGCAGCATTGCACATGCTAGGCCACCACCCTCTGGGAATGTATCTTAGCTTAGCAGAATAGCGAACAAAATAAATAATTCTTTGCAGTTTCTGAGTAGCTCCAGACCTACTCACAGATTGCGATCACCTCAGTCCGTTTAGTTCCTGGTTTGACGTCACAAACACACCCTGCGTTCGGCCAGCCACTCCCCCGTTTCTCCAGACACTCCCGCGTTTTTCCCTGACATGCCTGCGTTGTTTAGCACACTCCCGGAAAACGCTCAGTTACCACCCAGAAACGCCCCTTTTCTGTCAATCATTCACCGATCAGCAGTGCTACTGAAAAGCGCAGCAGAATCCACAGCAAAACTGCTACGTTTTTAGTTAAATAACTAAGCGCAGGCGCCCTGCGTGCCTTGCGCATGCGCAATTAGCAACAAATCGCAGCATAGCGAAAATCAGCAACGAGCGAACAACTCGGAATGACCCCCATTATGACACTTCTGTGGTCTATAAATGTCTGTGTGTTTATGCTGGAAAGGTGGCTCCAGTTACTGGAAATGCTGATAAGAAGTACTTACATACCTCATACATTACAGTGAAGCAACAACAGGTGGGTGTGTTACTGTATGAGGAAGTGGATTACCTGTGTCTAGGGATGTGCGGGTTCTTTTGGATGACCAATAAAATAAATCTGAACTTGAAATAAATTTAGCAAAAAAAAAAAAAAAGAGTAAATCCGAAACCACACACCTCTACCTGTAATCGGACATTACAAAATGATGCATAGTAGAGTTCTGTAGATGCTGCATATTACAGTATATTACACTCTGTAATCACTGGGATCTTTCTCTCAGGTCACATTAAGGGAGACCTTTTGATTGACATCAGTGCTGGATCCTTCATTCATCTTCTATATACACCCAGTGGATATTTCAAACAGATCCTTGTGCTGAAGTGCTCTGAGCAATGTATTATGGAGCTGAACAAATGGATTAACACACGTACCGGAGCGTTTGATTGGTCTCACGTAATGGAATATATTAAATGTACAGAAGGAAACAGGTAAGAAAACATATTTTCCAAAACATTTATCAAGTGTAACCCCAGTGTCAGTACCAGTGGCGTGCATGGTGCTTTCTATAAATCTCTGCTGGTCATTAACACTACATTGAAGTGTATGCATGTGCTTATTGCATGAACTTTGAGTTCTCAATACAGCTGCTTGTCTACATCATCATATGGAGAGACATTGGGGGTAATTCCAAGTTTATTGCAGCAGGAATTTTGTTAGCAGTTGGGCAAAACCATGGGGGTCATTCCGAGTTGTTCGCTCGCAAGGCGATTTTAGCAGAGTTGCTCACGCTAAGCCGCCGCCTACTGGGAGTGAATCTTAGCATCTTAAAAATGCGAACGATGTATTCGCAATATTGCGATTACACACCTCGTAGCAGTTTCTGAGTAGCTTCAGACTTACTCGGCATCTGCGATCAGTTCAGTGCTTGTCGTTCCTGGTTTGACGTCACAAACACTCCCAGCGTTCGCCCAGACACTCCTCCGTTTCTCCGGCCACTCTTGCGTTTTTTCCGGAAACGGTAGCGTTTTTTCCCACACGCCCATAAAACGGCCTGTTTCCGCCCAGTTACATCCATTTCCTGTCAATCACATTACGATCGCCAGAACGATGAAAAAGCCGTGAGTAAAAATCCTAAGTGCATAGCAAATTTACTTGGCGCAGTCGCAGTGCGGACATTGCGCATGCGCATTAAGCGGAAAATCGCTGCGATGCGAAGATTTTTACAGAGCGAACAACTCGGAATGACCACCCATGTGCACTGCAGGGGGGGCAGATATAACATGTGCAGAGAGAGTTAGATTTGGGTGGGTTATTTTGTTTCTGTGCAGGGTAAATACTGGCTGCTTTATTTTTACACTGCAAATTAGATTGCAGATTGAACATACCACACCCAAATCTATCTCTCTCTGCACATGTTATATCTGCCTCCCCTGCAGTGCACATGGTTTTGCCCAACTGCTAACAAAATTCCTGCTGCGATCAACTTGGAATTACCCCCGTTGTCAGTGACTGCATGGCAGGGTGCTTTTAGCTATATCTGCTGGGTACTGACCCCTTATATGGAAGTTTATACATGTGCTTATTGCATGAATATTTAAGCTCTCAATACTAACCATTGGAAAAAGCATTAACACCATAGGAAAAGCTTTGGTGTGGTACAAAGTCTGCTCATTTATTTTTTGAGGCTAACTCCAGCTCTACTTTTTAATTGAAATCTCATTCGGTACTGCTACTAATATATTATCCTATTATAGGTAGTGATGTGCACCGGACATTTTTCGGGTTTTGTGTTTTGGTTTTGGATTTGGTTCTGCGGCCGTGTTTTGGATTCGGACGCGTTTTGGCAAAACCACCCTGAAAATTTTTTGTCGGATTTGGGTGTGTTTTGGATTCGGGTGTTTTTTTACAAAAACCCCTCAAAAACAGCTTAAATCATAGAATTTGGGGGTCATTTTGATCCCATTGTATTATTAACCTCAATAACCATAATTTCCACTCATTTTCAGTCTATTCTGAATACCTCACAATATTATTTTTAGTCCTAAAATTTGCACCGAGGTCGCTAGATGACTAAGCTAAGCGACACAAGTGGCCGACACAAACACCTGGCCCATCTAGGAGTGGCACTGCAGTGTCAGCCAGGATGGCACTTCAAAAAAATAGTCCCCAAACAGCACATGATGCAAAGAAAAAAAGAGGTGCACCAAGGTCGCTGGATGGCTAAGCTAAGCGACACAAGTGGCCGACACAAACACCTGGCCCATCTAGGAGTGGCACTGCAGTGTCAGGCAGGATGGCACTTCAAAAAAATAGTCCCCAAACAGCACATGATGCAAAGAAAAAAAAAGAGGTGCACCAAGGTCGCTGGATGGCTAAGCTAAGCAACACAAGTGGCCGACACAAACACCTGGCCCATCTAGGAGTGGCACTGCAGTGTCAGGCAGGATGGCACTTCAAAAAAATAGTCCCCAAACAGCACATGATGCAAAGAAAAATGAAAGAAAAAAGAGGTGCAAGATGGAATTGTCCTTGGGCCCTCCCACCCACCCTTATGTTGTATAAACAGGACATGCACACTTTAACGAACCCATCATTTTAGCAACAGGGTCTGCCACACAACTGTGACTGAAATGACTGGTTGGTTTGGGCCCCCACCAAAAAAGAAGCAATCAATCTCTCCTTGCACAAACTGGCTCTACAGAGGCAAGATGTCCACCTACTCCTCATCATCCGATTCCTCACCCCTTTCACTGTGTACATCCCCATCCTCACAGATTATTAATTCGTCCCCACTGGAATCCACCATCTCAGGTCCCTGTGTACTTTCTGGAGAATGTCTCCATGGAGGAATTGATTATAATTCATTTTTATGAACATCATCTTCTCCACATTTTCTGTAATTATCCTCGTACGCCGATTGCTGACAAGGTGCGCGGCTGCACTAAACACTCTTTCGGAGTACACACTGGAGGGTGGGCAATTTAGGTAAAATAAAGCCAGTTTCTCCAAGGGCCTCCAAATTGCCTCTTTTTCCTGCCAGTATACGTACGGACTGTCTGACGTGTCTACTTGGTTGCGGTCACTCATATAATCCTCCACCATTCTTTCAATGGTGAGAGAATCATATGCAGTGACAGTAGACGACATGTCAGTGATCGTTGGCAGGTCCTTCAGTCCGGACCAGATGTCAGCAGTCGCTCCAGACTGCCCTGCATCACCGCCAGCGGGTGGGCTCGGAATTCTTAGCCTTTTCCTCGCTCCCCCAGTTGCGGGAGAATGTGAAGGAGGAGCTGTTGACAGGTCACGTTCCGCTTGACTTGACAATTTTCTCACCAGCAGGTCTTTGAACCTCTGCAGACGTGTGTCTGCCGGAAAGAGAGAACCAACGTAGGTTTTAAATCTAGGATCGAGCACGGTGGCCAAAATGTAGTGCTCTGTTTTCAACAGATTGACCACCCGTGAATCCTGGTTAAGCGAATTAAGGGCTCTATCCACAAGTCCCACATGCCTAGCGGAATCGCTCTGTTTTAGCTCCTCCTTCAATGTCTCCAGCTTCTCCTGCAAAAGCCTGATGAGGGGAATGACCTGACTCAGGCTCGCAGTGTCACGTGTGGCAAGTTCAAAGGGTTGCAGAACCTTGCACAACGTTGAAATCATTCTCCACTGCGCTTGAGTCAGGTGCATTCCCCCTCCTTTGCCTATATCATAGGCAGATGTATAGGCTTGAATGGCCTTTTGCTGCTCCTCCATCCTCTGAAGCATATAGAGGGTTGAATTCCACCTCGTTACCACCTCTTGCTTCAGATGATGGCAGGGCAGGTTCAGGACTGTTTGCTGGTGCTCCAGTCTTCGGTGGCTGAATGCCGAAAGTGGCCCGCAATTCTTTGGGCCACCGACAGCATCTCTTGCACGCCCCTGTCGTTTTTTAAATAATTCTGCACCACCAAATTCAATGTATGTGCAAAACATGGGACGTGCTGGAATTTGCCCAAATGTAGTGCACGCACAATATTGCTGGCGTTGTCCGATGTCACAAATCCCCAGGAGAGTCCATTTGGGGTAAGCCATTCTGCGATGATGTTCCTCAGTTTCCGTAAGAGGTTGTCAGCTGTGTGCCTCTTCTGGAAAGCGGTGATACAAAGCGTAGCCTGCCTAGGAACGAGTTGGCATTTGCGAGATGCTGCTGCTGGTGCCGCCGCTGCTGTTCTTGCTGCGGGAGGCAATACATCTACCCAGTGGGCTGTCACAGTCATATAGTTCTGAGTCTGCCCTGCTCCACTTGTCCACATGTCCGTGGTTAAGTGGACATTGGGTACAACTGCATTTTTTAGGACACTGGTGACTCTTTTTCTGAGGTCTGTGTACATTTTCGGTATCGCTTGCCTAGAGAAATGGAACCTAGATGGTATTTGGTACCGGGGACACAGAACCTCAATCAAGTCTGTAGTTGCCTGTGAATTAATGGTGGATAACGGAAACACGTTTATCACCGCCCAGGCTGCCAAGGCCTGAGTTATCCGCTTTGCAGCAGGATGACTGCTGTGATATTTCATCTTCCTCGCAAAGGACTGTTGGACAGTCAATTGCTTACTGGAAGTAGTACAAGTGGTCTTCCGACTTCCCCTCTGGGATGACGATCGACTCCCAGCATCAACAACAGCAGCGCCAGCAGCAGGAGGCGTTACACTCAAGGATGCATCGGAGGAATCCCAGGCAGGAGAGGACTCGTCAGACTTGCCAGTGACATGGCCTGCAGGACTAATGGCTTTCCTGTGTAAGGAGGAAATTGACACTGAGGGAGTTGGTGGTGTGGTTTGCAGGAGCTTGGTTACAAGAGGAAGGGATTTAGTGGTCAGTGGACTACTTCCGCTGTCATCCAAAGTTTTTGAACTTGTCACTGACTTATGATGAATGCGCTGCAGGTGACGTATAAGGGAGGATGTTCCGAGGTGGTTAACGTCCTTACCCCTACTTATTACAGCTTGAAAAAGGCAACACACGGCTTGACACCTGGGCCAATATTTACTAAGAATTCGAGTTTGTCCGATTTGTGTTTTTTTTTCTAAGTCCCAATCCGGGAATTCACTAAGCACCAATCTCGGCAGTGTTTGGACTATTCGTAATGGTTTGATTTGCAAAGTTCCGAAATACGAATGAATAGACCATTGGTAAAACACGGCTGTTATTTCATACAATACGGGCATTCACTATTCATTCGTATTTGGGTGTTAGTTTCTGAGTGCTCAAGTGCGGGTCTGTTTTATTTCAAATCGTTAAAAAAAAGCAGCAAAAAAATAGACCTGCTTTTTCCAGTCGAGGATGGAAAACCATGCACGGATCAGTGAGATCTGTGCATGGTTATCTATGGGAAAGGGTCTGTTTAGTGTAAAAACTGAAAAAAAAAAATTGTGTGGGGTCCCCCCTCCTAAGCATAACCAGCCTCGGGCTCTTTGAGCCGGTCCTGGTTGAAAAAATATGGGGGGGAAAATGACAGGGGTTCCCCCATATTTCTTCAACCAGCACCGGGCTCTGCACCTGGTCCTGGTTCCAAAAATATGGGGGACAAAAAGCGTAGGGGTCCCCCGTATTTTTGAAACCAGCACCGGGCTCCACTAGCCAGGTACATAATGCCACAGCCGGGGGACACTTTTATAGTGGTCCCTGCGGCCCTGGCATTACATACCCAACTAGCCACCCCTGGTCGGGGTACCCTGGAGGAGAGGGAACCCCTTAAATCAAGGGGTCCTCCCCCTCCAGCCACCCAAGGGCCAGGGGTGAAGCCCGAGGCTGTCCCCCCATCCAAGGGTGGCGGATGGGGGGCAGATAGCCTTTTTAAAAAATGTGAATATTGTTTTTACTGGCAGTACTACAAGTCCCAGCAAGCCTCCCCCGCAAGCTGGTACTTGGAGAACCACAAGTACCAGCATGCGGTGGAAAACCGGGCACGCTGGTACCTGTAGTAGTAGTACTACTACTAAAAAAATACCCCCAAAAAAACAGGACACACACTCCGTGAAAGTATAAGTTTATTACATACATGCACACCTCCATACATACATACATACATACATACTTATCTATGTTCCCACGAGGCTCGGTCCTCTTCTCCATGTAGAATCCTCGGGGTACCTGTGAAAAAAATTATACTCACATAATCCAGTGTAGAATCAGACCTTTGTATAATCCACGTACTTGGCAAAATAATAAAACGGAAACCCGACCACGCACTGAAAGGGGTCCCATGTTTACTCATGGGACCCCTTTCCCCGACTACCAGGACCCTCTCTGACTCCTGTCAAAGAGGGTCCCTTCAGCCAATCAGGGAGCGCCACGTCGTGGCACTCTCCTGATTGGCTGTGTGCTCCTGTAGTGTCTGTCAGGCAGCACACGGCAGAGATACAATGTAGCAGCTATGCGCTCCATTGTATCCTAGGGTGGGAACTTTGCGGTCAGCGGTTTACCGAAAGTAACCTCACCGCTGACCGCAAAGGTCCCACCATTGGCTACAGTGGAGCGCATAGGCGCTACATTGTATCTGTGCCGTGTGCTGCCTCACAGACACTACAGGAGCACACAGCCAATCAGGAGAGTGCCACGACGTGCCGCTCCCTGATTGGCTGAAGGGACCCTCTTTGACAGGAGTCAGGGGGGGTCCTGGCAGTCGGAGAAAGGGGTCCCATGTGTAAACATGGAACCCCTTTCAGTGCGTGGTCGGGTTTCCGTTTTATTATTTTGCCAAGTACGTGGATTATACAAAGGTCTGATTCTACACTGGATTATGTGAGTATACTTTTTTTCACAGGTATCCCAAGGATTCTACATGGAGAAGAGGACCGAGCCTCGTGGGAACATAGGTAAGTATGTATGTATGGAGGTGTGCATGTATGTAATAAACTTATACTTTCACGGTGTGTGTGTCCTGTTTTTTGGGGGGTGTTTTTTTTGTAGTAGTACTACAGGTACCAGCGGGCCCGGTTTTCCACCACATGCTGGTACTTGTGGTTCTCCAAGTACCAGCTTGCGGGGGAGGCTTGCTGGGACTTGTAGTACTGCTACTAAAAACAATATTCACATTTTTACAAAAGGCTATCAGCCCCCCATCCGCCACCCTTGGATGGGGGGGACAGCCTCGGGCTTCACCCCAGGCCCTTGGGTGGCTGGAGGGGGGACCCCTTGATTTAAGGGGTTCCCACTCCTCCAGGGTACCCCGGCCAAGGGGTGACTAGTTGGGTATGTAATGCCAAGGCCGCAGGTACCAGTATAAAAGTGTCCCCCGGATGTTGCATTATGTACCTGGCTAATGGAGCCCGGTGCTGGTTTAAAAAATACGGGGGACCCCTACGCTTTTTGTCCCCTGTATTTTTGGAACCAGGACCAGGCGCAGAGCCCGGTGCTGGTTGATTAAATATGGGGAACCCCTGTCATTTTTTCCCCCATATTTTTTCAACCAGGACCGGCTCAAAGAGCCCGAGACTGGTTGTGCTTAGGAGGGGGGACCCCACGCAATTTTTTTCAGATTTTTTAAGACTTTAAACAACTTTTTAAGGTACACATGAAGACCTGCACGGATCTCACAGATCCGGCCGGTATTCCTTGTGTTTTGTCAGGCAGTGTTTTACTCATCACTACCGTAAAACACTGCCTGATATTACGAATCACATTGACATCGGAAAAACGATTGTGCAAAACTCGGCAGCTTAGTGAATGATCGTATCAGGATTCAAAAAGTTGCAGTAAAATGCACCCAATACCATTCGAGTTCAAACAACCTTCAAAATGGCAAAAAAACGAATCTTTGTAAATATACCTCCTGTTGTCCGCATTTGTGTTAAATTAATTACACACCGAAGAGTTGATTTTTTTTGTAATTTGACCAGGCATGTCAATGGCCATATTCGTCCCACGGACAACAGGTGTCTCCCCGGGTGCCTGACTTAAACCAACCACCTCACCATCAGAATCCTCCTTGTCAATTTCCTCCTCAGCGCCAGCAACACCCATATCCTCATCCTGGTGTACTTCAACAGTGACATCTACAATTTGACTATCAGGACTGGACTGCGGGTGCTCCTTCCAGCACTTGCAGGGGGTGTGCAAATAGTGGAAGGCGCCACCTCTTCCCGTCCAGTGTTGGGAATTGTCAGGCATCGCACCCGACACAATTGGACATTCCTTGGGGATTTGTGATTTAGAAGATCGCACAGTTCTTTGCTGTGCTTTTGCCAGCTTAAGTCTTTTCATTTTTCTAGCGAGAGGATGAGTGCTTCCATCCTCATGTGAAGCTGAACCACTAGCCATGAACATAGGCCAGGGCCTCAGCCGTTCCTTGCCACTCCGTGTCGTAAATGGCATATTGGCAAGTTTACGCTTCTCCTCAGACGTTTTTAATTTTGATTTTTGTATCATTTTACTGAACTTTTGTGTTTTGGATTTTACAAGCTCTCTACTATGACATTGGGCATCGGCCTTGGCAGACGACGTTGATGGCATTTCATTGTCTCGGCCATGACTAGTGGCAGCAGCTTCAGCACGAGGTTGGAAGTGGATCTTGATCTTTTCCTATTTTACCTTCCACATTTTTGTTCTCCATTTTTTAATGTGTGGAATTATATGCCAGTATCAATAGCAATGGCCTACTACTATATATACTGCGCACAACTGAAATACACCACAGGTATGGATAGATAGTATACTTGACGACACAGAGGTAGGTAGACTAGTGGCCTACTGTACCGTACTGCTATATATTATATACTGGTGGTCAGCAAACTGTGCAAAACTGAAATGCACCACAGGTATGGATGGATAGTATACTTGACGACACAGAGGTAGGTACAGCAGTGGCCTACTGTACCGTACTGCTATATATTATATACTGGTGGTCAGCAAACTGTGCAAAACTGAAATGTACCACATGTATGGATGGATAGTATACTTGACGACACAGAGGTAGGTAGAGCAGTGGCCTACTATACCGTACTGCTATATATTATATACTGGTGGTCAGCAAACTGTGCAAAACGGAAATGCACCAAAGGTATGGATGGATAGTATACTTGACGACACAGAGGTAGGTAGTAGAGATGTGCATCGGAAATTTTTCTGGTTTTGTGTTTTGGTTTTGGGTTCGGTTCCGTGGCCGTGTTTTGGGTTCGAACGCGTTTTGGCAAAACCTCACCAAATTTTTTTTGTCGGATTCGGGTGTGTTTTGGATTCGGGTGTTTTTTTCAAAAAACCCTAAAAAACAGCTTAAATCATAGAATTTGGGGGTCATTTTGATCCCAAAGTATTATTAACCTCAATAACCATAATTTCCACTCATTTTCAGTCTATTCTGAACACCTCACACCTCACAATATTATTTTTAGTCCTAAAATTTGCACCGAGGTCGCTGGATGACTAAGCTCAGCGACCCAGGTGGCCGACACAAACACCTGACCCATCTAGGAGTGGCACTGCAGTGTCACGCAGGATGGCCCTTCCAAAAAACACTCCCCAAACAGCACATGACGCAAAGAAAAAAAGAGGCGCAATGAGGTAGCTGTGTGACTAAGCTCAGCGACCCTAGTGGCCGACACAAACACCTGGCCCATCTAGGAGTGGCACTGCAGTGTCACGCAGGATGGCCCTTACAAAAAACACTCCCCAAACAGCACATGACGCAAAGAAAAAAAGAGGCGCAATGAGGTAGCTGTGTGAGTAAGCTAAGCGACCCTAGTGGCCGACACAAACACCTGGCCCATCTAGGAGTGGCACTGCAGTGTCACGCAGGATGGCCCTTCCAAAAAACACTCCCCAAACAGCACATGACGCAAAGAAAAAAAGAGGCGCAATGAGGTAGCTGTGTGAGTAAGCTAAGCGACCCTAGTGGCCGACACAAACACCTGGCCCATCTAGGAGTGGCACTGCAGTGTCAGGCCGGATGGCCCTTCCAAAAAATACTCCCCAAACAGCACATGACGCAAAGAAGAAAAAAAAGAGGCGCAATGAGGTAGCTGTGTGACTAAGATAAGCGAACCTAGTGGCCGACACAAACACCTGGCCCATCTAGGAGTGGCACTGCAGTGTCACGCAGGATGGCCCTTCCAAAAAACACTCCCCAAACAGCAAATGACGCAAAGAAAAAAAGAGGCGCAATGAGGTAGCTGTGTGAGTAAGCTAAGCGACCCTAGTGGCCGACACAAACACCTTGCCCATCTAGGAGTGGCACTGCAGTGTCAGGCCGGATGGCCCTTCCAAAAAATACTCCCCAAACAGCACATGACGCAAAGAAGAAAAAAATGAGGCGCAATGAGGTAGCTGTGTGACTAAGATAAGTGACCCTAGTGGCCGACACAAACACCTGGCCCATCTAGGAGTGGCACTGCAGTGTCACGCAGGATGGCCCTTCCAAAAAACACTCCCCAAACAGCACATGACGGAAAGAAAAATGAAGGAAAAAAGAGGTGCAAGATGGAATTGTCCTTGGGCCCTCCCACCCACCCTTATGTTGTATAAACAGGACATGCACACTTTAACCAACCCATCATTTCCGTGACAGGGTCTGCCACACGACTGTGACTGAAATGACGGGTTGGTTTGGACCCCCACCAAAAAAGAAGCAATTAATCTCTCCTTGCACAAACTGGCTCTACAGAGGCAAGATGTCCACCTCATCATCATCCTCCGATTCATCACATTGTACATCCCCCTCCTAACAGATTATCAATTCGTCCCCACTGGAATCCACCATCACAGCTCCCTGTGTACTTTGTGGAGGCAATTGCTGCTGGTGAATGTCTCCATGGAGGAATTGATTATAATTCATTTTAATGAACATCATCTTCTCCACATTTTCTGGAAGTAACCTCGTACGCCGATTGCTGACAAGGTGAGCGGCGGCACTAAACACTCTTTCGGAGTACACACTTGTGGGAGGGCAACTTAGGTAGAATAAAGCCAGTTTGTGCAAGGGCCTCCAAATTGCCTCTTTTTCCTGCCAGTATACGTACGGACTGTCTGACGTGCCTACTTGGATGCGGTCACTCATATAATCCTCCACCATTCTTTCAATGGTGAGAGAATCATATGCAGTGACAGTAGACGACATGTCCGTAATCGTTGTCAGGTCCTTCAGTCCGGACCAGATGTCAGCATCAGCAGTCGCTCCAGACTGCCCTGCATCACCGCCAGCGGGGGGGCTCGGAATTCTGAGCCTTTTCCTCGCACCCCCAGTTGCGGGAGAATGTGAAGGAGGAGATGTTGACAGGTCGCGTTCCGCTTGACTTTACAATTTTCTCACCAGCAGTTCTTTGAACCCCTGCAGACTTGTGTCTGCCGGAAAGAGAGATACAACGTAGGTTTTAAATCTAGGATCGAGCACGGTGGCCAACATGTAGTGCTCTGATTTCAACAGATTGACCACCCGTGAATCCTTGTTAAGCGAATTAAGGGCTCCATCCACAAGTCCCACATGCCTAGCGGAATCGCTCAGTGTTAGCTCCTCCTTCAATGTCTCCAGCTTCTTCTGCAAAAGCCTGATGAGGGGAATGACCTGAATCAGGCTGGCAGTGTCTGAACTGACTTCACGTGTGGCAAGTTCAAAAGGTTGCAGAACCTTGCACAACGTTGAAATCATTCTCCACTGCGCTTGAGACAGGTGCATTCCACCTCCTATATCGTGGTCAGTTGTATAGGCTTGAATGGCCTTTTGCTGCTCCTCCAACCTCTGAAGCATATAGAGGGTTGAATTCCACCTCGTTACCACTTCTTGCTTCAGATGATGGCAGGGCAGGTTCAGGCGTTTTTGGTGTTGCTCCAGTCTTCTGTACGTGGTGCCTGTACGCCGAAAGTGTCCTGCAATTCTTCTGGCCACCGACAGCATCTCTTGCACGCCCCTCTCGTTTTTTAAATAATTCTGCACCACCAAATTCAAGGTATGTGCAAAACATGGGACGTGCTGGAATTTGCCCATATTTAATGCACACACAATATTGCTGGCGTTGTCCGATGCCACAAATCCACAGGAGAGTCCAATTGGGGTAAGCCATTCTGCGATGATCTTCCTCAGTTGCCGTAAGAGGTTTTCAGCTGTGTGCGTATTCTGTAAAGCGGTGATACAAAGCGTAGCCTGCCTAGGAAAGAGTTGGCATTTGCGAGATGCTGCTACTGGTGCCGCCGCTGCTGTTCTTGCGGCGGGAGTCAATACATCTACCCAGTGGGCTGTCACAGTCATATAGTCCTCAGTCTGCCCTGCTCCACTTGTCCACATGTCCGTGGTTAAGTGGACATTGGGTACAACTGCATTTTTTAGGACACTGGTGAGTCTTTTTCTGAGGTCTGTGTACATTTTCGGTATCGCCTGCCTAGAGAAATGGAACCTAGATGGTATTTGTTACGGGGACACAGTACCTCAATCAAGTCTATAGTCTATAGTTGGCTCTGCAGTAATGATGGATACGTTTCTCACCGCCCAGGATGCCAAGGCCTCAGTTATCCGCTTTGCAGCAGGATGACTGCTGTGATATTTAATCTTCCTCGCAAAGGACTGTTGGACAGTCAATTGCTTGGTGGAAGTAGTAAAAGTGGTCTTACGAATTCCCCTCTGGGATGACCATCGACTCCCAGCAGCAACAACAGCAGCGCCAGCAGCAGTAGGTGTTACACTCAAGGATGCATCGGAGGAATCCCAGGCAGGAGAGGACCGTCAGAATTGCCAGTGACATGGCCTGCAGGACTATTGGCATTCCTGGGGAAGGAGGAAATTGACACTGAGGGAGTTGGTGGGGTGGTTTGCGTGAGCTTGGTTACAAGAGGAAGGGATTTACTGGTCAGTGGACTGCTTCCGCTGTCGCCCAAAGTTTTTGAACTTGTCACTGACTTATGATGAATGCGCTGCAGGTGACGTATAAGGGAGGATGTTCCGAGGTGGTTAACGTCCTTACCCCTACTTATTACAGCTTGACAAAGGCAACACACGGCTTGACACCTGTTGTCCGCATTTCTGTTGAAATACTTCCACACCGAAGAGCTGATTTTTTTGGTATTTTCACCAGGCATGTCAATGGCCATATTCCTCCCACGGACAACAGGTGTCTCCCCGGGTGCCTGACTTAAACAAACCACCTCACCATCAGAATCCTCCCTGTCAATTTCCTCCCCAGCGCCAGCAACACCCATATCCTCCTCATCCTGGTGTACTGCAACACTGACATCTTCAATCTGACTATCAGGAACTGGACTGCGGGTGCTCCTGCCAGCACTTGCAGGGGGCGTGCAAATGGTGGAAGGTGCATGCTCTTCACGTCCAGTGTTGGGAAGGTCAGGCATCGCAACCGACACAATTGGACTCTCCTTGTGGATTTGTGATTTCGAAGAACGCACAGTTCTTTGCTGTGCTTTTGCCAGCTTAAGTCTTTTCATTTTTCTAGCGAGAGGCTGAGTGCTTCCATCCTCATGTGAAGCTGAACCACTAGCCATGAACATAGGCCAGGGCCTCAGCCGTTCCTTGCCACTCCGTGTGGTAAATGGCATATTGGCAAGTTTACGCTTCTCCTCCGACGATTTTATTTTAGATTTTTGAGTCCTTTTTTTACTGATATTTTGTGTTTTGGATTTTACATGCTCTGTACTATGACATTGGGCATCGGCCTTGGCAGACGACGTTGATGGAATTTCATTGTCTCGGCCATGACTAGTGGCAGCAGCTTCAGCACGAGGTGGAAGTGGATCTTGATCTTTCCCTATTTTTGGAACCTCAACATTTTTGTTCTCCATATTTTAATAGGCACAACTAAAAGGCACCTCAGGTAAACAATGGGAATGGATGGATACTAGTATACTTATGGATGACGAGTGACTGACGGCACAGAGGTAGCTACAGCCGTGGACTACCGTACTGCATCTGCTAGTATAGAGATGATAATGATATAAAAAATATATATATATATCACTACTGTAGGTATATATAATATAATGACGGACCTGCTGGACACTGTCAGCAGACGCCTAAACTACTAGTATGAAGAAGATAGAAAAAAAAACCCCACCACAGGTAGGTATACAATTATGGACGAGCACTGACGACACAGAGGTAGCTACAGCCGTGGACTACCGTACTGCGTCTGCTAGTATAGAGATGATAATGATATAAAAAATATATATATATATCACTACTGCAGGTATATATAATATAATGACGGACCTGCTGGACACTGTCAGCAGACTCCTAAACTACTAGTATGAAGAAGATAGAAAAAAAAAACCCACCACAGGTAGGTATACAATTATGGACGAGCACTGACGACACAGAGGTAGCTACAGCCGTGGACTACCGTACTGCGTCTGCTAGTATAGAGATGATAATGATATAAAAAATATATATATATATCACTACTGCAGGTATATATAATATAATGACGGACCTGCTGGACACTGTCAGCAGACTCCTAAACTACTAGTATGAAGAAGATAGAAATAAAAAACCCACCACAGGTAGGTATACAATTATGGACGAGCACTGACGACACAGAGGTAGCTACAGCCGTGGACTACCGTACTGCGTCTGCTAGTATAGAGATGATAATGATATAAAAAATATATATAAATCACTACTGCAGGTATATATAATATAATGACGGACCTGCTGGACACTGTCAGCAGACTCCTAAACTACTAGTATGAAGAAGATAGAAAAAAAAACCCCACCACAGGTAGGTATACAATTATGGACGAGCACTGACGACACAGAGGTAGCTACAGCCGTGGACTACCGTACTGCGTCTGCTAGTATAGAGATGATAATGATATAAAAAATACATATATATCACTACTGCAGGTATATATAATATAATGGCGGACCTGCTGGACACTGTCAGCAGACTCCTAAACTACTAGTATGAAGAAGATAGAAAAAAAAAACCCACCATAGGTAGGTATACAATTATGGACGAGCACTGACGACACAGAGGTAGCTACAGCCGTGGACTACCGTACTGCGTCTGCTAGTATAGAGATGATAATGATATAAAAAATATATATATATCACTACTGCAGGTATATATAATATAATGACGGACCTGCTGGACACTGTCAGCAGACTCCTAAACTACTAGTATGAAGAAGATAGAAAAAAAAACCCACAACAGGTAGGTATACAATTATGGACGAGCACTGATGACACAGAGGTAGCCACAGCCGTGGACTACCGTACTGCGTCTGCTAGTATAGAGATGATAATGATATAAAAAATATATATATATCACTACTGCAGGTATATATAATATAATGACGGACCTGCTGGACACTGTCAGCAGACTCCTAAACTACTAGTATGAAGTAGATAGAAAAAAAAAACCCACCACAGGTAGGTATACAATTATGGACGAGCACTGACGGCACAGAGGTAGCCACAGCCGTGGACTACCGTACTGCGACTGCTAATATAGAGATGATAATGATATAAAAAATATATATATATCACTACTGCAGGTATATATAATATAATGACGGACCTGCTGGACACTGTTTGCAGACTCCTAAACTACTAGTATGAAGAAGATAGAAAAAAAAAACCCACCACAGGTAGGTATACAATTATGGACGAGCACTGACGACACAGAGGTAGCTACAGCCGTGGACTACCGTACTGCGTCTGCTAATATAGAGATGATAATTATATAAAAAATATATATATATATCACTACTGCAGGTATATATAATATAATGACGGACCTGCTGGACACTGTCAGCAGACTCCTAAACTACTAGTATGAAGAAGATAGAAAAAAAAACCCACCACAGTTAGGTATACAATTATGGACGAGCACTGATGACACAGAGGTAGCTACAGCCGTGGACTACCGTACTGCGTCTGCTAGTATAGAGATGATAATGATATAAAAAAAATATATATATCACTACTGCAGGTATATATAATATAATGACGGACCTGCTGGACACTGTCAGCAGACTCCTAAACTACTAGTATGAAGAAGATAGAAAAAAAAACCCCACCACAGGTAGGTATACAATTATGGACGAGCACTGACGACACAGAGGTAGCTACAGCCGTGGACTACCGTACTGCGTCTGCTAGTATAGAGATGATAATTATATAAAAAATATATATATATCACTACTGCAGGTATATATAATATAATGACGGACCTGCTGGACACTGTCAGCAGACCCCTAAACTACTAGTATGAAGAAGATAGAAAAAAAAAACCCACCACAGGTAGGTATACAATTATGGACGAGCACTGACGACACAGAGGTAGCTACAGCCGTGGACTACCGTACTGCGTCTGCTAGTATAGAGATGATAATGATATAAAAAATATATATATATCACTACTGCAGGTATATATAATATAATGACGGACCTGCTGGACACTGTCAGCAGACTCCTAAACTACTAGTATGAAGAAGATAGAAAAAAAAACCCCACCACAGGTAGGTATACAATTATGGACGAGCACTGACGACACAGAGGTAGCTACAGCCGTGGACTACCGTACTGCGTCTGCTAGTATAGAGATGATAATGATATAAAAAATATATATATATCACTACTGCAGGTATATATAATATAATGACGGACCTGCTGGACACTGTCAGCAGACTCCTAAACTACTAGTATGAAGAAGATAGAAAAAAAAAAAACCACCACAGGTAGGTATACAATTATGGACGAGCACTGACGCCACAGAGGTAGCCACAGCCGTGGACTACCATACTGCGTCTGCTAGTATAGAGATGATAATGATATAAAAAATATATATATATCACTACTGCAGGTATATATAATATAATGACGGACCTGCTGGACACTGTCAGCAGACTCCTAAACTACTAGTATGAAGAAGATAGAAAAAAAAACCCCACCACAGGTAGGTATACAATTATGGACGAGCACTGATGACACAGAGGTAGCCACAGCCGTGGACTACCGTACTGCGTCTGCTAGAATAGAGATGATAATGATATAAAAAATATATATATATATCACTACTGCAGGTATATATAATATAATGACGGACCTGCTGGACACTGTCAGCAGACTCCTAAACTACTAGTATGAAGAAGATAGAAAAAAAAAACCCACCACAGGTAGGTTTACAATTATGGACGAGCACTGACGACACAGAGGTAGCTACAGCCGTGGACTACCGTACTGCGTCTGCTAGTATAGAGATGATAATGATATAAAAAATATATATATATCACTACTGCAGGTATATATAATATAATGACGGACCTGCTGGACACTGTCAGCAGACTCCTAAACTACTAGTATGAAGAAGATAGAAAAAAAAAACCCCACCACAGGTAGGTATACAATTATGGACGAGCACTGACGACACAGAGGTAGCTACAGCCGTGGACTACCGTACTGCGTCTGCTAGTATAGAGATGATAATGATATAAAAATATATATATATATCACTACTGCAGGTATATATAATATAATGACGGACCTGCTGGACACTGTCAACAGACTCCTAAACTACTAGTATGAAGAAGATAGAAAAAAAAACCCCACCACAGGTAGGTATACAATTATGGACGAGCACTGACGACACAGAGGTAGCTACAGCCGTGGACTACCGTACTGCGTCTGCTAGTATAGAGATGATAATGATATAAAAATATATATATATCACTACTGCAGGTATATATAATATAATGACGGACATGCTGGACACTGTCAGCAGACTCCTAAACTACTAGTATGAAGAAGATAGAAAAAAAAAACCCACCACAGGTAGGTATACAATTATGGACGAGCACTGACGACACAGAGGTAGCTACAGCCGTGGACTACCGTACTGCGTCTGCTAGTATAGAGATGATAATGATATAAAAAATATATATATATCACTACTGCAGGTATATATAATATAATGACGGACCTGCTGGACACTGTCAGCAGACTCCTAAACTACTAGTATGAAGAAGATAGGAAAAAAATACCCACCACAGGTAGGTATACAATTATGGACGAGCACTGATGACACAGAGGTAGCCACAGCCGTGGACTACCATACTGCGTCTGCTAGTATAGAGATGATAATGATAATAAAAATATATATATATCACTACTGCAGGTATATATAATATAATGACGGACCTGCTGGACACTGTCAGCAGACTCCTAAACTACTAGTATGAAGAAGATAGAAAAAAAAAACCACCACAGGTAGGTATACAATTATGGACGAGCACTGACGACACAGAGGTAGCTACAGCCGTGGACTACCGTACTGCGTCTGCTAGTATAGAGATGATAATGATATAAAAAATATATATATATCACTACTACAGGTATATAAAATATAATGACGGACCTGCTGGACACTGTCAGCAGACTCCTAAACTACTAGTATGAAGAAGATAGAAAAAAAAAACCCACCACAGGTAGGTATACAATTATGGACGAGCACTGATGACACAGAGGTAGCCACAGCCGTGGACTACCGTACTGCGTCTGCTAGTATAGAGATGATAATGATATAAAAAATATATATATATCACTACTGCAGGTATATATAATATAATGACGGACCTGCTGGACACTGTCAGCAGACTCCTAAACTACTAGTATGAAGAAGATAGAAAAAAAAACCCCACCACAGGTAGGTATACAATTATGGACGAGCACTGACGACACAGAGGTAGCCACAGCCGTGGACTACCGTACTGCGTCTGCTAATATAGAGATGATAAAGATGATAGAGATGAACAAAAAAAATATAACACTACTGCAGGTAAATATTTATATAATATAATGAATGACGGACCTGCTGGACACTGTCAGCAGAATGCGTTTATAGAATAAAAAAAAAACACCACAGGAGTTTCAGGCAGACAATATACTGGTGGTCACTGGTCAGTCACACTGGCAGCAAAAGTGTGCACTGTACTCCTGCTATAACTGCACCCCAGTCTCCCCCACAATTCAGCTGTGTGAGCAGTGAGCACTCAGCATAGTCAGATATACATAGATGATATTATCATGCAGCACACTGAGGCTGAGCACAGATATGGTATGTGACTGTGTATCGTTTTTTTTCAGGCAGAGAACGGATTATTAGAGATGTGCACTTGAAATTTTTCGGTTTTGTGTTTTGGTTTTGGGTTCGGTTCCGCGGCCGTGTTTTGGGTTCGACCGCGTTTTGGCAAAACCTCACCGAATTTTTTTTGTCGGATTCGGGTGTGTTTTGGATTCGGGTGTTTTTTTCAAAAAACACTAAAAAACAGCTTAAATCATAGAATTTGGGGGTCATTTTGATCCCAAAGTATTATTAACCTCAAAAACCATAATTTCCACTCATTTTCAGTCTATTCTGAACACCTCACACCTCACAATATTATTTTTAGTCCTAAAATTTGCACCGAGGTCGGTGGATGACTAAGCTAAGCGACCCTAGTGGCCGACACAAACACCTGGCCCATCTAGGAGTGGCACTGCAGTGTCACGCAGGATGGCCCTTCCAAAAAACACTCCCCAAACAGCACATGACGCAAAGAAAAAAAGAGGCGCAATGAGGTAGCTGTGTGAGTAAGCTAAGCGACCCTAGTGGCCAACACAAACACCTGGCCCATCTAGGAGTGGCACTGCAGTGTCACGCAGGATGGCCCTTCCAAAAAACACTCCCCAAACAGCACATGACGCAAAGAAAAAAAGAGGCGCAATGAGGTAGCTTCCTTGCCACTCCGTGTGGTAAATGGCATATTGGCAAGTTTACGCTTCTCCTCCGACAATTTTATTTTAGATTTTTGAGTCCTTTTTTTACTGATATTTGGTGTTTTGGATTTTACATGCTCTGTACTATGACATTGGGCATCGGCCTTGGCAGACGACGTTGCTGGCATTTCATCGTCTCGGCCATGACTAGTGGCAGCAGCTTCAGCACGAGGTGGAAGTAGATCTTGATCTTTCCCTATTTTTGGAACCTCAACATTTTTGTTCTCCATATTTTAATAGGCGCAACTAAAAGGCACCTCAGGTAAACAATGGAGATGGATGGATACTAGTATACTTATGGATGACGAGCGACTGCCGACACAGAGGTAGCTACAGCCGTGGACTACCGTACTGTGTCTGCTGCTAATATAGACTGGATGATAATGAGATAAAATTAAAATATATATATATATCACACTAGTACTGCCGCCGGACAGGTATATATTATGTAATGACGGACCTGCTGGACACTGTCTGTCAGACTCAGCACTGCAGACTCCTAAAGTAAGCTACTAGTATCAAGAAGATAGAAAAAAAAAAAACACGGGTAGGTGGTATACAATTATGGATGGACGAGCGACTGCCGACACAGAGGTAGCTACAGCCGTGGACTACCGTACTGTGTCTGCTGCTAATATAGACTGGATGATAATGAGATAAAATTAAAATATATATATATATATCACACTAGTACTGCAGCCGGACAGGTATATATTATGTAATGACGGACCTGCTGGACACTGTCTGTCAGACTCAGCACTGCAGACTCCTAAAGTAAGCTACTAGTATCAAGAAGATAGAAAAAAAAAAAACCACGGGTAGGTGGTATACAATTATGGATGGACGAGCGACTGCCGACACAGAGGTAGCTACAGCCGTGGACTACCGTACTGTGTCTGCTGCTAATATAGACTGGATGATAATGAGATAAAATTAAAATATATATATATATCACACTAGTACTGCAGCCGGACAGGTATATATTATGTAATGACGGACCTGCTGGACACTGTCTGTCAGCACTGCAGACTCCTAAAGTAAGCTACTAGTATCAAGAAGATAGGGAAAAAAAAAACCACGGGTAGGTGGTATACAATTATGGATGGACGAGCGACTGCCGACATAGAGGTAGCTACAGCCGTGGACTACCGTACTGTGTCTGCTGCTAATATAGACTGGATGATAATGAGATAAAATTAAAATATATATATATATATATCACACTAGTACTGCAGCCGGACAGGTATATATTATGTAATGACGGACCTGCTGGACACTGTCTGTCAAACTCAGCACTGCAGACTCCTAAAGTAAGCTACTAGTATCAAGAAGATAGAAAAAAAAAAACCACGGGTAGGTGGTATACAATTATGGATGGACGAGCGACTGCCGACACAGAGGTAGCTACAGCCGTGGACTACCGTACTGTGTCTGCTGCTAATATAGACTGGATGATAATGAGATAAAACTAAAATATATATATATATCACACTAGTACTGCAGCCGGACAGGTATATATTATGTAATGACGGACCTGCTGGACACTGTCTGCAGAATGCGTTTATAAAAACACCACACGACGAGTGTTTAACTTTTTCAGGCAGACAATCACAATATACTGGTGGTCAGCAGACAATCACAATACTGGTGGTCAGTGGTCACTGGTCAGTCACACTGGCAGTGGCACTCTGGCAGCAAAAGTGTGCACTGTACTTAAAATATGTACTCCTGCTATAACTGCTCCCCAGTCTCCCCCACAATTAAGCTGTGTGAGCAGTGAGCACTCAGCACAGTCAGATAATGATATACAGTATTACATATGATGCAGCACACTGGGCTGAGCACAGATATGGTATGTGACTGTGTCACACTGTGTATCGTTTTTTTTCAGGCAGAGAACGGATTAATTAAACTGGTGGTCACTGGTCACACTATCAGCAGCAAGTAGTACTCCTCCTAATAATATGCTCCCCAAAATTTGTGTCTCTCTCTAGTACTCTAGTCTAAACGGAGAGGATGCCAGCCACGTCCTCTCCCTATCAATCTCAATGCACGTGTGAAAATGGCGGCGACGCGCGGCTCCTTATATAGAATCCGAGTCTCGCGATAGATTACGAGCCTCGCGAGAATCCGACAGCGGGATGATGACGTTCGGGCGCGCTCGGGTTAACCGAGCAAGGCGGGAAGATCCGAGTCGCTCGGTCCCGTGTAAAAAAACCTGAAGTTCGGGCGGGTTCGGATTCCGAGGAACCGAACCCGCTCATCTCTACAGATTATATTAAATAATAAATAAAACTGGTGGTGGCCAGTCACTAGTAACTAACTATCAGCAAAACTCTGCACTCTGAGTACTCCTAATGCTCCCCAAAATTACTAAGTAATCAACTCAAGTGTCTCTATCTATTCTAACGGAGAGGACGCCAGCCACGTCCTCTCCCTATCAATCTCAATGCACGTGTGAAAAGGGCGGCTACGCGCGGCTCCTTATATAGAATAAGAGTCTCGCGATAGAATACGAGCCTCGCGAGAATCCGACAGTGGGATGATGACGTTCGGGCACGCTCGGGTTAGCCGAGCAAGGCGGGAAGATCCGAGTCTGCCTCGGACCCGTGTAAAAAGGCTGAAGTTCGGGGGGGGGGTTCGGATTCCGAGGAACCGAACCCGCTCATCTCTAGTAGGTAGAGCAGTGGCCTTCTGTACCGTACTCCTATATATTATATACTGGTGGTCAGCAAAATTATGCACTGTACTCCTACTATATACTACAATGCAGCACAGATATGGAGCGTTTTTCAGGCAGAGAATGTATAATACTGGTGGTCACTGGTCAGCAAAACTCTGCACTGTACTCCTCCTATATAATACTGCTGGTCCCCAGTCCCCACAATAAAGCAGTGTGAGCACAGATATATGCAGCACACTGAGCACAGATATGGAGCATTTTTCAGGCAGAGAACGTATAATACTGGTGGTCACTGGTCAGCAAAACTCTGCACTGTACTCCTCCTATATAATACTGCTGGTCCCCAGTCCCCACAATAAAGCAGTGTGAGCACAGATATATGCAGCACACTGAGCACAGATATGGAGCGTTTTGCAGGCAGAGAATGTATAATACTGGTGGTCACTGGTCAGCAAAACTCTGCACTGTACTCCTCCTATATAATACTGCTGGTCCCCAGTCCCCACAATAAAGCAGTGTGAGCACAGATATATGCAGCACACTGAGCACAGATATGGAGCATTTTGCAGGCAGACAACATATACTGGTGGTCACTGGTCAGCAAAACTATGCACTGTACTCCTCCTATATAATACTGCTGGTCCCCAGTCCCCACAATAAAGCAGTGTGAGCACAGATATATGCAGCACACTGAGCACAGATATGGAGCATTTTTCAGGCAGACAACGTATAATACTGGTGGTCACTGGTCAGCAAAACTCTGCACTGTACTCCTCCTATAATACTGCTGGTCCCCAGAATAAAGATATTTGCACTGCATCCCCCTGAAACAAAGTGAGAGGACGCCAGCCACGTCCTCTCACTATCATTTCCAATGCATGAGTGAAAAATGGCGGCGACGCGCGGCTCCTTATATAGAATCCGAATCTCGCGAGAATCCGACAGAGGGATGATGACGTTCGGGCGCGCTCGGGTTAACCGAGCAAGGCGGGAGGATCCGAGTCTGCCTCGGACCCGTGTAAAAAGGGTGAAGTTCGGGGGGTTCGGATTCCGAGGAACCGAACCCGCTCATCACTAATTATAGGACGATTTGGAATTTATTGCTGTAGTGGTGTTATACTATATAATATTTTTTATATGTAATATATGTGTATTAGGATACTGGCCGGTATCTATGTATTGTAGTGCATTTTTAATGTATTAATATATATATTTTAAGTCAAAGCGCAGTCTCATATTTCTTTGTTCATTTCTATATATTTGGGGATATAGGGATCAAATCCCCGAGATTAGCTGCTCTGACTTAATCAGTGATGGCGCCAGGTGTATAAATTCTGTTTCTGCGTGTTTTGTGGGAGGATTTCTGATGTCAGCTCTGGCCCAGATCATCCCAGCAGCTGAGTAAATCCTTGGCTGTGCAGAGACTACACAAACTACGGTTTGTGCAGCTCTCAAACACAGGCGATCGCACACCTGCACACACACCTTGCCCTCCCCCTATAGGCGGCGACTACCTGTTCTCAGGGATGCAAAAAATGCACCTTAGCGATCAGGTCTGAATTAGGACCATTTTTGTAATGTAATTCGGTTTAAATGACATATTGCTATTGTGAGTTCTTTATGTTGTGGAGTCCTTGGTTAATCTTCCAAGAAGTCCTTATTGTGGAAACCATCCTTGTTTCTTTGGGAAGAGTGGAGTCTTAAAGAGACCTGTAGAGTAAAGAAGAGACAACATACTTCTAAAGAGACTTAGATCTACCTGCAACTTATAAAAGCATACTTACCTTCCAACACCTACCTCTAGTACCTACCTGAGTGTGACAGATAAGCAGGTAAAGGCTGGTAGGAGAGCAGGGGCCAATTGGTTGAATTTTCCCCCCAGGCTGAGAGTTGCCAGCCAGCCCCTGGATGCAGCATTCTGTATTAGTGGGAACCAGTATATGAGGAAATGATATAATTTGCACAAGAGATGAGCGGGTTCGGTTCTCAGTGAACCGAACCCTACCAGACTCCACGCTCCGAGCCCGGATCCGAGTCTGGCTCGGGGTTTCCCACCTGACTTGGAAACCAGAACGAGGCAGAACGTCATCATCTCGCTGTCAGATTCTCACAGGGTTTGGATTCCATATAAGGAGCTGCGCATCGCCGCCATTTTCACTCTGGCATTGGAGAGTGTAGAGAGAGGACGTGTTTCCATTCTGTCAGTTTCCCCAGTGTACTCAGTGTCTGTGTCTTGTGCTGCATCAGTCCAGTCACAGTGTTGTGTCCTCTGCTGCCATATGTCAAGTGGTGCTGTGTTGTGCTGCATCAGTTCAGTGGTGGTGTCTTGTGCTGTATCAGTCCAGTCACAGTGGTGGTGTCCTCTGCTGCCATATGTCCAGTGCTGCTTTATAAGTCCAGTCCATTGCAGTGGTGCTGGGTTATCCTGCATCATTACAGTGGTGGTGTCCTCTGCTGCCATATGTCTAGTGCTGCTGTATAATAAGTCCCTTACAATGTTGCTGTGTTGTCCTGCATTAGACCAGTGGTAGTGTCCTGTGCATCAGGCAGTCCAGTGGTGGTGTATTGTCCTTCATCAGTCCAATTGTGGTGTCCCTGCGCGGCTATATATGTCCAGTGGTACTGCCATATATGTCCAGTGATACAGCCGTATAATTCCAGTAATCCTGCCATATAATTCCAGTAATCCTGCTGTATAATTCAGTTGTACTGGCGTATAATTCCAATAATCCTTCCATATAACTCCAGTGATACTGGCGTATAATTCCAGTAATCTTGCCGTATATTTCCAGTAATTCTGCCGTATAATTCCAGTGGTGCTGGCGTATAATTCCAGTAATCCTGCTGTATAATTCTAGTGGTGCTGGCGTATAATTCCAGTAATCCTGCTGTATAATTCCAGTGGTACTGGTGTATAATTCCACTAATCCTGCCGTATAATCCCAGTAATCCTGCTGTATAATTCCAGTGGTACTGTCGTATAATTCCAGTAATCCTGCTGTATAATTACAGTGGTACTGGCGTATAATTCCAGTAATCCTGTCGTATAATTAAAGTAATCCTGCCGTATAATTCCAGTGATTCTGCCGTATATTATATTATTCCATATTAATCCATATAAATCTGTATAAATCCAGTCCAGTGTTGCTGCCATATAAATTCAGTGGTGCTGTCCTGTGCTGTATATTATTTTCTGCAAATAAAGGGGTTATTAATATTTAATCCAAATAATTTTTAGAGGTTTTGCCCTGTGATGTGTAGGGGTACGCTCTCCTGTGCTACATATTGTGTTATATAACTCCAGAAAAATAATAGAAAACAAAAATTTGGAGGATAAAATAGGGAAAGATCAATAACCACTTCCTCCTAGTGCTGAAGCTGCTGCCACTAGTCATGACATAGATGATGAAATGCCATCAACGTCGTCTGCCAAAAAATTTTTTTTAATGGTCTGAGGAGAAATGTAAACTTGCCAACATGCCATTTACAACACGGAGTGGCAAGAAATGGCTAAGGCCCTGGCCTTCACATGACGATGGAAGCCCTCATCCTCATGCTAGAAAATTTATAAGATATAAGCTGGAAAAAGCTGAGCAAAGAACTGTGCGTTCTAAGATGGTATCACAAATCCCCAAGGAGAGTCCAAGTGTGTCGGCGGTAGCGATGCCTGATCTTCCCAACACTGGATGGGAATAGGAGACTCCTTCCACCATTTGCACGATCCCTGCAAGTGCTGGAAGGAGTACCCACAGTCCAGTTTCTGATATTCAAATTGAAGATGTCTCTGTTGAAGTACACCAGGATGAGGATATGGGTGTTGCTGGAGCTGAGGAGAAAGTTGACGATGAGGATTATGATGGTGATGTAGTTTGTTTAAAAGAGGCACCAGGGGAGACACCTGGGCAAAATACCAAAAAGCCACCTCTTCGGTGTGGAATTATTCTCCACAAATCCAGACAACAGGTGTCTAGGCGTGTGTTGTATCTGTCAATCTGTAATAAGTAGGGGTAAGGTTGTTAACCACCTAGGAACATCCTCCCTTATACGTCACCTGCAGCGCATTCATCATAAGTCAGTGTCAAGTTGTGAAACTTTGGGTAAGAGTGTAAGCATTTCACTGACAGCTAAATACCTTCTTCCTCTTGTACCCAAGCTCCTGCAAGCCACACCACCAACTTCCTCAACGTCAACTTCCTCCCCAGTCAGGAACGTAATTAGTCCTGCAGGCCATGTCACTGGCAATACTGAGGAGTCCTCTCCTAACCGGAATTCCTCCGGAGGATCCTTGAGTTGAGCCTTCTGTTGTTGCCGCTGCTGTTGTTGCCGCTGGGAGTCGATTGTCATCCCAGAGGGGAAGTCAGAAGACCACTTGTACTACTTCAACTAAGCAATTGACTGTTCAACAGTCCTTTGTGAGGAAGATGAAATATGACAGCAGTTATCCTTTTGCAAAGCAGATAACTGAGGCCTTGATAGCTATGTTGGTGTTAGATGTGCATCCGGTATCCGCCTTTAGTTCAGTAGGACTTAGAGTATTGTTTGAGGTACTGTATCCCCGGTATCAAATCCCATCTAGGTTCCACTTCACTAGGCAGGCGATACCGAGAATGTACAGAGACGTCAGAAAAAGTGTCCTACAAAATGCAGTTGTACCCACTGTCCACTTAACCACGGACATGTGGACAAGTGGAACTGGGCAGACTAAGGACTATATGACTGTGACAGCCCACTGGGTAGATGTATTGCCTCCCGCAGCAACAACAACAGCAGCAGCACCAGTAGCAGCATCTTGCAAACGCCAACTCGTTCCTAGGCGGGCTATGCTATGTATCACCACTTTCCATAAGAGGCACACCACTGGCCACCTCTTGCTAAAACTGAGGGGCATCATTGCACATTGGCTTACCACAATTAGACTCTCCTGGGGATTTGTGATATCGGACAACACCACCAATATTGTGCTTGCATTACATCTGGGCAGATTCCAGCACGTCCCATGTTTTGCACATACAAATAATATGGTGGTGCAGAATTTTTTTGAAAAATGACAGGGATGTGCGTGAGATGCTGTCATTGGGCCAAAAAATTGTGGGCCACTTTTGGCATTCAGCCACCACGTGCTGAAGACTGGTGCACCATCAAACATGCCTAAACCTGCCCTTCCATCACCTAAAGCAGGAGGTAGTAACGAGGTGGAATTCAACACTCTATATGCTTCAGAGGATGGAGGAGTAGCAAAAGGCCATTCACGCCTATACATCCACCTACAATATAGGCAAAGGAGGGGAGTGCACCTGACTCAAGTGCAGTGGAGAATAATTTCTGTCTTGTGCAAGGTTCTCCAACTCTTCGAACTTGCCATACGTGAAGTCAGTTCAGACACTACCAGCTTGAGTCAGGTCATTCCCCTCATCAGGCTTTTGCAGAAGCAGCTTGAGAAATTGAAGGAGGAGCTAAGTTGAAGCAATTCCGCAAAGTATGTGGGACTAGTGGATGGAGCCCTTCATTCGCTTTGGTAGGATTCAAGGGTGGTCAATCTTTTGAAATCAGAGCACTACATTTTGGCCACCATGCTCGATCCTAGATTTAAAGCCTATGTTGTATCTCTCTTTCAAGCAGAAACAAGTCTGCAGATGTTCAAAGACATGCTGGTGAGAAAATTGTCAACTCAAGCGGTACCTGACACGTCAACAGCTACTACTTCATTTTCTCTGCAACTGGGGCTGCGAGGAAAAGGATAAGATTTCCGAGCCCACCAGCTGTTCAGCACTTGAGATTCCGATGTCAATTTAGTATTTTTGTTCTCTCATGACCACATCCCAATAGCAGCTATATTAATACAAAGGTCTCATGAAGTGCTCTAAGGTGTAATACTGATGGCTGTAATTACAATGTATAGACTGCAATAATTAAAACAGCTGACTAGTATATACTCACTCAATGAAGTTGTTACTGAAATAAAGTGACCTAATACAGTAGTATACTATATATAATCAAATAGCAGCTACATTAACTGACTGTGACTATAGGTACTACCGATAAACGCCACCCATATAGCTTATAATGATATCAGACATTAAGAGATACATTGTGTGATAATAGAACACTTCAGATAGAGTTTGTGTATGAATCTGTCACACCAGAATCAATTGCAATAATTGTTACCTCTTATGCAAACTGAAGAACACTAATAGGCATATGGCCTTACTTAGTGGTCTATAAGAACAACAAGATAATATGTGAAAGATAATAGCCGCTGTGCTTGCATAGAATTGATTAAAAAAATGACAAATACTGTAGATAACAGTTCATATTGGATAATTATATATTATAGACACATTTTCTCTTCTTTTTCACTATCCTTTATTTTATATTTCACTGTTTTAGCAATGAAATAATTAGATATTTTAATGCATACCAATAAAGTAATAAGCCTGTAATAGAAATTGTTTGGTCCTGTTGCACCCTGGTAAACTACTTACTCTCTTCTTCTTTTACATCTCTAATATATTTTCTTTGGTTCTGATTTATGCTTTCAACTACAGATGGGTCCATGTTTATCTTGACCTTTAATACGATTAACTGAGACTTGGCAGTCGGACTTAATCCCCTGCTGTATTGTTCTTTCTTATTGTATTGAAGCTGAGAACAATAGATGAAGGGTTTATGTTAATGAACCATGTTGTGCCTAGGCGCAGTAAACTAGCCAAGATAACCGTGAACCCATCGTACAACCAAATCTAATTTCTTTATAACTTATTCGGAAAGTTATCATTAGTGCCAAATGGTATTGTTATCATTGGCTGAATTCTACCATGGCTTGTAATGTGGAAACATCTAGGGTAAATAATTTGTGAGCCACTTAGTTCAGGGATGGGGACCCTTTGGCCCTCCAGCTGTTGTTGAACTACACATCCCAGCATGCACTGCAACTGTTTAGCATGGCCAAATAGATGGCACTGACTTAGATGGTCAATAATAAAGTAAATCAGCCAAACATTTCACACCCTGTCCTATAAGGTATATTCTCACAACGATTTCATGTAAAGAAATGTAATAACCAGGGATGTGCAGTCAGGGGAGGCCGGGGAGGCAGAGTCTCACCTATCATGCTCCCTATTATACTCAGAGTTCTCACTATAACAATGACTGAGAGAACACAAAGAAGAGATGTATAACTTACAGTATAAGCATCTTCTTTGTACTAATGCAATCATCTTTATAGATAAAACTTACCAGAGTTGCAGGGCTCCTTCTATTGCTGGTAGAGATAGAGATGAGGCAGCAGCAGCTCAGCCTCATCTCTCACACTGTCAGACACTGCCTGTACAGATGGGCGGGGCTACACAGTGGCCAATATAACAGCATAGAACAGAATAATGTTAGGCATGCCTCACAGTGGGGGCGTGTGTGAGCTCTGATGGACAGCTAGGATTTGTCATGTGACCAATCCGGGAAGTGAAGAAAGGCAAACAATGGAGATGAGCTGTTTGGCAGGAGAGGAGGGAAATGGGGACCCGCAGTGCCAGCAGCAGCAATCCGTGCACAGTGACTGGGGTGATTATCTGCCAGTACCTGGATTCTGTGTGTGTGTGTGTGTGTGTGTGTGTGTGTGTGTGTGTGTGTGTGTCATCTGTAGTGTGTGTGTGTGTGTGTCATATGTAGTGTGTGTGTGTGTGTGTGTGTGTGTGTGTGTGTGTGTGTGTGTGTTAGATTTGTAGTGAGTGTGGGGACAGGACCGTGTTTATATGTATGTGTGTATGTGTAATCTGTAGTGAGTGTGGGGACAGGACTGTGTGTGTATGTGTGTGTGTGTGTGTGTGTGTGTGGCATCTGTAGTGAGTGTGGGGACGGGACTGTGTGTGTATGTGTGTATATGTGTGTGTGTGTGTGTGTGTGTGTGTGTAATCTATAGTGAGTGTGGGGACGGGACTGTGTGTGTATGTGTGTGTGTGTGTGTGTGTGGCATCTGTAGTGAGTGCTCTCCCTCCCCAGATGCTGCTGACAATATCACTGATGACGTATTGACCTGTATAACCTGCTGCACCAGGCCAGCGGTGTTGGTGTTCTGCAGGTGAGGGGGAATGGGGAGCTCCTCACCCACAAGTTAGTATGCACCAGTTTACTCACAAGACTAGGGTGATGGCTGTGACCTGGCTATTACTGTATGTAATTTCTCCCTGTGTTTGCATGGATATAGTGCAGGGACATTAAAGTTAAATTGTGTAGAAGGTGAGACAGGCTCCTGGCACTGAGAGCCTCCACCAATTGTGCCTTCCCAGCCTCTGACCTCACCACACGTCACTGGTAATAACTCACTTTCTGGTGAGGGCTAATATAGCGTCAGGTGTCTTGTCAGATCCTCCTTCTTTCTCCATGATAAGAGTCACCCTACTTGGTGACTTGATAGCTCTATATATTTGAAAGCTCCTTTGTAACCAATATTTCTTACATAACCATTTACTCTATATGATGCACAGTAGAGAGTAAACTAGGAATATAAAATGGAAGCAGCTCAAGCAATTTAGTAATACTTTTCAGGTGCATGAAAGGGAGGTGTTATTCTAAACAAGAAAAAGAAAAAGTTTCTCCCAGCACACCAAGGGGTATCAGAAATAACTTGAACACTACATGATAATAACAAATTCAGGGATTATAAATATATGGTTAATCCACCAGGCCTCGGCAAGGCTTCTCTGTAGTTATTGCTGATACTTCTTGATGTGCTGGGGGAATTGTTTTTTTTTACTTTTCTCTTTTTCTTGATTAGAGAGTAAAATAGGCAGTACTATATACCATACTCTATGCCACGGTTCTTGGATGGAAACATGGACTTTCCTGTACTAGGAGTTGGCTGCCTGGGTTCCTATGGCAGGAGCTGGTATACCCTAGAAAATTGAGAGAACAGTTGGATCAGACTAAAACTGACACCTCAGGATACTGGAATGGGCAAAACTCAGGCTGGAACCAGATTATCTCGATGCTGGGTACTGCAGGGTATAGTTTTGTAATGGATCAGGCTGGACCGGCAACAGAAATCAGGGGGCCCTGTACACTGATATCTCTGGGGCCCCACCCCTTGACCTCACTTAGGGCAGCACAGTCATATAAAGAGGTAATCCACTGTCATAATGAAGATGCACTGTACTATATGGGAAGAGGCAGGGCTCAGTCATACAAGGAATACCCTGCTCCCCACACATATTTAATAAGAGTATATAATTTGCCTGACATTCATTGGGTATAATCAGGGTAATTGAGTATATGTGGGAGAACCCCGTTATCCCAGCGTAGACATATCTCCAGGAATAGCGTGTGGACTGGGGCCAGCACAACCTCACTCTGGGACGCTGATTTACAAGGTCCGCACCTCTGAGCGATGCAGCCAGTCCCAGTGCCTAGACACCTATAGTGCATGCAGCCTCCATTTGCCCCTGCAGTGCTGCCACTATGTAATAATCCCAGTAATGGGCATCAGGCGGAACATGTGGGGATCAGGGACCATTAGGACAAGGAATGCCCCTGATCTGCCTGTAGACTGCACGCTCACTGCTAGGCTACAGTCCAGAGACATGCCCATGCCCAGCCTGTAATGCTGGATACAGGCCTTCACCCACCAGTGTGCCACTCTCATTTTACCCGCGGAGAAATGGAGAGAAGCCAGACAGAAGCCAGGCTGACACACACACAGAGACTGAGACTGCCACACACACATAGAGACAGGCACAGAAAGAGAGAGCCTGGCACACACACACACACACACACACACACACACACACACACACACACACACACACACACACATACATACACACATACACACACACACACACACACACACACATACACACTGACTGGCACACACACAGAGAGACAGGCACAGAAAGAGAGACAGAGCCTGGCACACACAGAGACTGTCACACGTACACACAGAGACTGTTTCAGAGCAGGCACACAGACAGACAGACTGGCACAGATACAGAAACTGGCACAGAGACTGGCACACATACACACAGAGACAGATGAGGAGGTAGTCCCTGCTAAACTTCGACAATATAGAGAGATGCAGAAAACGTGACCTGCGGGGCTGTGACTGCAGAGCTGAGTGCTGCTGCCAGTCACTCTTCTGAAGGGAGTGTGTGTGTAGAGAGTAGCGGTGGGGCTGCTGCAGTGGCCTTATAGACTTTGTGCCCACTGCCCGGTGATTCTCTTCCTGGCTGGGGGGGCCGGAGTGGACTGCAGTGTGTCATCTAAGTTGCGGCCGCCAGTAGCAGATTAGTCCTTTGACTTACAAGCAATTTACTATTAGGCACACTGTTTTCTGCCCCCAAAACCTCGGGGCCCCTTTGCCTTGGGGCCTGTTACTACTTCCCTTTGTTCCCCCCCTGTCGCCAGGCCTGGGATCAGGTAAATCTAAACTAGGATCACAGCACAATTTATAAGATATTGCAAGTGCAGCGGGTAGAGGGATGGTCAAGGTCCCTTAAATATACAAAATAAATGTAGGTATACCAGTGCTGGCTGTGACAAAATATATGACTAGATGGATGGTTTGTTCTATGAAATACTGGAAATCACAATATCTGCCAAGGTTTAAAGCAGGAGTCTGAGTTGTCAGCAGAGTGGGAGAGGATCAGGCTCTACACGTTTTGCTGGTTAAAAGTGCATCTTCAGGAGCAATTACCATCCTCTATGTCACGGTTCTCAGATGGAAACATGAACTTTCCTGTACTAGGAGTTGGCTGAACCCAGTGCAGAGACGCGGTGTCTAACATGCTGGTGGTGTTCGCCAGGTGCCCCTGTGACTACGCTGTGCCCAGCACACAGGTAGCAGTCCACTGCCTGGGTTCCTAGAATGGGAGCTGCTATACACTGGAAAATGGAGAGAACACTCTGATCAGACTGAAACCGGCCTCTCAGGATACTGGACTGGGACTGGAATGGGCAAAACCCAGGCTTCAACTGGATTAGCTTAGGGGGTGATTCCGAGTTGTTCGCTCGCAAGCTGCTTTTAGCAGCATTGCACACGCTAAGCCGCCGCCTACTGGGTGTGAATCTTAGCTTATCAAAATTGCGAACGAAAGATTTGCAATATTGCGAAAAGACTTCTCTGTGCAGTTTCTGAGTAGCTCGAGACTTACTCTTCCAGTGCGATCAGTTCAGTGCTTGTCGTTCCTGGTTTGACGTCCCAAACACACCCAGCGTTCGCCCAGACACTCCCAGAAACGGTAGCGTTTTTTCACACACTCCCATAAAACGGCCAGTTTCCGCCCAGAAACACCCACTTCCCATAAATCACACTCCGATCTCCAGAACGAAGAAAAAACCTTGTAATGCCGTGAGTAAAATACCAATCTTCATAGCAAATTTACTTGGCGCAGTCGCAGTGCGAACATTGCGCATGCGCAATAAGCGGAAAATTGCTGCGATGCGAAGAAAATTACCGAGCGAACAACTCGGAATGAGGGCCTTAATGTGGTTTATTGCTGGGTATAGTGGTGTAATGGATCAGGTAAATCTAAACTAGGATAAGAATTGCTGAAAAAGTCTAATACCCCTTTCACTTCGCACTAAAAACCCGGTATCAACACGGCATATTGCCGTGTCGAAACGGGTCAGTGTGCGATGTGGAAGCTCCTTTTCAGAATTAGCGGGTCGCCTGACCCGGTAATTCAACCCTGTAAAAAAGAAGGGTTATTACCGGGTTGATTACCGGGTCAGGCGCAGTGTGAATGGGAGCCGTTCCGATGTGACACGGCTCCCATTCACAGCATAGGGAGAGGCGGCGCAGGAAATGAGCTCATCTCCCAGCGCCGCCTCCACCCCCGCCCCTGCTGCTGCTGCGCCCTCCGCTGCTATGGCAACCGACCCGGTATATTGCCGGGTCGGAAAGCCAGCAACAGAGCGCAAATGCCGGATCCCACCCGGTAAGTACACGTTTCTCTTACCGGGTAGGATCCGGCATTTGCGATCTGAATGCAGCATAAGTGATGCGAGGTTGAACTGAACTGGGACTGAGTAACAGACATGAACTGGAATAGCTTGTATTAATGTACAGAGAAATACTGGAATAATCAGAGACAGAGAAATATGAACACAGTACTGAGCTAATAAAGTCCTCTAGTGTGAGCTTACTGTAACTGGGACTTGTACACAAGGGCAGGAGATAAAGAAGTGTCCACTCACATCTAGCCTCCCTGCATGTTAAACAGTCTTTCCGTGTAACCTTTCCATTAAAATGCATTTTATTTAAAACAATGTGACTAGTTCGCAGAAACAGCTTATGCTGAGTAAACTGATATGTGACATGCCTATATTCTGTGTCTGACTGCGGCTGTATCTGCACATGAAATGCTACATTTCAGTGTTTTCCTAGTAAAAACTGTAACATACTATTTTGTAGTGATGTGCACCGGAAATTTTTCGGATTTTGTGTTTTGGTTTTGGGTTCTGTTCCACGGCCGTGTTTTGGGTTCGAACGCGTTTTGGCAAAACCTCACCGAAATTTTTTTGTCGGATTCGGGTGTGTTTTGGATTCGGGTGTTTTTTTCAAAAAACCCTAAAAAACAGCTTAAATCATAGAATTTGGGGGTCATTTTTATCCCATAGTATTATTAACCTCAATAACCATAATTTCCACTCATTTTCAGTCTATTCTGAACACCTCACACCTCACAATATTATTTTTAGTCCTAAAATTTGCACCGAGGTAGCTGTGTGACTAAGCTAAGCGACCCAAGTGGCCGACACAAACACCTGGCCCATCTAGGAGTGGCACTGCAGTGTCACACAGGATGGCCCTTCAAAAAAATACTCCCCAAACAGCACATGACGCAAAGAAAAAAAGAGGCGCAATGAGGTAGCTGTGTGACTAAGATAAGCGACCCAAGTGGCCGACACAATCACCTGGCCCATCTAGGAGTGGCACTGCAGTGTCACGCAGGATGGCCCTTCAAAAAAATACTCCCCAAACAGCACATGACGCAAAGAAAAAAAGAGGCGCAATGAGGTAGCTGTGTGACTAAGATAAGCGACCCAAGTGGCCGACACAAACACCTGGCCCATCTAGGAGAGGCACTGCAGTGTCACGCAGGATGGCCCTTCAAAAAAATACTCCCCAAACAGCACATGATGCAAAGAAAAAAAGAGGCTCAATGAGGTAGCTGTGTGACTAAGATAAGCGACCCAAGTGGCCGACACAAACACCTGGCCCATCTAGGAGTGGCACTGCAGTGTCAAGCAGGATGGCCCTTCAAAAAAATACTCCCCAAACAGCACATGACGCAAAGAAAAAAAGAGGCGCAATGAGGTAGCTGTGTGACTAAGATAAGCGACCCAAGTGGCCGACACAAACACCTGGCCCATCTAGGAGTGGCACTGCAGTGTCACGCAGGATGGCACTTGAAAAAAATACTCCCCAAACAGCACATGACGCAAAGAAAAAAAGAGGCGCAATGAGGTAGCTGTGTGACTAAGATAAGCGACCCAAGTGGCCGACACAAACACCTGGCCCATCTAGGAGTGGCACTGCAGTGTCAGACAGGATGGCACTTGAAAAAAATACTCCCCAAACAGCACATGACGCAAAGAAAAAAAGAGGCGCAATGAGGTAGCTGTGTGACTAAGATAAGCGACCCAAGTGGCCGACACAAACACCTGGCCCATCTAGGAGTGGCACTGCAGTGTCACGCAGGATGGCCCTTCAAAAAAATACTCCCCAAACAGCACATGACGCAAAGAAAAATGAAAGAAAAAAGAGGTGCAAGATGGAATTGTCCTTGGGTCCTCCCACCCACCCTTATGTTGTATAAACAGGACATGCACACTTTAACAAACCCATCATTTCAGCGACAGGGTCTGCCACACGACTGTGACTGAAATGACTGGTTGGTTTGGGCCCCCACCAAAAAAGAAGCAATCAATCTCTTCTTGCACAAACTGGCTCTACAGAGGCAAGATGTCCACCTCATCATCATCGTCCGATTCATCACCCCTTTCACTGTGTACATCCCCCTCCTCACAGATTATTAATTTGTCCCCACTGGAATCCACCATCTCAGGTCCCTGTGTACTTTCTGGAGGCAATTGCTGCTGGTGAATGTCTCCACGGAGGAATTGATTATAATTCATTTTAATGAACATCATCTTCTCCACATTTTCTGGAAGTAACCTCGTACGCCGATTGCTGACAAGGTGAGCGGCGGCACTATACACTCTTTCGGAGTACACACTGGAGGGAGGGCAACTTAGGTAGAATAAAGCCAGTTTGTGCAAGGGCCTCCAAATTGCCTCTTTTTCCTGCCAGTATACGTACGGACTGTCTGACGTGCCTACTTGGATGTGGTCACTCATATAATCCTCAACCATTCTTTCAATGGTGAGAGAATCATATGCAGTGACAGTAGAAGACATGTCAGTAATCGTTGGCAGGTCCTTCAGTCCGGACCAGATGTCAGCACTCGCTCCAGACTGCCCTGCATCACCGCCAGCGGGTGGGCTCGGAATTCGTAGCCTTTTCCTCGCACCCCCAGTTGCAGGAGAATGTGAAGGAGGAGATGTTGACGGGTCACGTTCCGCTTGACTTGACAATTTTCTCACCAGCAGGTCTTTGAACCTCTGCAGACTTGTGTCTGCCGGAAAGAGAGATACAACGTAGGTTTTAAATCTAGGATCGAGCACGGTGGCCAAAATGTAGTGCTCTGATTTCAACAGATTGACCACCCGTGAATCCTGGTTAAGCGAATGAAGGGCTCCATCCACAAGTCCCACATGCCTAGCGGAATCGCTCTATTTTAGCTCCTCCTTCAATGTCTCCAGCTTCTTCTGCAAAAGCCTGATGAGGGGAATGACCTGACTCAGGCTGGCAGTGTCTGAACTGACTTCACGTGTGGCAAGTTCAATAGGTTGCAGAACCTTGCACAACGTTGAAATCATTCTCCACTGCGCTTAAGTCAGGTGCATTTCACCTCCTTTGCCTATATCGTGGCCAGATGTATAGGCTTGAATGGCCTTTTGCTGCTCCTCCATCCTCTGAAGCATATAGAGTGTTGAATTCCACCTCGTTACCACCTCTTGCTTCAGATGATGCCAGGGCAGGTTCAGGTGTTTTTGTTGGTGCTCCAGTCTTCTGTACGCGGTGCCTGTACGCCGAAAGTGGCCCGCAATTCTTCTGGCCACCGACAGCATCTCTTGCACGCCCCTGTCGTTTTTTAAATAATTCTGCACCACCAAATTCAAGGTATGTGCAAAACATGGGACGTGCTGGAATTTGCCCAGATGTAATGCACGCACAATATTGCTGGCGTTGTCTGATGCCACAAATCCCCAGGAGAGTCCAATTGGGGTAAGCCATTCTGCGATGATCTTCCTCAGTTGCCGTAAGAGGTTTTCAGCTGTGTGCCTCTTCTGTAAAGCGGTGATACAAAGCGTAGCCTGCCTAGGAACGAGTTGGCGTTTGCGAGATGCTGCTACTGGTGCCGCCGCTGCTGTTCTTGCAGCGGGAGGCAATACATCTACCCAGTGGGCTGTCACAGTCATGTAGTCCTGAGTCTGCCCTGCTCCACTTGTCCACATGTCCGTGGTTAAGTGGACATTGGGTACAACTGCATTTTTTAGGACACTGGTGACTCTTTTTCTGAGGTCTGTGTACATTTTCGGTATCGCCTGCCTAGAGAAATGGAACCTAGATGGTATTTGGTACCGGGGACACAGTACCTCAATCAATTTTCTAGTTGGCTCTGAATTAACGATGGATACCGGAACCACGTATCTCACACCCAGGCTGCCAAGGCCTCAGTTATCCGCTTTGCAGCAGGATGACTGCTGTGATATTTCATCTTCCTCGCAAAGGACTGTTGGACAGTCAATTACTTACTGGAAGTAGTACAAGTGGTCTTCCGACTTCCCCTCTGGGATGACGATCGACTCCCAGCAGCAACAACAGCAGCGCCAGCAGCAGCAGGCGTTACACTCAAGGATGCATCGGAGGAATCCCAGGCAGGAGAGGACTCGTCAGACTTACCAGTGACATGGCCTGCAGGACTATTGGCTTTCCTGGGTAAGGAGGATATTGACACTGAGGGAGTTGGTGGTGTGGTTTGCAGGAGCTTGGTTACAAGAGGAAGGGATTTAGTGGTCAGTGGACTGCTTCCGCTGTCACCCAAAGTTTTTGAACTTGTCACTGACTTATGATGAATGCGCTGCAGGTGACGTATAAGGGAGGATGTTCCGAGGTGGTTAACGTCCTTACACCTACTTATTACAGCTTGACAAAGGCAACACACGGCTTGACACCTGTTGTCCGCATTTCTGTTGAAATAATTCCACACAGAAGAGCTGATTTTTTTTGTATTTTGACTAGGCATGTCAATGGCCATATTCGTCCCACGGACAACAGGTGTCTCCCCGGGTGCCTGACTTAAACAAACCACCTCACCATCAGAATCCTCCTTGTCAATTTCCTCCCCAGCGCCAGCAACACCCATATCCTCATCCTGGGGTACTTCAACAGTGACATCTTCAATTTGACTATCAGGAACTGGACTGCGGGTGCTCCTTCCAACACTTGCAGGGGACGTGCAAATGGTGGAAGGTGCAAGCTCTTCCCGTCCAGTGTTGGGAAGGTCAGGCATCGCAACCGACACAATTGGACTCTCCTTGGGGATTTGTGATTTCGAAGTACGCACAGTTCTTTGCTGTGCTTTTGCCAGCTTAAGTCTTTTCTTTTTTTCTAGCGAGAGGATGAGTGCTTCCATCCTCATGTGAAGCTGAACCACTAGCCATGAACATAGGCCAGGGCCTCAGCCGTTCCTTGCCACTCCGTGTCGTAAATGGCATATTGGCAAGTCTACGCTTCTCCTCATACGCTTTTAATTTTGATTTTTGGGTCATTTTTTTACTGATCTTTTGTGTTTTGGATTTTACATGCTCTGTACTATGACATTGGGCATCGGCCTTGGCAGACGACGTTGATGGCATTTCATCGTCTCGGCCATGACTAGTGGCAGCAGCTTCAGCACGAGGTGGAAGTGGATCTTGATCTTTCCCTATTTTTTTAACCTCCACATTTTTGTTCTCCATATTTTAATGCGCACAACTAAAAGGCACCACAGGTATACAATGTAGATGGATGGATAGTATACTTTATGTATGATGACGAGTGACTGAAGACACAGAGGTAGGTACAGCAGTGGCCTACCGTACTGCTATATACAGTATAATGGACCTGGTGGACACTGTCAGCAGACTGCGTTTATAGTATAAAGAAAAAAAGACACCACATGTATACAATGTAGATGGATGGATAGTATACTTTATGTATGACGACGAGTGACTGAAGACACAGAGGTAGGTACAGCAGTGGCCTACCGTACTGCTATATACAGTATAATGGACCTGGTGGACACTGTCAGCAGACTGCGTTTATAGTATAAAGAAAAAAAGACATCACAGGTATACAATGTAGATGGATGGATAGTATACTTTATGTATGACGACGAGTGACTGAAGACACAGAGGTAGGTACAGCAGTGGCCTACCGTACTGCTATATACAGTATAATGGACCTGGTGGACACTGTCAGCAGACTGCGTTTACAGTATAAAGAAAAAAAGACACCACAGGTATACAATGTCGATGGATGGATAGTATACTTTATGTATGACAACGAGTGACTGAAGACACAGAGGTAGGAACAGCAGTGGCCTACCGTACTGCTATATACAGTATAATGGACCTGGTGGACACTGTCAGCAGACTGCGTTTATAGTATAAAGAAAAAAAGACACCACAGGTATACAATGTAGATGGATGGATAGTATACTTTATGTATGACGACGAGTGACTGAAGACACAGAGGTAGGTACAGCAGTGGCCTACCGTACTGCTATATACAGTATAATGGACCTGGTGGACACTGTCAGCAGACTGCGTTTATAGTATAAAGAAAAAAAGACACCACAGGTATACAATGTAGATGGATGGATAGTATACTTTATGTATGACGACGAGTGACTGAAAACACAGAGGTAGGTACAGCAGTGGCCTACTGTACTGCTATATACAGTATTATGGAACTGGTGGACACTGTCAGCAGACTGCGTTTATAGTATAAAGAAAAAAAGACACCACAGGTATACAATATAGATGGATGGTTAGTATACTTTATGTATGACGACGAGTGACTGAAGACACAGAGGTAGATACAGCAGTGGCCTACCGTACTGCTATATACAGTATAATGGACCTGGTGGACACTGTCAGCAGACTGCGTTTATAGTATAAAGAAAAAAAGACACCACAGGTATACAATGTAGATGGATGGATAGTATACTTTATGTATGACGATGAGTGACTGAAGACACAGAGGTAGGTACAGCAGTGGCCTACCGTACTGCTATATACAGTATAATGGACCTGGTGGACACTGTCAGCAGACTGCATTTATAGTATAAAGAAAAAAAGACACCACAGGTATACAATGTAGATGGATGGATAGTATACTTTATGTATGACGACGAGTGACTGAAGACCCAGAGGTAGGTACAGCAGTGGCCTACCGTACTGCTATATACAGTATAATGGACCTGGTGGACACTGTCAGCAGACTGCGTTTAAAGTATAAAGAATAAAAGACACCACATTTATACAATGTAGACGGATGGATAGTATACTTTATGTATGACGACGAGTGACTGAAGACACAGAGGTAGGTACAGCAGTGGCCTACCGTACTGCTATATACAGTATAATGGACCTGGTGGAAACTGTCAGCAGACTGCGTTTATAGTATAAAGAAAAAAAGACACCACAGGTATACAATGTAGATGGATGGATAGTATACTTTATGTATGACGACGAGTGACTGAAGACACAGAGGTAGGTACAGCAGTGGCCTACCGTACTCCTATATACAGTATAATGGACCTGGTGGACACTGTCAGCAGACTGCGTTTATAGTATAAAGAAAAAAAGACACCACAGGTATACAATGTAGATGGATGGATAGTATACTTTATGTATGACGACGAGTGACTGAAGACACAGAGGTAGGTACAGCAGTGGCCTACCGTACTGCTATATACAGTATAATGGACCTGGTGGACACTGTCAGCAGACTGCGTTTATAGTATAAAGAAAAAAAGACACCACAGGTATACAATGTAGATGGATGGATAGTATACTTTATGTATGACGACGAGTGACTGAAGACACAGAGGTAGGTACAGCAGTGGCCTACCGTACTGCTATATACAGTATAATGGACCTGGTGGACACTGTCAGCAGACTGCGTTTTTAGTATAAAGAAAAAAAGACACCACAGGTATACAATGTAGATAGATGGATAGTATACTTTATGTATGACGACGAGTGACTGAAGACACAGAGGTAGGTACAGCAGTGGCCGACCGTACTGCTATATACAGTATAATGGACCTGGTGGACACTGTCAGCAGACTGCGTTTATAGTATAAAGAAAAAAAGACACCACAGGTATACAATGTAGATGGATGGATAGTATACTTTATGTATGATGACGAGTGACTGAAGACACAGAGGTAGGTACAGCAGTGGCCTACTGTACTGCTATATACAGTATAATGGACCTGGTGGAAACTGTCAGCAGACTGCGTTTATAGTATAAAGAAAAAAGACACCACAGGTATACAATGTAGATGGATGGATAGTATACTTTATGTATGACGATGAGTGACTGAAGACACAGAGGTAGGTACAGCAGTGGCCTACCATACTGCTATATACAGTATAATGGACCTGGTGGACACTGTCAGCAGACTGCGTTTATAGTATAAAGAAAAAAAGACACCACAGGTATACAATGTAGATGGATGGATAGTATACTTTATGTATGACGACGAGTGACTGAAGACACAGAGGTAGGTACAGCAGTGGCCTACCGTACTGCTATATACAGTATAATGGACCTGGTGGACACTGTCAGCAGACTGCGTTTATAGTATAAAGAAAAAAAGACACCACAGGTATACAATGTAGATGGATGGATAGTATACTTTATGTATGATGACGAGTGACTGAAAACACAGAGGTAGGTACAGCAGTGGCCTACTGTACTGCTATATACAGTATAATGGACCTGGTGGAAACTGTCAGCAGACTGCGTTTATAGTATAAAGAAAAAAAGACACCACAGGTATACAATGTAGATGGATGGATAGTATACTTTATGTATGACGATGAGTGACTGAAGACACAGAGGTAGGTACAGCAGTGGCCTACCATACTTCTATATACAGTATAATGGACCTGGTGGACACTGTCAGCAGACTGCGTTTATAGTATAAAGAAAAAAAGACACCACAGGTATACAATGTAGATGGATGGATAGTATACTTTATGTATGACGACGAGTGACTGAAGACACAGAGGTAGGTACAGCAGTGGCCTACCGTACTGCTATATACAGTATAATGGACCTGGTGGACACTGTCAGCAGACTGCGTTTATAGTATAAAGAAAAAAAGACACCACAGGTATACAATGTAGATAGATGGATAGTATACTTTATGTATGACGACGAGTGACTGAAGACACAGAGGTAGGTACAGCAGTGGCCGACCGTACTGCTATATACAGTATAATGGACCTGGTGGACACTGTCAGCAGACTGCGTTTATAGTATAAAGAAAAAAAGACACCACAGGTATACAATGTAGATGGATGGATAGTATACTTTATGTATGATGACGAGTGACTGAAGACACAGAGGTAGGTACAGCAGTGGCCTACTGTACTGCTATATACAGTATAATGGACCTGGTGGAAACTGTCAGCAGACTGCGTTTATAGTATAAAGAAAAAAGACACCACAGGTATACAATGTAGATGGATGGATAGTATACTTTATGTATGACGATGAGTGACTGAAGACACAGAGGTAGGTACAGCAGTGGCCTACCATACTTCTATATACAGTATAATGGACCTGGTGGACACTGTCAGCAGACTGCGTTTATAGTATAAAGAAAAAAAGACACCACAGGTATACAATGTAGATGGATGGATAGTATACTTTATGTATGACGACGAGTGACTGAAGACACAGAGGTAGGTACAGCAGTGGCCTACCGTACTGCTATATACAGTATAATGGACCTGGTGAACACTGTCAGCAGACTGCGTTTATAGTATAAAGAAAAAAAGACACCACAGGTATACAATGTAGATGGATGGATAGTATACTTTATGTATGACGACGAGTGACTGAAGACACAGAGGTAGGTACAGCAGTGGACTACCGTACTCCTATATACAGTATAATGGACCTGGTGGACACTGTCAGCAGACTGCGTTTATAGTATAAAGAAAAAAAGACACCACAGGTATACAATGTAGATGGATGGATAGTATACTTTATGTATGACGACGAGTGACTGAAGACACAGAGGTAGGTACAGCAGTGGCCTACCGTACTGCTATATACAGTATAATGGACCTGGTGGACACTGTCAGCAGACTGCGTTTATACTTATAGTATAAAGAAAAAAAGACACCACAGGAGTGTTTTTCAGGCAGACAAACGTATACTGGTGGTCACTGTCAGCAAAACTGTGCACTGTACTCCTGCTATAGCTGCTCCCCAGTCTCTCCCACAATTAAGCAGTGTGAGCACTCAGCACAGTCAGATATATCATGCAGCACACTGAGGCTGAGCACAGATATGGTATGGAGCGTTTTTTTCAGGCAGAGAACGGGAAAAAAAAAACTAGCAAAACTCTGCACTGTACTCCTCCTAACAGCTGCTCCCCAATTCTCCCCACAATAAGCTAAGCAGTAGCAATCAGATCAACTAACTATAACTATATAAACGGAGAGGACGCCAGCCACGTCCTCTCCCTATCAATCTCAATGCACGTGTGAAAATGGCGGAGACACGCGGCTGCTTATATAGAATCCGAATCTCGCGAGAATCCGACAGCGGGATGATGACGTTCGGGCGCGCTCGGGTTAGCCGAGCCATACGGGAGAATCCGAGTATTACTCGGACCCGTGTAAAAAGGGTAAAGTTCGGGGGGTTCGGTTTCTCGGAAACCGAACCCGCTCATCACTACTATTTTGTATGCAGATACAGCCGCAGACACACACATATCATTCTAATCAGCAGTGTCTGCATATGCATCCTATTCACATCATGATGCAAATAAGATGCATTTTAGCAAAAATAGATGCCCAATGAAAACAGAATTGCACGGGACCTGTCAGATCACTCACGCTAGGGATATCCCGCAACTTAGTGTATTCAGGCAAGATGTTTGAGAACAGAACATATCTGTAGTTGCAGTACTTGGTATCAGCAGACAGAATCATGCTGGAGATGATTACAGCAGGCTGAGAATGAAGCTCACCAGGAAACTAGCAATCAGTGCAGATGGTGGTCAGACAGCAGGTAGCAAATTAGGTGATAGCAGAATGAACACTCTGGAAGCACGTGATATACTGTACTTGTACTGAATTTCAGCAGAACGGATCCTTGCTGTCAGGTGCCGGGGGCTTACCTCCTGGCCTGGGGATTGCCCATCCGGCTGCTGGTGGTGCTGAGCGGCTGCGGAGAGGCATGATGGTGCTGGTAGCGGTGACGGTGCGGCTGCCAGAGTGTGGGAGATGGGGGACCTGCTGGGTGAGAGGGAGCATGCTCCTGTGTGTCAGCAGCACTGGGAGCCACCAAGTTGGAGACCAAGATTCTCTGTGTCCAATCACTGAGCACTGTGGAATGCTCAGTCCAACGGGAGACTGCTTCCTATTACAAAAGGGGTCAGCCCACTCTTGCATGCTGCCAATGCTTTATGTTACTGCCTAGAGCAGAAGCTCCAGCTCAGGTGTCCCCTGTGGTTTCCCATGATCCAAAAGGTCTCCAACTCCCCTGAGCAAGCCTGTCACCTTCCACTTCCTTTCACTTCCGGTGATTCTCTGTTCTGCAGTCCGCAATTGTCCGCCCAATGGGCGGTACCTCCACAGCATTCATTCTTCAACAGTAACATTCAGTTTTCTTCAGTCATGCCTCTGCAGCATTAGTTTTTCAATAGTTACATTCAGTGTTATTCAGTCACACCTCCACAGCATTAATTCTTCAACAGTAACATTAAGTGTTCTTCAGTCACGCCTCTGCAAGCATTCATTCTTCAACAGTTATATTAAATGCTCTTCAGTCACGCCTCCGCAGCATTTGTTCTTCAATAGGTATATTCAGTGTTCTTTAATCATGCCTCCACAGCATGCATTCTTCAACAGTTGAATCCAGTGTTCTTCAGTCACACCATTGCAGCATTCATTTTCCAACAGTAATATTCAGTGTTCTTCAGTAATGCCACATCAGCATTTAGTCTTCAGCAGTGGTCTTTTGAGTTCTTCAGCCACGTCTCTCAATGAACATTATTACAGCTCCTTCCAGAGTAATATAGCTTAGCCCCAGTGGCGGAACTAGCGAGCGGTGGGCCCAGGTGCAACAAAATGCTTTGCCCCCCCCCCCCCACATCCCATCCAAGTCCACCCCCTCACCCCTGGAGAGGATCTGGTGAGTGGGACCTGCTCAGGGCCAGAGAAATGGATACCTAGCAACAGTGCCGTAACTAGACATTTTAGCACTGTGTGCAAGAAACGGCATCGGAGCACCACCTCTGCATGCAAAACAGGGGCAGTGCGCGCCATAGGCGCGCGCAAAAATACATAGTGGCGTGGCTTCGTGGGGAAGGGGTGTGGCTACAAAATAATACCAATTCATAAAACGGTGCACAGTAGTCTCCATTCTTCAAATTACGCCGCACAGTAGCACCACTACACCAGGTAGAGACCCTTTTACACCTTACGGCGGACAGAATCCTCTTTTTACACATTACGGCAGACAGCGTCCCCTTTTTACACATTACGGCAGACAGCGTCCCCCTTTTTACACATTACGGCAGACAGCGTCCCCCTTTTTACACATTACGGCAGACAGCATGCACTTTTTACACATAACGGCAGACAGCGTCCCCTTTTTACACATAATGGCAGACAGCGTGCCCTTGTTACACATTACGGCAGACAGCGTCCCCCTTTTTACACATTACGGCAGGCAGATTCCCCCTTTTTACACATAGCGGCAGGCAGATTCCCCATTTTTACACATAGCGGCAGGCAGTCCCCCCTTTTTACACATTGCGGCAGGCAGATTCCCCCTTTTTACACATTGCGGCAGGCAGTCCCCCGTTTTTACACATTGCGGCAGACAGATTCCCCATTTTTACACATTGCGGCACGCAGATTCCCCCTTTTTACACATTGCGGCAGGCAGTCCCCCGTTTTCACACATTGCGGCAGGCAGATTCCCCATTTTTACACATTGCGGCAGGCAGTCCCCCGTTTTTACACATTGCGGCAGGCAGTCCCCCATTTTTACACATTGCGGCAGGCAGATTCCCCATTTTTACACATAGCGGCAGGCAGATTCCCCCTTTTTACACATAGCGGCAGGCAGTACCCCATTTTTACACATTGCGGCAGGCAGATTCCCCCTTTTTACACATAGCGGCAGGCAGTCCCCCATTTTTACACATAGCGGCAGGCAGTCCCAACAAAGAAAGAAAGAAAGAGACAGAAAGAAAGAAGAATTATACTTACCCTCTCCGCTGGCTCAGGCTCCTTGGTGCAGCGTCAGACAATTCCCAGGCTGGAGAGAAGGAGGAGGAGGGAGGTGGAGGATGGAGCCACAGCGCGCTGTGTTATTGGTGGAGGTGCTGCTGCTGCTGCCCCTCTGCTTCACTATAGGCTGTTCTCGGAAGACAGCCTATAGTGAAGCAGAGGGGCAGCAGCAGCTGCGCCTCCACCAGTAGTAAAGCACTGCTGCGGCTCCCTCCTTCACCTCCCTCCTCCTCCTTCCCCCGTACCTGTCAGGAATCTGCATTCTCCATCGCATCACTACTGTGGAACTACAGGTTCCAGCAGTTAAGTTCAGTTCCAGTTCCAGTTTTCAGTCTACTGCAGCCTGGAGTACAGAGTGCTTCAGCTAACTCACAGCTGATCTGAACACCCAATCCAGCGGGGTGTGTTCTCACAGATGCAACATCCAATCATCACAGACCAATTGGTATAAACTCCAGTTCCTGGCTCAGTCTCATCGCCTTGGACAACACGTCACATTCTGTGAATAGGCGTCTCCTGTTTGCAGTCATCTGTCTGCAGAGATACCCCTGTGTATTGGACCTGTGGAACTACAGGTCCCAGCAGTTCCAGTTCCGTTCCAGTTTCCAGTTCCAGGTTCCAGTCTTCAATCCTTTGTTTCCAGCAGTCTTCTATTTCTGGCATCTCTAAGTCATCTCCCTGTTCCAGTGTTCCTGTGGAACTACAAACTCCAGCCACAGCCAGCCACAATCCACCAGCAGTAAGAGACTCTCCTCAGGTGTTTTATCATTATCTACCTGTGCACTCATTATCAGTTACCATCTGTGCATCTCAGCAGTTAACATCTATTTGCTTAGAGACTGTCTCCTGCTTAAGCCCGTTAGGCTATCTGGACTTGTGCTTCATAGAGACTGTACAGTTATCAGAGTTCTGTTTTTTCAAAGTTATTTCATCCTGAGTTATACTGAGACTGTGTGCTGTTTACAATTACCGGAGTTCTGTTTGTTTCAATCATAGTTACCAGTGACTTTTGAATATTTATTTCCTGTTATTTCTGGTTTTGCATTCCACTGCAATTGCATTCCACTGCACCTGTTATTCAATTGCTTTGTGATCCCTGTGACATAATAAATATCAGCGCCTATGCACAGGACTATTCTTCGGTCTCCTCGTGTATTACGTCACACCAACACTGACCCACTAGCGCCCCCGCTGGGGACAGACAAGTTACAGAATCCTGACAGTTTGTCCAAGGCCCATGGCCTCGGATGGTGGTCAGAGTGTGGGGTCTGGGTCACTCCAAAGTTTGGTGTCTACAGCCCAAGGAGGGGCGTCTGTGTCTACAGCCCAAGGAGGGGTATCCAATGTTCAAGCTCTAGTAAGGGCATATGAGTCTTCTCAAAAAGGAGTTTCTGATCTGTCAACCCCAGGAGGGGTGCTGTAGAAAACAACCCTGAGAGAGGTGTCTGATTCGTCAACCCCAGGAGGGGTCACCGAAATTTCAGCCCCAAGGGAAGTATCCAGAGCCAAGTTCCCAGATGGAAATTTTTGTGCTACAGATGCAGTTATGAACTCCTGTTTGCCATCTTCAGAGAGCACCACCCTGTTGGCATCCAGCATGGACCAGATCCAGGATGGTCTAACTGAACACTCGGATACCACTCATTCCGGTTCTAACCGGATTCTGACTCCATCAGTTCCAGCTGATTCAACTGTTTCCGAACCCAATCCGGTCCCATCCGTCTGTCCGGATCAGCCTCCTTCAGTTCCAGCCGATTCCAGTAAGCCTCCTTCGGTTCCAGCCGATTCCAGTAAACCTCCTTCGGTTCCAGCCGATTCCAACATCCTCGGATCAAATCCGGTCCTATCCGTCAGTCCGAGGACTCCTTCGGTTCCAGCCGATTCCAGTAAGCCTCCTTCGGTTCCAGACGATTTCAGTAAGCCTCCTTCGGTTCCAGCCGATTCCAGCATCCTCTGATCAAATCCGGTCCTATCCGTCAGTCCGAGGACTCCTTCGGTTCCAGCCGATTCCAGTAAGCCTCCTTCGGTTCCAGCCGATTCCATTAAGCCTCCTTCAGTTCCAGCCGATTCCAGCATCCTCAGATCAAATCCAGTCCTATCCGTCAGTCCGAGGACTCCGCCAGTTCAAGCTTTTCTGGACCCAATCCGGTTCCATCCGTCTGTCCAAAGTTGCCGTCGGTTCCTACCGATTCCAGATCCTCCGAACCCGGTGTGGTTCTCTCCAGTGTGTCAAGTAAGAAACTCCTGTCAGTTTTGGAGATGACGTCCTCTCTCCATCCTAGAGTATTTCAAGTTGATTCTACTCCTGCTTATGAATGCTTATTCCAGTCCTCTACTCTCAAGTGTCCTACATTGTCTTCTGAGACTTCAATTGACATTCAGCCTTCCAAGTTTCAGTGTGGGTGTTCGGTGCCCACCCATAAAAGGGGGGGTACTGTCCGGAATCTGCATTCTCCATCGCATCACTACTGTGGAACTACAGGTTCCAGCAGTTCAGTTCAGTTCCAGTTCCAGTTTTCAGTCTACTGCAGCCTGGAGTACCCAGTGCTTCAGCTAACTCACAGCTGATCTGAACACCCAATCCAGCGGGGTGTGTTCTCACAGATGCAACATCCAATCATCACAGACCAAGGGGTATAAACTCCAGTTCCTGGCTCAGTCTCATCGCCTTGGACAACACGTCACATTCTGTGAACAGGCGTCTCCTGTTTGCAGTCATCTGTCTGCAGAGATACCCCTGTGTATTGGACCTGTGGAACTACAGGTCCCAGCAGTTCCAGTTCCGTTCCAGTTTCCAGTTCCAGTCTTCAATCCTTTGTTTCCAGCAGTCTTCTATTTCTGGCATCTCCAAGTCATCTCCCTGTTCCAGTGTTCCTGTGGAACTACAAACTCCAGCCACAGCCAGCCACAATCCACCAGCAGTAAGAGACCCTCCTCAGGTGTTTTATCATTATCTACCTGTGCACTCATTATCAGTTACCATCTGTGCATCTCAGCAGTTAACATCTATTTGCTTAGAGACTGTCTCCTGCTTAAGCCCGTTAGGCTATCTGGACTTGTGCTTCATAGAGACTGTACAGTTATCAGAGTTCTGTATTTCCAAAGTTATTTCATCCTGAGTTATACTGAGACTGTGTGCTGTTTACAATTACCGGAGTTCTGTTTGTTTCAATCATAGTTACCAGTGACTTTTGAATATTTATTTCCTGTTATTTCTGGTTTTGCATTCCACTGCAATTGCATTCCACTGCACCTGTTATTCAATTGCTTTGTCATCCTTGTGACATAATAAATATCAGCGCCTATGCACAGGACTATTCTTCGGTCTCCTCGTGTATTACGTTACATCAACACTGACCCACTAGCGCCCCCGCCGGAGACAGACAAAATCAGAATCCTGACAGTACCACTGCTCCTCTCCTCTCTCCGGGCAGCTGTGCGCTGTGGGCAGCGGTTGCCCGCAGCGCACAGCGGCATGTAATGAGTCAGTTTGACTCATTACATGCTTTGGGCCCCTGGACAGAGGCGGGCCCCAGTGCAAAGCACTGGTTTCACTGGCGGTAGTTCCGCCTCTGCTTAGCCCTAAGTTCTGTTCTTCTGTTACTCATCCTAGAACCTCGAGTTATATGAGGAAGAATTACATCTGGCCTCCCCAGTTCCTCCCTGCATCCACAGCCACTCCTCCAGTGAATGCCCAGCAATGTTCATGTAAATAAAATGATGTACCATATTTATAAAATAGTAAATAGGTATTTTATTAGAAATAGAGATGAGCGGGTTCAGTTCTCCTTGCTCGGTTAACCCGAACGCGGCCGAACGTCATCATCCCGCTGTCGGATTCTCGCGAGATTCGTATTCTATATAAAGAGCCGTGCGTCGCCACCATTTTCACTCGTGCATTGGAGATTGAAAGGAGAGGACGTGGCTGCGTTCTCTCCCTGAAAAGCTCTGTATCTGTGCTCAGTGTGCTGCAAATATCTGTGCTCAGTGTGCTGCATTGTGGGAACCACCAGTATATAATTCTAGTAGTACAGTAATCCATTGCTGTATCTTGCAGCTCTGTGTCAAGTATACTATCTCTGTGCTGCATTATTGGGAGCAGTATATAGTAGGACAGCACAGCATTTTGGTGACCAGCAGTATACATATAGTACAGTACAGTAGGCCATTGCTGTATCTTGCAGCTCTGTGTCAAGTATACTTTCTCTGTGCTGCATTATTGGGAGCAGTATATAGTAGGACAGCACAGCATTTTGGTGACCAGCAGTATACATATAGTACAGTACAGTAGGCCATTGCTGTATCTTGCAGCTCTGTGTCAAGTATACTATCTCTGTGCTGCATTATAGTGAGCAGTATATAGTAGGAGAGTGCAGCAATTTGGTGACCAGCAGTATACATATAGTATAGTACAGTAGGCCATTGCTGTATCTTGCAGCTCTGTGTCAAGTATACTATCTCTGTGCTGCATTATTGTGAGCAGTATATAGTAGGACGGTGCAGCATTTTGGTGACCAGCAGTATAAATATAGTACAGTACAGTAGGCCATTGCTGAATCTTGCAGCTCTGTGTCAAGTTTACTGTCTCTGTGCTGCATTATTGTGAGCAGTCTATAGTAGGACAGTGCAGCATTTTGGTGACCAGCAGTATACATATAGGCCCTCATTCCTAGTTGTTCGCTCGTTCTTTTTCATCGCATCGCAGTGAAAATCCGCTTAGTACGCATGCGCAAAGTTCGCACTGCGACTGCGCCAAGTAACTTTACTATGAAGAAAGTATTTTTACTCACGGCTTTTTCTTCGCTCCGGCGATCGTAATGTGATTGACAGGAAATGGGTGTTACTGGGCGGAAACACGGCGTTTCAGGGGCGTGTGGCTGAAAACGCTACCGTTTCCGGAAAAAACGCAGGAGTGGCTGGAGAAACGGTGGGAGTGCCTGGGCGAACGCTGGGTGTGTTTGTGACGTCAACCAGGAACGACAAGCACTGAACTGATCGCACAGGCAGAGTAAGTCTGGAGCTACTCTGAAACTGCTAAGTAGTTAGTAATCGCAATATTGCGAATACATCGGTCGCAATTTTAAGAAGCTAAGATTCACTCCCAGTAGGCGGCGGCTTAGCGTGTGTAACTCTGCTAAATTCGCCTTGCGACCGATCAACTCGGAATGAGGGCCATAGTACAGTACAGTAGGCCATTGCTATTGATATATTACTGACATATTTTTACACACATTAAAAAATGGAGAACAAAAATGTGGAGGGTAAAATAGGGAAAGATCAAGATCCACTTCCACCTCGTGCTGAAGCTGTTGCCACTAGTCATGGCCGAGACAATGAAATGCCAGCAACGTTGTCTGCCAAGGCCAATGCCAATGTCATAGTAGAGAGCATGTAAAATCCAAAAAACAAAAGTTCAGTAAAATGACCCAAAAATCTAAATTAAAAGCGTCTGAGAAGAGTAAAGTTGCCAATATGCCATTTACGACATGGAGTGGCAAGGAACGGCTGAGGCCCTGGCCTATGTTCATGGCTAGTGGTTCAGCTTCACATGAGGATGGAAGCACTCATCCTCCCACTAGAAAAATGAAAAGACTTAAGTTGGCAAAAGCACAGCAAAGAACTGTGCGTTCTTCTAAATCACAAATCCCCAAGGAGAGTCCAATTGTGTCGGTTGCTATGCCTGACCTTTCCAACACTGGACAGGAAGAGGTGGCACCTTCCACCATTTGCACGCCCCCTGCAAGTGCTGGAAGGAGCACCCACAGTCCAGTTCCTGATAGTCAAATTGAAGATGTCACTGTTGGAGTACACCAGGATGAAGATATGGGTGTTGCTGGCGCTGAGGAGGAAATTGACAACGAGTTTTATGGTAAGAACTTACATTTGTTAAAACTCTTTCTGCGAGGTACACTGGGCTCCACAAGAATAGACATTGGGGTGTAGAGTAGGATCTTGATCTAAGCACCAACAGGCTCAAAAGATTTGACCTTCTTCCCAAGATGCATAGCGCCGCCTCCTACATCACCCCGCCTCCGTGCACAGGAGCTCAGTTTTGTTAACCAGCCCAATGCAGTAGCAAGTAAAAGAGACGACAACTGCCAGTTGCCACAAACACCACACTCTCCCGACAGGAGAAGTGTCAGTGGCTAATGCCATACCAACCCAAAGAAGCTAAGTGCGTCAGGGTGGGCGCCTTTTGGAGCCCAGTGTACCTCACAGAAAGAGTTTTAACAAAGTTAAGTTCTTACCATAAAACTCGTTTTCTGCTGCGGGGTACACAGGGCTCCAAAAGGATAGACATTGTGGATGTCCTAAAGCAGTTCCTTACAGGAGGGGACGCACTGAAGCGGGCACAAGAACCCGGCATCCAAAGGAAGCATCCTGGGAAGCGGCGGTATCGAAGGCATAGAACCTAATGAACATGTTCACTGAGGACCACGTAGCCGCCTTGCACAATTGTTCAAGGGTCGCACCACGTTGGGCCGCCCAAGAAGGTCCAACAGACCGAGTAGAATGTGCCTTAATGTGATCAGGAGTAGAGAGACCAGCCTTCACATAAGCATGTGCAATCACCATTCTAATCCATCTGGCCAGAGTTTGCTTGTGATCAGGCCAGCCCCGATTGTGAAACCCTAACACAACAAAAAGAGAATCAGATTTACTAATAGGAGCAGTTCTCTTCACATAGATACGGAGAGCCCGTACCACATCCAAAGACCGCTCTTTGGGAGACAGATCAGGAGAAACAAGTGCCGGGACTACAATCTCCTGATTAAGGTGGAACGAAGAAACCACCTTAGGTAGATAGTCGGGACGAGTCCTAAGAACCGCCCGCTCACGGTGAAATATCAGATATGGGGAACTACAGGACAAGGCACCCAAATCCGACACGCTTCTAGCTGAAGCAATAGCCAGCAGAAACACCACCTTAAGGGAAAGCCACTTAAGGTCAGCTGAACCAAGAGGTTCAAACAGAGACTCTTGTAACACCTCCAAAACCACCGACAAGTCCCAAGGAGCCACAGGCGGGACATAGGGAGGTTGGATACACAACATGCCCTGAGTAAAGGTACGCACATCAGGTAAGGTCGCAATATTTCTCTGAAACCACACCGACAAGGCAGATATTTGAACCTTGAGGGAGGCCAGACGCAGGCCTAAGTCCAGGCCCTTCTGAAGAAAAGCCAACAACTTGGCTATACTAACCTTGGAAGCATCATAATCGTTAGATGCGCACCAAAGTAAGAATGCCAGACCCTATAGTATATCCGAGCCGAAGCTGGTTTCCAGGCCCGCAACATAGTTTTAATGACCGCCTCAGAAAACCCTTAAGCCCTTAAGACGGAAGCTTCAAGAGCCACGCCGTCAAAGACAGCCAGGCTAGGTCCTGGTAGACACAGGGGCCCTGAACGAGGAGGTCTGAGCGTTGTGGAAGTAGAATTGGACGCTCTGACGATAGGCCTTGCAGGTCTGAGAACCAGTGCCGTCTGGGCCATGCTGGAGCTATGAGAAGCAGATTCCTCTTTCTTGCTTGAACTTCCGAATTACCCTGGGTAAGAGTGACACTGGAGGGAACACGTACGGCAGCTGAAACCTCCACGGTACAGCCAGCGCATCCACGAATGCTGCCTGAGGATCCCTTGTCCTTGCTCCAAAGACCGGAACCTTGTGATTGTGTCGAGATGCCATCAGATCTACGTTTGGAAGGCCCCACCTTTCCACTAGGAGCTGAAACACTTCTGGATAGAGGGCACACTCGCCGGCATGCCCGTCCTGACGACTGAGAAAGTCCGCTTCCCAATTTCAGGACTCCCGGAATGAATATTGCCGATATGGCCGGTAGATGGCGTTCTGCCCACTGTAGAATCCGTGAGACTTCCTTCATTGCTAGGCGGCTTCGAGTGCCGCCTTGATGATTTATGTAAGCCACTGTGGTGGCGTTGTCCAACTGTACTTGAACAGGACGGTTCTGAATTAAATGATGGGCTAGGTTCAAGGCATTGAAGACCGCACGCAATCCAGAGTATTGATCGAGAGGAGGGACTCCTCCTTGGACCACCACCCCTGAAGGGAGTGTTGCTCCAACACCGCATCCCAACCTCTTAGACTGGCATCTGTCGTCAAAAGGACCCAGTCGGATATCCAGAACGGACGGCCCCTGCACAGTTGTTGGTCCCGGAGCCACCAGAGTAGCGACAGATGGACTTCCGGAGTCAATGAGATCATTTGAGACCTGATCCGGTGAGGCAGGCCATCCCATTTGGCTAGAATCAGCCTCTGGAGAGGGCGAGAGTGAAATTGAGCGTACTCCATCATGTCGAATGCTGACACCATGAGGAGCAGCACCTGCATCGCCGAATGTATCGACACTTGCGGACGAGATAGGAAGCAATGAATCCTGTCCTGAAGTTTCAGGACTTTCTCCTGAGACAGGAACAACCGCTGGTTGTGAGTGTCCAATAGTGCTCCCAGATGCACCATGCTCTGAGCAGGGATCAGGGATGACTTCTTCCAGTTGATGAGCCACCCGTGGGCTTGCAGAAACCGGACCGTCACATCTAGATGACACAGGATAAGTTCTGGGGAATTTGCCAGGATTAACAAGTCGTCCAAATACGGCAGTATCCTGACCCCTTGACTGCGGAGTACCACCGTCATCACCGCCATGACTTTTGTAAAGACTCGCGGAGCCGTTGTTAAACCAAAAGGTAACGCCCGAAACTGGTAATGGCAGTTGCCAATCGCAAATCTCAGGTATTGCTGATGAGACACTGCTATAGGAATATAAAGGTAAGCATCCTGTATATCCAGGAAGACCATGAAGTCCCCAGGTTCCAAGGCCAGAACTAAAGAGCGAAGGGTTTCTATCCGGACTTGGAAACCTTCACAAACCTGTTCAATGCCTTGAGGTTGAGAATGGGCCAGGAGGACCCATTCGGTTTCGGGACTAGAAACAGTGGAGAATAGTACCCCCGGCCCCTCTGCGCAAGAGGCACCTGTACTATGACTCCTGTATCCAGGAGGGTCTGTACCACCGAATGTAGAGTGTTTGCCTTTGTCTTGTCCAATGGGACATATGTCGGGCAAAATCTATGAGGGGGGCGGTTTTTGAAGGCTATGGCGTAACCTCGAGTGACGACTTCCCGTACCCCAGGCATCTGAAGTGGTCTTCAACCATTCCTGGGTATACCATAGAAGCCAGCCCCCGACCCTGGGATCCCCCATAGGAAGGCCCGCCTCATCATGCGGCATGCTTATCTGTCTCGGAAGCTGGCTGATGGGCCGCCCAGGCTCTTTTGGGCTTAGGCTTACCAGGTTTGGAAGTGCGGGCCTGCTTGTTGTACGCTTGACCTTTTGTTTTACCTGGAGGATGAAAGGGGCGAAAGGAAGTACCTTTAGCCTTCGACACAGAAGGAGCAGTACTTGGCAGACAGGCAGTTTTGGCAGTAGCCAAGTCAGCCACATTCTTATTTAAATCCTCCCCAAACAGAATATCTCCTTTAAAAGGGAGTACCTCCAGGATTTTTCTAGAGTCCAGATCCACAGACCAGGATCTCAGCCACAATATCTGGCGAGCCAGGACTGATGTAGAAGAGGCCTTGGCTGCCAGGACACCGGCATCAGAAGCCGCCTCTTTAATATAACGAGAAGCTGTGACAATATAAGACAAGCATTGTCTAGCATGGTCAGAGGAGATTTCAGCATCTAACTCCAAGGCCCATGCTTCAATGGCCTCTGCAGCCCAAGTAGCTGCAATAGTGGGCCTTTGTGCAGCACCCGTGAGGGTGTAAATCACTTTCAGACAACCCTCCACACGTTTATCCGTAGGCTCTTTTAGAGACGTGACGGTGGTGACTGGTAGAGCTGAGGAAACCACCATCCTAGCCACATGTGAGTCCACTGGAGGAGGCGTTTCCCAATTCTTAGACAGCTCCGGCGCAAGGGTATAGCGAGCCAGCATCTTCTTTTGAGGCACAAACTTCGTACCCGGGTTTTCCCAGGGTTCCTGACGTATATCAATTAGGTGGTCAGAGTGAGGTAAAACTTGTTTAATCACCTTCTGACGCTTGAACCTATCTGGTTTCTTAGGAGGAACGGATGGCTCGGGATCATCCATAATCTGTAAAATTAACTGAATGGCCTCCAAAAGATCAGGAACATCCACATGTGAACCACCCTCCCCATCAGCCGTATCTGAGTCAGAACCTGTGGGGTCAGTGTAAGTGTCGTCTTCATCCGACGAGGTGTCAGTGACAGCAGTGGATTGTGAGGAGACAAGCGCTCACTTAGAGGACCCCTTGGACGTAGGTGAGCGGCGGTCAGACTTTTTAGTAGTCAGGGACTGGTTCAACTTCTTTATTTGAGCAGATAAATCGTCCGCCCATGGCGGGTTAGCTGCAGGGACCACAAATGGTTGCACCGGCATTGGGGGCCCCTTAGGGGGTGTTAGTTTATGAACTAGCATATGCAGAAGCGTGGAAAAAGTGGCCCACGGCGGGTCATTATTTGCCCCGTTGCCACCATCCCACTGGGGGGCAAGGAGCCACCAGAACCAGAGCCCAAAGCTGCTATATTCTCCTCATAGGTATCTGCGGCTTCAGCAACACCGGCAGTGTGTTCATCCCCAGAACCGTTACCCTCAGAAGCAGACATGATATAACTCGCAGTATCAGGTAACACAGTACAATTTGTCAGCAGCACAATACCTCTAGCCCAAACCCCTGCGCAGTGTAGTCAGCACCAGCAGAGATAAAGGAGAGATATGGCGACTAAATCACAGAGAAAAATATGTAATACAGTATATCTTTGTGAAAATCCTATATTAGATAAAACCTGACGCACCAAGCCCCCTCAGGTTATAGAATATAGGGATAGCAGGTTGAGTGAAAGACACAAAATGGACACCACTCAGCTATCAAATGCACACACAGATAGTCACAGCTTGCACAATGCAGAGGTTATTACAAACAATAATACTGCACTGGACTAGCTTACACAGCTATATAACAATAGCGATAACAGTACACAGTAAGAACTGGATGTATATCACAGGGTAATTGTACTAGGAAACCCTGACTAAGTGCACTCTTTCTTAACTAACACTGACTAAAAAAGGCAGGTAGAATACTTAAGTGTCTTGTAAAGTCACAGCACTGACAACCAGGCGGCTTTACATAGGAGGATTTGCCCAAGCATTCCCAGGAACAGTGAGCTGAGGGATAATGGTGCCGCAGACACTGCCAGGGAGTGAGGGAGAGACAGATATGCAGCTCCAGGGCGGGAATATTTGCAGAAAATGGCGCCCTGGGGCTGGGGGAGGGGCTTCAAGTCCAAGCTCTATCCCCCTGCTGGCAAAACCACCAGGTACTGCAGGCTCTAATAAAACGGTTTATAGAGAAAACCTGACCTGTCCCATGCCCTGGTTATCTAGTGTGATCGCCTGTACTGCCACAGTGTCCACCGCCAGCGCGCGCGGCCCGCCTCCCACTGACTGCACCGGATCGCGATAAAGACCGGGTCCCGCAAGCGGGACCCACTTACCACATCCCAAAGCGCGGCCACGCGATCCCGGAGAGCCTCAGCCGTGTGTTACTGACTTGGAAGAAAACCGGAGCCTCCTGCTGTACGTACCCGGCAACCAGGGCACAGGAGTGTACAGCGCCGCTGGGGGAGAGATGGAGCTGCAGCAGGCAATGTCTACTGACATCCAGCACAATCTGTGCCTCTGCTGCAGCCCTTGTAGTTTTCTTTTTTCCTCAGAAAAAGCTTTTTCTAGAGCTGCTGTGAGCAGCTCTTCCTGTTACGTGCTTGCACTGCAAGCACCAACTACAAACTGAGCTCCTGTGCATGGAGGCGGGGTGATATAGGAGGCGGCGCTATGCATCTTGGGAAGAAGGTCAAAGCTTTTGAGCCTGTTGGTGCTTCAGATAAAGATCCTACACTACACCCCATGTCTATCCTTGTGGAGCCCAGTGTACCTGCAGCAGAAAATGAGGATTCTGATGGTGAGGTGATTTGTTTAAGTCAGGCACCCAGGGAGACACCTGTTGTCCGTGGGATGAATATGGCCATTGACATGCCTGGTCAAATTACAAAAAAAATCACCTCTTTGGTGTGGAATTATTTTAACAGAAATGCGGACAACAGGTGTCAAGCCGTGTTGCCTTTGTCAAGCTGTAATAAGCAGGGGTAAGGACGTTAACCACCTAGGAACATCCTCCCTTATACATCACCTGGAGTGCATTCATCAGAAGTCATTGACAAGTTCAAAAACTTTGAGTGACAGCGGAAGCAGTCCACTGACAACTAAATCCCTTCCTCCGGTACCCAAGCTCCTGCAAACCACAGCAACAACTCCCTCAGTGTCAATTTCCTTAACCAGGATTCACGGGTGGTCAATCTGTTGAAATCAGAGCACTACATTTTGGCCACCGTGCTCGATCCTAGGTTTAAAGCCTACATTGTATCTCTCTTTCCGGCAGAAACCCCGAATCCAAAACACACCCGAATCCGACAAAAAAAATTCAGAAAGGTTTGGCCAAAACGCGTCCGAATCCAAAACACGGCCCCGGAACCAAATCCAAAACCAAAACACAAAACCCGAAAAATTTCCGGTGCACATCTCTAATTAGAAATACATCAAATTTTGAAAAAATTACTTTCATATTGTGTTGGTAGTTTAGATATTTGAAATCTACATTTCTCTATAGTTCTTTTAAATATAGGGACTTATCCCCTTTTACAGTAAAGCTTTTTAATATGAGGCTCTCCCTCCCTTCTTGCATTTGCAGCTCTTATCCCTCTAATGAGTGCTGCAGAGTTGAGAACTCACAATACCTGTGATACCTCTCTCTCCAGGGTCTTCTCAGTCTCCTCGGCATTGAGTGGGCAAAGTGGTAACTGCCAGGCCCCCTTTTTCTCCTGCTTTACCCTCCCAGATACCCAGACCTGCACTAACTAAAATGGACATTTCATCCCACAGTCACATACCATATAATTCTTGATGCAGCTCAGCATGACAACCCACAAGATACAAACAGGACAACATTCTCAGTATCCTTAGAAAACAGATTGTTAAGCACTATGGAAATGAATATACCATATGGCACATTTTTATCCGTCCCCCTGTAGAGACATAAAAGGCAAATTGTCTGATAGGAAGACACTACTAATCTTGTGGTTCATAATGTACCTCAGCTGTCAAATGAGATATTGTTACTCAATTAATTTGGGCAGTGGGTTGTGGGTTTGAGTGCCACCATGGTCCTTTGTGGAGTTTGTATGTCCTCCCCATACTTGAGTGTGTTTCCTCCCGGTGCTCCGATTTCCTCACACACCCCAAAAAAAATATTGGTTAGTTAATTGGCTCCCACCCAAAATGAATTCTAGTGTGCGTTAGAGATGAGCGGGTTCGGTTCCTCGGAATCCGAACCCGCCCGAACTTCATGTTTTTTTTCACGGGTCCGAGCGACTCGGATCTTCCCGCCTTGCTCGGTTAACCCGAGCGCACCCGAACGTCATCATGACGCTGTCGGATTCTCGCGAGACTCGGATTCTATATAAGGAGCCGCGCGTCGCCGCCATTTTCACACGTGCATTGAGATTGATAGGGAGAGGACGTGGCTGGCGTCCTCTCCATTTAGATTAGAAGAGAGAGAGTGAGATTGATTTGAGACAGAGACACTTGATTTACTGGAGCTTAGGAGTACTGTAGAGAGTGCAGAGATTAGTAGTGACTGACCACAGTGACCACCAGACAGTGCAGTTTTATTTAATATAATCCGTTCTCTGCCTGAAAAAAACGATACACAGTGACTCAGTCACATACCATATCTGTGTGCACTGCTCAGCCCAGTGTGCTGCATCATCTATGTATATATCTGACTGTGCTCACACAGCTTATAATTGTGGGGGAGACTGGGGAGCAGTGCCAGTTATAGGTTATAGCAGGAGCCAGGAGTACATATTATTAAAATTAAACAGTGCACACTTTTGCTGCAGGAGTGCCACTGCCAGTGTGACTGACCAGTGACCTGACCACACTGACCACAAGTATAGTTAGTAGTATACTATATTGTGATTGCCTGAAAAAGTTAAACACTCGTCGTGTGACTTGTGTGGTGTTTTTTTTTTATTCTATAAAAAACTCATTCTGCTGACAGACAGTGTCCAGCAGGTCCGTCATTATATAATATATACCTGTCCGGCTGCAGTAGTGATATATATATATTTTTTATAGCATTATTTATCATCCAGTCGCAGCAGACACAGTACGGTAGTTCACGGCTGTAGCTACCTCTGTGTCGGCACTCGGCAGTCCATCCATAATTGTATACCACCTACCCGTGGTTTTTTTTTCTTTCTTCTTTATACATACATACTACATCTCTTTATCAACCAGTCTATATTAGCAGCAGACACAGTACAGTACGGTAGTCCACGGCTGTAGCTACCTCTGTGTCGGCACTCGGCAGTCCGTCCATAATTGTATACCACCTACCCGTGGTTTTTTTTTCTTTCTTCTTTATACATACATACTACATCTCTTTATCAACCAGTCTATATTAGCAGCAGACACAGTACAGTAGTCCACGGCTGTAGCTACCTCTGTGTCGGCACTCGGCAGTCCATCCATAATTGTATACCACCTACCCGTGGTTTTTTTTTCTTTCTTCTTTATACATACATACTACATCTCTTTATCAACCAGTCTATATTAGCAGCAGACACAGTACAGTACGGTAGTCCACGGCTGTAGCTACCTCTGTGTCGGCACTCGGCAGTCCGTCCATAATTGTATACCACCTACCCGTGGTTTTTTTTTCTTTCTTCTTTATACATACATACTACATCTCTTTATCAACCAGTCTATATTAGCAGCAGACACAGTACAGTAGTCCACGGCTGTAGCTACCTCTGTGTCGGCACTCGGCAGTCCATCCATAATTGTATACCACCTACCCGTGGTTTTTTTTTTTCTTTCTTCTTTATACATACTACATCTCATTATCAACCAGTCTATATTAGCAGCAGACACAGTACGGTAGTCCACAGCTGTAGCTACCTCTGTGTCGGCACTCGGCAGTCCGTCCATAATTGTATACCACCTACCCGTGGTTTTTTTTTCTTTCTTCTTTATACATACTACATCTCATTATCAACCAGTCTATATTAGCAGCAGACACAGTACGGTAGTCCACGGCTGTAGCTACCGCTGTGTCGGCACTCGGCAGTCCATCCATAATTGTATACCACCTACCCGTGGTTTTTTTTTCTTTCTTCTTTATACATACTACATCTCATTATCATCCAGTCTATATTAGCAGCAGACACAGTACAGTACGGTAGTCCACGGCTGTAGCTACCTCTGTGTCGGCACTCGGCAGTCCGTCCATAATTGTATACCACCTACCCGTGGTTTTTTTTTTTCTTTCTTCTTTATACATACTACATCTCATTATCAACCAGTCTATATTAGCAGCAGACACAGTACGGTAGTCCACGGCTGTAGCTACCTCTGTGTCGGCACTCGGCAGTCCATCCATAATTGTATACCACCTACCCGTGGTTTTTTTTCTTTCTTCTTTATACATACATACTACATCTCTTTATCAACCAGTCTATATTAGCAGCAGACACAGTACAGTAGTCCACGGCTGTAGCTACCTCTGTGTCGGCACTCGGCAGTGTATCCATAATTGTATACCACCTACCCGTGTTTTTTTTTTCTTTCTTCTTTATACATACATACTACATCTCATTATCATCCAGTCTATATTAGCAGCAGACACAGTACAGTACAATAGTCCACGGCTGTAGCTACCTCTGTGTCGGCACTCGGCAGTCCATCCATAATTGTATACTAGTATCCATCCATCTCCATTGTTTACCTGAGGTGCCTTTTAGTTGTGCCTATTAAAATATGGAGAACAAAAATGTTGAGGTTCCTAAATTAGGGAAAGATCAAGATCCACTTCCACCTCGTGCTGAAGCTGCTGCCACTAGTCATGGCCGAGACGATGAAATGCCAGCAACGTCGTCTGCCAAGGCCGATGCCCAATGTCATAGTACAGAGCATGTCAAATCCAAAACACCAAATATCAGTAAAAAAAGGACTCCAAAACCTAAAATAAAATTGTCGGAGGAGAAGCGTAAACTTGCCAATATGCCATTTACCACACGGAGTGGCAAGGAACGGCTGAGGCCCTGGCCTATGTTCATGGCTAGTGGTTCAGCTTCACATGAGGATGGAAGCACTCAGCCTCTCGCTAGAAAACTGAAAAGACTCAAGCTGGCAAAAGCACTGCAAAGAACTGTGCGTTCTTCGAAATCCCAAATCCACAAGGAGAGTCCAATTGTGTCGGTTGCGATGCCTGACCTTCCCAACACTGGACGTGAAGAGCATGCGCCTTCCACCATTTGCACGCCCCCTGCAAGTGCTGGAAGGAGCACCCGCAGTCCAGTTCCTGATAGTCAGATTGAAGATGTCAGTGTTGAAGTACACCAGGATGAGGAGGATATGGGTGTTGCTGGCGCTGGGGAGGAAATTGACCAGGAGGCTTCTGATGGTGAGGTGGTTTGTTTAAGTCAGGCACCCGGGGAGACACCTGTTGTCCGTGGGAGGAATATGGCCGTTGACATGCCTGGTGAAAATACCAAAAAAATCAGCTCTTCGGTGTGGAAGTATTTCACCAGAAATGCGGACAACATTTGTCAAGCCGTGTGTTCCCTTTGTCAAGCTGTAATAAGTAGGGGTAAGGACGTTAACCACCTCGGAACATCCTCCCTTATACGTCACCTGCAGCGCATTCATAATAAGTCAGTGACAAGTTCAAAAACTTTGGGCGACAGCGGAAGCAGTCCACTGACCAGTAAATCCCTTCCTCTTGTAACCAAGCTCACGCAAACCACCCCACCAACTCCCTCAGTGTCAATTTCCTCCTTCCCCAGGAATGCCAATAGTCCTGCAGGCCATGTCACTGGCAATTCTGACGAGTCCTCTCCTGCCTGGGATTCCTCCGATGCATCCTTGCGTGTAACGCCTACTGCTGCTGGCGCTGCTGTTGTTGCTGCTGGGAGTCGATGGTCATCCCAGAGGGGAAGTCGTAAGCCCACTTGTACTACTTCCAGTAAGCAATTGACTGTCCAACAGTCCTTTGCGAGGAAGATGAAATATCACAGCAGTCATCCTGCTGCAAAGCGGATAACTGAGGCCTTGACAACTATGTTGGTGTTAGACGTGTGTCCGGTATCCGCCGTTAGTTCACAGGGAACTAGACAATTTATTGAGGCAGTGTGCCCCCGTTACCAAATACCATCTAGGTTCCACTTCTGTAGGCAGGCGATACCGAGAATGTACACGGACGTCAGAAAAAGACTCACCAGTGTCCTAAAAAATGCAGTTGTACCCAATGTCCACTTAACCACGGACATGTGGACAAGTGGAGCAGGGCAGGGTCAGGACTATATGACTGTGACAGCCCACTGGGTAGATGTATGGACTCCCGCCGCAAGAACAGCAGCGGCGGCACCAGTAGCAGCATCTCGCAAACGCCAACTCTTTCCTAGGCAGGCTACGCTTTGTATCACCGCTTTCCAGAATACGCACACAGCTAAAAATCTCTTACGGCAACTGAGGAAGATCATCGCAGAATGGCTTACCCCAATTGGACTCTCCTGTGGATTTGTGGCATCGGACAACGCCAGCAATATTGTGTGTGCATTAAATATGGGCAAATTCCAGGCACGTCCCATGTTTTGCACATACCTTGAATTTGGTGGTGCAGAATTTTTTAAAAAACGACAGGGGCGTGCAAGAGATGCTGTCGGTGGCCAGAAGAATTACGGGACACTTTCGGCGTACAGGCACCACGTACAGAAGACTGGAGCACCACCAAAAACTACTGAACCTGCCCTGCCATCATCTGAAGCAAGAAGTGGTAACGAGGTGGAATTCAACCCTCTATATGCTTCAGAGGATGGAGGAGCAGCAAAAGGCCATTCAAGCCTATACAATTGAGCACGATATAGGAGGTGGAATGCACCTGTCTCAAGTGCAGTGGAGAATGATTTCAACGTTGTGCAAGGTTCTGATGCCCTTTGAACTTGCCACACGTGAAGTCAGTTCAGACACTGCGAGCCTGAGTCAGGTCATTCCCCTCATCAGGCTTTTGCAGAATAAGCTGGAGACATTGAAGGAGGAGCTAACACGGAGCGATTCCGCTAGGCATGTGGGACTTGTGGATGGAGCCCTTAATTCGCTTAACAAGGATTCACGGGTGGTCAATCTGTTGAAATCAGAGCACTACATTTTGGCCACCGTGCTCGATCCTAGATTTAAAACCTACCTTGGATCTCTCTTTCCGGCAGACACAAGTCTGCTGGGGTTGAAAGACCTGCTGGTGAGAAAATTGTCAAGTCAAGCGGAACGCGACCTGTCAACATCTCCTCCTTCACATTCTCCCGCAACTGGGGGTGCGAGGAAAAGGCTCAGAATTCCGAGCCCACCCGCTGGCGGTGATGCAGGGCAGTCTGGAGCGACTGCTGATGCTGACATCTGGTCCGGACTGAAGGACCTGACAACGATTACGGACATGTCGTCTACTGTCACTGCATATGATTCTCTCAACATTGAAAGAATGGTGGAGGATTATATGAGTGACCGCATCCAAGTAGGCACGTCACACAGTCTGTACTTATACTGGCAGGAAAAAGAGGCAATTTGGAGGCCCTTGCACAAACTGGCTTTATTCTACCTAAGTTGCCCTCCCACAAGTGTGTACTCCGAAAGAGTGTTTAGTGCCGCCGCTCACCTTGTCAGCAATCGGCGTACGAGGTTACATCCAGAAAATGTGGAGAAGATGATGTTCATTAAAATGAATTATAATCAATTCCTCCGCGGAGACATTGACCATCAGCAATTGCCTCCACAAAGTACACAGGGAGCTGAGATGGTGGATTCCAGTGGGGACGAATTGATAATCTGTGAGGAGGGGGATGTACACGGTGATATATCGGAGGATGATGATGAGGTGGACATCTTGCCTCTGTAGAGCCAGTTTGTGCAAGGAGAGATTAATTGCTTCTTTTTGGGGGGGGGTCCAAACCAACCCGTCATATCAGTCACAGTCGTGTGGCAGACCCTGTCACTGAAATGATGGGTTGGTTAAAGTGTGCATGTCCTGTTTATACAACATAAGGGTGGGTGGGAGGGCCCAAGGACAATTCCATCTTGCACCTCTTTTTTCTTTTATTTTTCTTTGCGTCATGTGCTGTTTGGGGAGGGTTTTTTGGAAGGGCCATCCTGCGTGACACTGCAGTGCCACTCCTAGATGGGCCCGGTGTTTGTGTCGGCCACTAGGGTCGCTTATCTTACTCACACAGTCAGCTACCTCATTGCGCCTCTTTTTTTCTTTGCGTCATGTGCTGTTTGGGGAGGGTTTTTTGGAAGGGCCATCCTGCGTGACACTGCAGTGCCACTCCTAGATGGGCCCGGTGTTTGTGTCGGCCACTAGGGTCGCTTATCTTACTCACACAGTCAGCTACCTCATTGCGCCTCTTTTTTTCTTTGCGTCATGTGCTGTTTGGGGAGGTTTTTTTGGAAGGGCCATCCTGCGTGACACTGCAGTGCCACTCCTAGATGGGCCCGGTGTTTGTGTCGGCCACTAGGGTCGCTTATCTTACTCACACAGTCAGCTACCTCATTGCGCCTCTTTTTTTCTTTGCGTCATGTGCTGTTTGGGGAGGGTTTTTTGGAAGGGACATCCTGCGTGACACTGCAGTGCCACTCCTAGATGGGCCCGGTGTTTGTGTCGGCCACTAGGGTCGCTTATCTTACTCACACAGTCAGCTACCTCATTGCGCCTCTTTTTTTCTTTGCGTCATGTGCTGTTTGGGGAGGGTTTTTTGGAAGGGACATCCTGCGTGACACTGCAGTGCCACTCCTAGATGGGCCCGGTGTTTGTGTCGGCCACTAGGGTCGCTTATCTTACTCACACAGCTACCTCATTGCGCCTCTTTTTTTCTTTGCGTCATGTGCTGTTTGGGGAGGGTTTTTTGGAAGGGACATCCTGCGTGACACTGCAGTGCCACTCCTAGATGGGCCCGGTGTTTGTGTCGGCCACTAGGGTCGCTTATCTTACTCACACAGCGACCTCGGTGCAAATTTTAGGACTAAAAATAATATTGTGAGGTGTGAGGTATTCAGAATAGACTGAAAATGAGTGTAAATTATGGTTTTTGAGGTTAATAATACTTTGGGATCAAAATGACCCCCAAATTCTATGATTTAAGCTGTTTTTTAGGGTTTTTTGAAAAAAACACCCGAATCCAAAACACACCCGAATCCGACAAAAAAAATTCGGTGAGGTTTTGCCAAAACGCGGTCGAACCCAAAACACGGCCGCGGAACCGAACCCAAAACCAAAACACAAAACCCGAAAAATTTCCGGCGCTCATCTCTAGTGTGCGTGCGTGCGTGCGTGTGTTTGTGTGTGTGTGTTTGTGTGTGTGTTTGTACATGGGCAGATGAGATTGGATAAGTGCTTCTTATCTTCTGTCACATTTTATGTTTCTATATTTCTTTAAAATACTGATACTGTAGTTATGTAATTTTAGCAGGTAAGGTAAATCAAACTTGTTATTGTATAATGTATTTAATTATATTCTCATCATTTCTCTATTCACTATGACAGTATCCAAAAATTATATTCTTCCTGAATCAGATCTATAACACAGAATGAAATAAATAGGTTCTATTCATTTCTGAGTAGGCAATCCGCCAATATGTGGGAAATGCCTCCTGATGCTGTTATGGTCACATCACAACGGGAGGCAATCACGAGACCGCCTGACAACATCCCAGCTAAGACAATGCCGACGCCAGAATCCCAATAGGTGGTGAAATGCCGCCGCCAGAATACCAGTGTAACAGGCTTTTTCCCTAAATAATAAAACCTGTGGCGAGCGTAGCGAGTCCGTGCACGCAGCATGGCGAGAGCAGTAATCCCGCAGGGGGCCATCTAGCGCTCTCTCCGCTGGCAGTATAATGGCGGCCAGGATGCCGGTGTCACTATCTTGACAGCCGGTATACAGGCCGTCCATAACGTGTATGTATTCCCTCACAACATGGCCCTCATTCCGAGTTGTTCGCTCAGTAAAAATCTTCGCATCGCAGCGATTTTCCGCTTAATGCGCATGCGCAATGTCCGCACTTCGACTGCGCCAAGTAAATTTGCTATGCACTTAGTAATTTTACTCACGGCTTTTTCATCGTTCTGGCGATCGTAATGTGATTGACAGGAAATGGGTGTTACTGGGCGGAAACAGGCCGTTTTATGGGCGTGTGGGAAAAAACGCTACAGTTTCCGGAAAAAACGCAGGAGTGGCCGGAGAAACGGAGGAGTGTCTGGGCGAACGCTGGGCGTGTTTGTGACGTCAAACCAGGGACGACAAGCACTGAAATGATCGCAGATGCCGAGTAAGTCTGAAGCTACTCAGAAACTGCTACGAGGTGTGTAATCGCAATATTGCGATTACTTCGTTCGCAATTTTAAGATGCTAAGATTCACTCCCAGTAGGCGGCGGCTTAGCGTGAGCAACTCTGCTAAAATCGCCTTGCGAGCGAACAACTCGGAATGACCTCCCATATTCACATTTTCTTGGTGTAACTAGTACTGTTTGATAAATGGCACAAACATAAGAAAATATACTGAATAAGTTATTGCAGATGGTAATAATAAACCACAGTAAATGTGAAATAACAAGTTCAGCAACAGGCTACATTGTGTATACAGATAAAGATATAATTGCATTATTTCAAAGTAGCAAACTGCATAATTAAAGATAATACCATGAGGATAACGATAATTAGCATTATAAAATAAGTAGACGTCACAGAAATCTAGATAAATGAGCAGAGAATTCCATTTAGGAACTAAAATTAAAAATACAAAATCCCCAGACAGGGTGTAAGGAAGAGACTCATGTGCATGTGCGGCTCTGGAACAGCTACTGCATTTAATCTCAGGAAACATTTCCCCGATGACTTCCGCACTCCCACATCAGCCACTTACATTTCACAATGCAAATATATTAGGGATGGGTTTGAAATGTCGGCAGTCAGGATGTCGGCAGTCAGAGAGCCGGGATTAGGATTCCATTCAGGATGCCGGCACCGGTACTTTGGCTACTGGGATCTCCACTATCGGGTTCCTGATTGGATCCTACGTCTTCTTTAACTTCCATATGTAACTCAGACACTGCCCTGACCCTGAAATCCATCCACGTGCCATCAGATCACCACTGAACACAAATTACCCCACATAGAGGCTACATTTCCATTAGGAAGGTTTAGGCAGCTGCATAAGGGCACTGGTACATGAAGGGGCAGCCTGCTGAGGCTGCCTCTTTCCCTTTCCTTCCCTTCCCTCTGGCACAGCCAATTATGCAAACTCTGCCCCACAGGCTGTACAACAATGAAGAGCTGAATGAGCAGCAAGAGCCAGGCAAGTAATGGAACCTTTACTGGGTTCTTGGTGTATGATTGAGGTTAATAAGTGCTGTGAGAAGGGTAGATAATGAGTTCTCAGGGTGAATGGATTAGTAGGTGCTGGGTAGCGGGAGGATAGGGGGTGCTGACAGTGTGGACAAATGTGTAAATGGGTGCTGTGAGGGTGAGTTGATAAATGATTGAACATATTAAAAATGAATCTGCCCCTATTGTCATAGACCAAGTGTGGTTTTCTGTAAATGAACTGAAGGAGTGTATTGGGGAATTAGGGCAGTAATGTAAATATTTGCCTAGGGTGCCTAGAACCCTCACACCAGCCCAAATGCTGATCATAATTGTACATGCCACTATATGCTTCCACTAACCCAAAAGTGCCACAAATGCTCTAAGATCCACATACACTACTTATATTGTATGAGGATAAGCAATAAAGAAATCTGATGTTCTGATCTTGTTCAGTCTTATTCTCTGCTTTATAATTGATTTTAGCTGGATTTTAAGCAGAGAATTAGTCTGAGCAATAAAGGAATAAAGCTGAAGGGCGTTGAGTGTTCCATATAGAGGTATCCAATGGCAACCTGTTCTCCACCACTTTCATATAATATGCACCTGAAAGATTAAAGGGGTGTTTGATTGAAAGTATAGAATAATGCCCAATCTCTACCAATTTTGAGGAACCCTTCAAAAAAAAAAAAAAAAAAAATGCCTCCCTAAATTATACCTTCCCACCCATGAATCTCCATGTACTGTAAAACTATATCTTATTTCTCATGTGGTGGCATGGCTAGTCTTAGATCCCAATGAACCTTATTGTGTTTGTATATTTCAGTGAACAATGTCAGGACAAACACATGACATTGAAGACGGCAATAACAAAGATCATGAAATGTGACATTGGCAATGAGAATCTCACAGACCCGGAGGTGTTCCCACCAGCAGACTGTGTCATCAGTGCATTGATGTTGGATTACATCAGCAAAGACCAAGATGATTATTTAAGTAATTTCAGAAAATTTGTGAAGCTACTAAAACCTGAAGGAACCCTTTTATTGTTTGGGCTTTTAAATACAACTTATATGATGATTGGGCAGGACAAGGTACATATGTTCAGATATGATGAGAAATTTGCAAGAAAAGTTCTCACTGATGAAGGGTTTGTTATTGACCACTGTGCAGTCCACAAAAGAACAGCAGTGAGTGACCTTTCTGACTATGAGGCTGTTATATTTATCACCGCTCATAGAGAGTAATAAGGGCCTGGTCCTGAGTCACATGCTGTTGAGCATCAGTTGCACTTGCGTGTATTATTTATACTGCGCATGTGTCTATATCACACTGTGTATATATCCTAATTGTGTTTGTATAGAGATGAAGTAGCTTTGACACACACGTAGAAGTGTATTAAAAATGTTTTAGGTGTTCCCAGGTGTGGTTTCAGAGAGTATATGTGCCCATGTTCAGGTTTTGTGTGGGCCCCCTCCTCTCTGGTGGTGCGGTAGACTCTGGCTTTGTGCCATAGTTTACTCTGGATGCACAGGTCTCCGGGAACATGGCGCCTGTGCCTTCCCCCCCCCCCCCACTTATTACAGACACTGAAATTGGATATTGAAAGCATGCTATCCGGCTGGAATTGATGGACATCCAGGCCCACATCCTGGCCCTGCTGGACAATGTCAATGATTTGTTAAATTTAAAAATATATACATTTTACATTATTATTGTTTGAAAATGTTATCCTTCATTTAAAAAAGTAAACTTATGAATTTACCTATTATGTGGTGTATTTTTTATGCATAATCATATCTAGCTTTATCTGTCTATTTTCTATGTCACCTATCCGCTGTTTCTATATGTGCCTATTTTTCTATTTTCACCATTTCTTTTATGTGTGTATTACATACCTTTTCTCCGACAGGGTCCACAGCTTATCCACAGGATAACAATGGGATATGATGGAGCGACAGCGGATTGGCACCAAACGACCAAAAGCTTTCAGGCCTCCCTGGATGCAACGGGCCCATCCATATATCCCCGCCCACTGGTTCAGGCAAATAAGTTTTTTGTTTGGTGCGGCAGGAGCTGGACCATGATCAGAGGGCTGCTGGATTGTTAGCAGCCCCAAGCTTTCTTGTTTTATTTTTATAGTCTTACTGTTTTTGAGTGATCTTTCTTAACAGTGTCTTATATGCATATTGGAAAGAGTCGCTCCAACAACTCTCCACCGGGTCGTGACAAACACTTACCCACGAGTACAGTGCTGTTTTGGCGGGAGTCTGTGTCAGATATACTAGCAGGTCCATCAGACATTACCAGGCTGTTGCTGGAGCACATGGAGAAGGAAAGGAATCGCTTCCTTGGGGATCATAAGACACCAGGATCATAAGGCCTTGGGGATCATAAGGCACCAGGAATAGCATGAGGCCGCAATCCCTAGGGTTGATGTCAGCAGTGGGGAGTCAGATGCTCTCCTTGTCGCCCCTCCTCCCGGTTCATGACCAGTTTCCACCGAGTCTCTTGCCATGAAACTGTTTCCTCGCTTCCGTCTCAGACGCTGCCATGAGGGGACTCGGTCGCAGCATAGGCTGCTACGTCTGTGTTCATTAACCGCTACCGCGAGGAGACCCGGTCGCAGCATAGGTGTCTGTGTGACCGGTGCGTCTGTGTTCACTGAGTGTCGATGTTCACTGAGCGTCTGTGTTCACTGAGCATCTGTGTTCGCTATAGGTTTCCGGAGCGGCAGTGTACACTAGTAGCGTCTGGATCCACTCAGCGTTCGCTAACGTATTGATTGATCCTGGAAGTGAGGTGAGTCTCCCTGTATCCCACTCTACTGAGTATGGGCTATACAGCACTACATTTCTGACAAAGAGGAAGGGGGGTGCAAATCCCCACCCCTAAATTCCCTTCCGCACACTGAAAATTACCTGTAACCATCCCTGAACCTATCTGGTAATAAAATTCAGAGAATTAGTTACAAATGTTTGCAAACACATGTTTAGCTGCTGGTAACTTCACGGCATCTCTGATACAGCAGTCCTAACCTACATAATAGCAGTGCCCACATAGGGCCATGTAATTTGTCACAGTAGGACTCATGATAAAGACTATTACTAAAACACTTCCAGACAGAGAGCTAACTTACCCGGGAGCCACCCCCAGGATCTCCCATTGGCACTACAAGGAACAGCATGTCTTCCAAATGCTGCTCCCATTCAATGCCTCTTGCACACAAGCAGACAAACAATTTGGAAGCTGCTCAATCATACCTGGAGATAATTATATATCAGGTGCTGGAAGGGGGAGGGGTCACAGACAAACAACAGACAAAGAGTAAGGGGGGTGCAAATCCCCCCTTCCTCTTTGTCTGTGACCCCTTCCAGGCACCTGATATATAATTATCTCCAGGTATGATTGAGCAGCTTCCAAATTGTTTGTCAGCACTACATTTCTATCTACTTGTTCAGTATGAATAGTTAAGTTAAGTGCCTATTGCATATGAGTCTGTGTACATTTACTGTGGGTTTTTTCGCAATGCGTCTGAATATGTTAGATCTGTGTAAAACAGAATTCAGTAATATGTACTCCTACATACTTTAAAATGTGTTTGTAGTTGATAATGTGCTCAAATGACTAATATATAATATGTGACTGACTGCTAGTGTGATGTGTTTGTCAGTTGTTTCTTCTGATTCTCAATGCCGTTGCATGGGTAGGGTCAGATTGATATCACTTTAGAAGGTTAAAGTGATTACAGTCACAAATTGTGTAGTACACTGTGAAAGTGCTGATTATTTATCATGTCTAAGAGCGGCAAAAGTGATGAAGGTACACTTACAGTAACACCAACACTCATATCATGTTTGTCTTGTAAAACTGTATTATCCTCTCAGGATCTAGTTCAGGATGGTTTGTGCAAATTGTTTTGCTTTTCAGCAAAATACAAGACAGATCCCGGTACAACGTGAGGTACAGATGGACCCAACTTGGGCTATGTTTGCACAGACCTTGTCCAGTATAGCTGAACGGGTAATTCCTACAGCTTCTTTACCAGGAATGGGGTACACTATTAACCCATACATGCAGCTCCCTACCTACAGTATGTCATTTCCACCAGCAGCTTCTCATATGAAGCAAGCTGATAAACCGATGGTAAGTAAACCTTCACCTTTACAGGCTACACAAGATGATTCATCAGAAGACGAAAATTTAATTGACTCTACTTCGGCATACGAAGAGGAGAAAAAAGGTCTCAGCTCAGTGGATATAGCTGAATTAATTAGAGCTATGAAGGCCATTCTATCCTTAGAGGATTCAACAGAGCCTGTGTTAAAAACCAAAGCACCTGTATTTAAACGTCCCACAATAGTTAATACTGAGTTTCCAGGGTCAGATCAGCTGATGGAAATCATAGAAGAGGTTGGGGCTACACCCAAAAAATATAGAATTCCCAAAAAGTGGGATTCCAATTATCCTTTTCCAGCAGGGGACTGTTTAAAAAGGGAGGTGGCTCCTAAAGTGGATATGCATGTAATTTGATTAGTGCTAAAATCTATATTGCCTTTACCATCAACATCTTTAAATGATGTCATGGATAGGAGAGTGGATGGTTTTCTAAAACCATATTTTCTCTATCTGGGGCAGTCAAAAGGCCAGCCATGGCTTCAGCTTGGATAGCAAAGGCAGTGGCTCACTATTAGTGCTGACTTTTCTTTGTATGGTTTCAAAGGCAGTGGCTGCCTGGGCTGATGCACTGGAAGAGGATGTTTTCTCAGCTTCTAGAGAACAAAAATCCTATATAGCTCATATTAAACAGGCTGCAGTATTCTTGGAAGAAGCGGCAATAGACATGGGTACTATTGCTTCTAGGGCATCATCCTCAACAATAGCTGCTCACTGAGCACTTTGGTTACGTATGTGGAAAGCTGATTCAAATATAAAGAGGTTCTGGAATCTTTGCCTTTTGCGACAAGTATTCTTTTTGGTAAAGAATTGACAGATATTCTGGAGTCAGAAGCAGACTCCAAGAAGGTCAAGTTTCCTTCCACATATAATCCTAAAACTAAGGGTCCAGTTTTTTGTCCCTTTGTGCCCGCAAGAAAAAACAAAACGAAAAAGTGATTGTAAGCAGCTCCAATAGGATAAGCCATCAGCCTGATAGTGTGGGCCTCCCCCTGGGGGACCCCAGGGTAGGGGGCTGGCTTCTTCAGCTTGCACAGATTTGGCAGCAGTCTACAACAGATGCCTGGGT